>NW_012114655.1:3154784-3175150 GCF_000951035.1 Colobus angolensis palliatus | reverse complement strand
AAAATATTTTTCCTCTGCACATGAGTAAGAACACTGCGTGGTTCTCGAGAAGCCTGCGACCTCAGTGTCCAGCGGGAAGACCAGCTTTATGCCCTGGTGTTTCCTGTGAACACTGATAATTTCATTTCCCACCTTGTTTGTGTGCCCCTTAACATCACTTAATCACTCTGCATTTTCCTTCCCTTCCTCATGCTTTCCACAGATTTTCATCAAGATCAACTAAAATCCTCATTTCAGGTTTTCACGTGTGCTTCTGTCTACCTCCGTAAAGTTTTCAACTTTCTCCAAGGGAAGCTACTCCAGCGTTTGAATCAAGGCATGCCAATCAAGTGGGCTTGTGCACTGCACAGGCTGAGCACGGTGCCTGCCTTTCCTCCTGCCACCCTCCAAGTACTCACAGAACTTCAGGCACAACCGCCTGCTTGCAGTCCCTGCTGCTTTTCCTTCATTTCTGTTTGTCTGTTCACCTTCATATGAAGAATGCTGCTTCCTACATTTCCTTCGTGATGCCACTCAGATATCTCCTTCAAGAAGTCACTGCTTGGACGCAGAATGCTGAGGGAGGCACTTCCTTGCCACTGCTCCGCATGGACCTTAGGCAGACCTCGATGTACTCTTGTAACACTTGAACTATTTGTTTACAAGTCTTTCCCGCACCCCCACAATTGTAAGCTCCTGCAGGCGGAGACTATCATCTATTCATTCCTGTCTCCCCAGGAACTTAATGCAGAGGAGGTCCTGAAATGAATGTATGAAAAGTGGGTTACCCCGTCAGTAAGCAGAGGACAGAGCTCCCACTTTGATTCTCTTTATTGAGGATCATAGCTGCTTTACTGAGGAAACACAGATGAAAAGGAAGTGCCACAACACATTCCTTAAATGAGAAATTCAGAAAATTCTCCGTGACTTTCTATTCATCAGATTTCTATTTTAAACAACACCTCACCCTGTGATGCAGAAATAAGGGATATTCATAGGAGAATCCCTTAAGGTCCTAACATGCTCTGATTGAATTGTATTGATGAGTTTTCCTATGTTCAAGTTTTTTAAATTCTTTGATCTCTAGCATAATTAATATATTAATTGCTTTCTTTATCAAATGCATCATTTCTCACATCCAGGCAGAACACAGACGGTTCCCTTAAATTGTGGGACTGAAGAGAGTGTAATGAAGGAGTGATATGGGTTGGCATAGTCCAGGTTTAGAAGAAGCTACAAAGGAGACTAAAGAACCACAGAGTTTTCAATGGTGGCAACCATTAGCATCCTATCTCCCATCAACCTCCACTGGCTAAACCCAGTCAGAAGCCGGGAGGCAGGGGTGCATCTTAGTGCAACCCACACAGGCCAGCCTCCTAACTCATACCAAGGGGGCTCATGGTCTGGAGAAGCAAATGGAAAATATCCAACCACAGTGACTGAGACTGGGGGTGAAGACCAGGAGGTGTAAAGAAATGGACTCTCTATGGGAATTAGCCACGTAACTATGTAAAGAGCTGTTTAAATGATCATGGAAACCACTCTCCTAGTGTACTGTTTATCTGTCAGTAACAGCAGTTATCAGTCTGCCTAAGGTTCGTGTGTGCATACGTGTATCCTCTTTACTAGTCGGGGTCCTTACAACTGGCCACAGGTCAGAATCTTTGGGGCGGTCCCCTCCACACCTCCTGAGTCCAAATCCTCAAGAGTAGCACCTCAATGACTATAGTTTTCCAAAGCATTCCAGGTAATTTAGATGTTTATCATGGTTGATAACCACCCCCTAAGATCTCAGGCCTCAATTCATCCTAATCTGTCTTGACAACAGAATGCTTCGGCTTATCGAGTAAGACTTAAAACCTGTTGCTGAATTCAGTTAACACAGGAGAAATCAATGTGTCCTCAAGCACTTTCAACAGAAAAGATGTAATTGAGTTGAATAATTGAGTTAAAGGTATCATTCACTTCACCAAAAGATAAGCATCCAAGCAGTGATGACAGGTAATGTGCCTGCCCAAACTCTTGAAATTTGTTTTAAGAGATAAGCTTGTATAACTGAGTTTCAAATGAAGAGAGGCAGGGAGGGCAGCCCTTCCTCCTCCAAGGAATAAAACCTCCCACCAGCATTTCCGAACACCGTGTGGTAGGTACACGTCAAATCCCCATCGACTCCATTACCGGATTTTCCAATTGAGCACACAGTGTATCCAGCTGCTACAGAGCGCCCATCTCCTCAAACATTCTGTCTTATGCACAAATGCTTTGCAGAGGCCCTCAGGGGGAAAAGGAGCCGCCCCACATCTGCAGTCTCTGAGGAGGTAAGTACAAGTCAAATACAAATCTCTTTCAGCTCTGTCCAATGAGCATGTCCTGTCTTAGCCCCTCCCTGCAGCCCTGACCTTGCCTCTGATAAAAGTCCAGCCCATTTTAAGTCTTATGAAGAGAACTGATTGATCTCATGAGTTTCTAGTTCTTCTTCTCCTTACAGAGAAGGGAAGTGCCTAAGAGTTTAATTAGAGATTCTAAAGTGGGCCTCACAGTATTGACCAGCCAGCAGGGCTCTTCTGAGAGAAGGGCAGGAAGGGAGAGCGGGAAGCCTGGAAACCTGGATGCTGGATTCTGCCATGTGTGTGCCTCTCGCTCAGCTCAGCGTGCCAAGGTTCCTCTTTTCTATGAATTCTCCATCACAGAGCATCTGTCACGGTGCTCTTTCCTGAACAGAAAACAGGGGTCCCCTCTGACCTTTGATAGGCGGCTGCCCAACTTTATCTGCCAGATTAAATGATAAGAAAGAAAGAAAAAGAGAGAGAGAAGGAAGAAGGAGGGAAAGAAGAAAGGGAGGGAGGGAGGAAGGAATACAAATTGCTGGGCAAAAAAAAAAAAAAAAAACAAAGTGATATGTAAGTATCTATATTTGGCTTTAAGCTCGGACATAGAAGTGAATGAGAGACCACTCAATGCAGGATGCACCAAATTTGACACAGTCTAATGGCTTTACAATACCCACTGACCAGACTGACCAAATGTTATGGAAACCTATTTCCAACCTGAAAGGATCGGGGTGGTCGGTGGTGGGGAGGGCAAAGGAAGTCAATTACTTCTAGGCAAATTGCCCAAAAAGCTTAAAGTATAAATACAAGGCAAAAAATAGATGCACAACCATGTTATCTTTCCAATCAGACTTTCACAAACACATCCCCCACTTCCTTTAAGAGGTGGGCGGCTCACGAGGTCAGGACATCAAGACCATCCTGGCTAACACGGTGAAACCCCATCTCTACTAAAAAATACAAAAAACTAGCCGGGTGAGGTGGCGGCGCCTATAGTCCCAGCTACTCGGGAGGCTGAGGCAGGAGAATGGCGTGAACCTGGGAACCGGAGCCTGCAGTGACCTGAGATCTGGCCACTGCACTCCAGCCTGGGCGACAGAGTGAGACTCCGTCTCAAAAAAAAAAAAGTAGGTGTGGGGCACATTGCTCTTTAAAAAGCAGCACTGTACCTTTACATAGAGAAGATCCATTTGTAAAGTTAAGACATTCACAAATATAGTGCTTCTAAGATCATATGCTAGTGTATATGAAATGTCACCTACCTCTGTTTGAAATTTAATTAGAAATATTCAGGCCGGGCGGGGTGGCTCAGGCCTGTAATCGCAACACTTTGGGAGGCCAACGTGGGCGGATCACGACTTCAGGAGCTGGAGAACAGCCTGGCCAGCAGGATGAAACCCCGTCTCTACTAAAAATACAAAAATTAGCCGGGCATGGTAGCATGCACCTGTAATTCCAGCTACTCAAGAGGCTGAGGTAGGAGAATCGCTTGATCCAGGGAGGCAGAGCTTGCAGTGAGCCCAGATGGCGACAGAGCGCTCCAGCCTGGGCAACAGAGCAAGACTCCGTCTAAAAAAAGAAAAAGAAAAAGAAAGAAAAGAAAAGAAATATTTTCTACTAAATGTATAGGTATAATGAAGCATAGCTGTAAGAATGGTAGCTTTTGAGCACTGGCATTAATAAAAGATTTCTACATTGAAAAATTATTTTTAGACAGAAATTACTTAACAAACAAGTGATTGAGCAAAACCTCATTTGGTGTGAACTTTTCTGGTTCTGTTATCTCATCTACAAAATAGGGATAAGGAGGCTAACTACTTCATGGATGGTGGGGAGGGGGTTAAATGAGATGCCAGCCCATGTCCGGCATAGGGCTTGTCCATCTCAAGCGCTAGAAAGGGGTTTGTTCTTGTTCACAGTGTTGTTGCTTTTAGTGGGAATATGTTCTCTGGGATAAAGGTTTGTTCACTGCCAACTCACTGAATCAGGGATTAGGAACTGAACCCCACTGGCAGCAGCCCCAACTCAAGACTGCAAGTCAAGTCTCACTTCTCAGCGTCACTGCTCAGATACAAGCACGAGGGCAGAGGTCCGCTTCCACACAGCAACCTCCTAAAGCAGAGTATTTTCTGCCACACGAGTCAGTAAAAGGCAGGCCGTGGTTTCCCTCCACTATTAGTGAATCACAGCCAGTATCCCAATAAAAGACCCTTTGGAGGGTGTGGCAAATGTGGTCTTGGATGCAAGGCTTAATTTCACTTAGAGAGGTGGCTAAAAGGGTGTTTTTTGAAAGGCTGTCTGCTACCTGTCTATAGAAAGAGATCTGAGGACAGATTAATGGAGCATATTCTGGTCCCAGATCAAGAACGCATCATTAGAAGCACTATTTACAAAAACAAAGAAGAGGAAATAACAATGGGAAAATGGTTGAAGATATTAAGAAAAGTCCATCTTATGGAATACTGTTCATCCATCTGAAATTAGGTTGACAAAGAATATTTGCCAAGAGATTGTTAAATATAATAAATACAGAAAACTAAAAATACTATATTCCATGTGATTCAATTTTATTAAGATACATGAAATGATATCTCATATTTGTTTGATAAAAGCTATAGTAGGAAGACATAAGTATAATAGCAGTAATTATCACTCCATAGTTTAGAAACAATTTAATTCCATATGTACAGATTTTAGTCTATTTTTGTGATTTCTAGAATTAGCATAATTACTTTTGCAACCAGGAAAATAAGTTATTGATGTTAAAATTATTTTAATTCCCATGAAAAAAACCTTAGAAACAATTTTACACAACCAAGAATAAACGTAATTGGACAGGGCAACCTGATCCAAACCTTGGAGCCTGAAGAAATATGAACAAAAAGAGCTTTGTCAAACCAAGAGAGAGGGTCACAAACGAGTTCCAACCTTGCCTTTTAGTAATGTAGCCTATGTGATTGGGGTCGGAACTGAGAACATTTATGGCACAAGGAGGTTCTGTGGCCCCCCTGTCCCCTCACAGGGCCACATATCTGTCCAGGGAGCAAGCGCCAGCTCTCACATCTCTTCCTATTCCCCCTCAAGAACTGCTGTTCTCAGAAAATTGGCTTAATATGTGTGTGAACTGTTCTTTTAAACCAAACCATTCTCACTTACCCCAAAGCCTAACAAGCCCAAGAGCTTATAATATCGAGTGTGTTCAAGGTCAGGGCCATATGGTTTCCAGAGGATTTTCAAACCAGAGAATGATTTCTGGAAACACTGCAGCTTCAGCAGGTTTGATTACCAGTGATACACTGGAAAAATAATATGCTGTAGATTGTTAGGTAGCTTAGCTAAAAACAGTACCTTTTCTTTCTCAATTATATAGTAACCTGACCTTTCCACAAACCCTGTGCATCCTGGATAAAGCGGAGCCAACCATTTGCGGGAGTGACGTATACACACCCCTCAAGCCAGATCCCCAACACCCTACATGGCAAACCCCGTCTATCTCACAGGACTATCTCGAAGCAGTTCAAAAATCACTTCATCGCAATGTTTGCAATTTAAGAAACAAACAATAACAGAATATAATTTCTCCATCCTTTTCAGACTCCATATAAATTCAGCAAGAAGAAAACAGGCTTCTTCTGACGATGGAATCAGATGACTATAGTCAACTTCAGCTTGAGACTCTCACTACACTATTCTACAAATTTTTTCCTTTACAAATTCTGACACGTTGAAAGATGGATTTCTCCTTGACATCCAGTCCACTCACTCAACATCTTAAACTATCTTAAAAGAAACTTTAAAAGTTTCAGATTGTTAGCCTCAGTGGGCTAAATCAGGAAGGTAAGTAATGTTATCTTTTCTTTTTATCCCCTCAGGACCTATGGCAAAGCCTAGCACACAGTAAGCACTGAATAAGTGACTGAACATTACATGTAGAGCAGCATAAGTCTTGGATAGTTAACATTATTCATGTTTTCAACTGTGATAATTTGTTGGAGTTTTTTTTCTTTCTTTTTTTGAGACAGTGTCTCGCTCCTGTGGCCCCAGCTGGAGTGCAGTGGTGCGATCACAGCTCACTGCAACCTCTGCCTCCTGGGTTCAAGTGATTCTCCTGCTTCAGCCTCCTGAGTAGCTGGGATTACAGGTGCCCACCACCACGCCTGGCTAATTTTTGTATTTTTAATAGAGATCGGGTTTCATCATGTTGGCCAGGCTGGTCTCTCAACTGTGATAATTTGATTAGCTCCTTTATGTTCCAGCTTGAACATATGTATAGTAGTTAAACCTCCCAAATCACTGGGGAAGCCATTGATCATTGAAATTTTACAAATGGGGAAGCTGAGGCAAAGTGACTTTCTCAATGTCACATAGAGAAAAAGTAGCTTAAGTAGGACTCAAAATCAGGGCTTTGACTCAAGTTAATGACTTTTTCACCATTTAACAGCTGCCTTCCTGGGTAAAGCAACTTTGTTCTCTTAAAGACACAGTACCAGCATCCAGGAGACTCAGACGGTTGTAGGTGCCTGAGGGTTATAACAGCAGCAAGCCAGCAACTCTCCAAAAGCAGTCGCTGATGAACAAGTGCAGGCACTCTGAAGCCCCGCTGGCCCCTCTCTGAAGACAGATGGCAACAGCGCGCTGGCCCTTCCTACCTAACTCCAGATGCTCTTCCGTTTCTCTCAATAAAGTGAAGAAATTCCTTTTGAATTTTTCTGTACAGATGGTAACAGGAAAGAAAAATGGGAGCTGGATGAAGAGCTGATTATTCTACATAAATTATACAATATCTTTAAACATTGCTTGGGATCATTTTCCAGTTCTCATCAAAATGTCTCTCCTTTGTAAATATTAGTCTGCAGATTTAGAAGCACTTAATAAAATGTCCAGTGAGATACCACAGGGATGGCCTGACCAAAAGCCATCTACGGAACTCTGTCCCCTCTTCCTACAGCTCCAAAAGCCACCTGCTGGAAGGGGGCCCCAGGGCCACTCTCAGTGTGCCATTGAAACTATGCCACCCAGTGCGGGGGGTGGAAGGAGCCTGCTGCAGCCCCGTACACTGGCAAAGCCTGCCCCACAGCAAGGGGCTCTCATTCGTGCCAGGGAGACACTGATGAAGTTCTTTTGAATGGCGGAGAGATTCCCAAGTTTGCTACATGGAGTGAGTGAAAATGGCCATTAATTGCTGAGACGCCGTTAGAACTCAGGTAGGCCGTTCTTATTCCATTGATAGGTCACAGATATACACATGAGCCTTATCACCACTTGGACTTGAAGTCTAGACATTGGCTTCCTTCTCTTTTCTCTTGGCATCCAGTGAGAAATAAATAATACTCCCTTTCTTGCCATGCCAGGAAGACACAAGCTACTTACGAAGAAAGACACCATTGACGGTGTTTTGGAATCACAGTGCGCATAACCTAAGAGACACCCTATGCACTACACTGGCACAGCTTTCATTTGCAATGTGAAGTGACTTGCCCCAGGTCAGAGCTCAGAACGCAGGTCAACATTGGCTCTGCCCCACTGTAGCCCACACTTTGGCTTCACCTCCCATTTTTATAGTTAATTCAATATGTTGGCCAAAGACTTCTGAACAGTGCATAAAACATAACAAAGTCATCTAACACTAGTGAAAATTATTTTATTCATACCAACCAAGGATCCAAAGGGAGTGGGAAATAAATAGGCACATCCTGTTTTGTGGTTTACGAAAGTTAATAACCTCAACACGAACCCCTACTTCATATGATTCCTGGATCCTCACTCAGGACTTCAACCGATTTGGAAGCTTTTGTCTAAATAGCCCTGAAATCCCCTGATGCAGATGATCAGAGAGACAGAAATGAATCAGTGTCCCCTTCCATTTACTGGTCCCCATGACTTCCAAAAATAATATTCTGGCCCAGCTGTTCAGTAAGGCCTTAAGTTTATTTGTAGTTAGTTGAAGGAGAAGACTATAAATTAAATTCAGATGCTGTGAGGGAGAAATATCACTTCTTCCAAATTCAACACTGAACAACCTTTCTTGTGTGTGTGCCCAAGGAGAGACCGTGAGAGGGAGGCAGCTTTGCTTCCACTGCATGGAAAGGGCTTGGAACCAGCGGAGCTGTCCAAGTGAGGCTTCCATTCTCTAAGCCGGTCCACATGGAGCCCTCATTCTGTTCTCCAAGGTGGCTGAGACACCGCCAGCCTGGCTGCGGGGTGTGGCCACCTAGAGCCCCGGAGTGAAGAAGCCAGGAGAAGGACCACGTGCCCTTTGCCAGACCAAACCTGTCCACCCAGTGGAACCTGCTGGCCCAGGCATGAGGGGCCATGTCCTGCTACGAAATACCATTTCATTGGCTTCTGTGATAATTTGCTTGGCTTTGAATGCTGAACCTTCTCCAAAGGCATCAGGTTTACGAAGGTGGAGGTCAGAGCAGAAATCCAGGAGCCTGGTCCTGGGCTCCACACCTGGTTCTGCCTCCTAAGAGCTCTCAGAGACAAATGCCTCCCTGTTTCTGGGTTTTGGTTTCCTCATTGATGAAACTGAAACGACGCTGTATTAAGCATTCTCTGTGGCCATTCCCAGTTCTTTTCTGCAAGGATTTCCAAGAGAAACAGGAAGTGGCTGACCTTTAAATTTCTCAGATTTATGGTTTATTTCCTGCCCTTCACCCTCATCTCCCCCACCCAACACACCCACATATCTACCTCTCGTCATTCAAGGAGATACACCTAAAAACTGCGGAAGTGAAAGACATTAGGAGACAAGGAACAGTGAGTTGCCTAGTTGCCTATGTAGCTCAGGCTGACCACACTGACATAAAAAGCACTCATTCTTCTACATTTCCTGCTGCCCACTGCCAGCAAAATGGGAACAACATGGACTTCAGGGGGGTGGCACCACAGCAGCAGAGAATCACCAAAGGTGGACGCTTTCTTCTGCAGCCCACCAATCCCCATCCTGGAGAAGGAAGCTGGCACACAATTTTCACTTGCTTTGTCTAGGAAAGATTTAAATATCTAACGCCAGCAAGGCTTTTCCTCTAGGACACTGTCAGATAAAAATAGCTAATGAGTTAAGTCTGTCTCCAGTGTAGGACGATCTTTTGTATACAAGGCAATTTCATCCTCTCCTTGGAAATTGTTGCTGCTCCATTTTCTGCAAACAGGTGTCTGCAAACTACATCCCTCTGGCTAAATCCCGCCCCACAAGCTAAGAATGCTCTTTACATGTTTAAATGATTGGGAAAAAAAAGTCAAAAGAAGACTAGATCATGAAACATAAAAATTACATGAAAGTCAAATTCAGTGTCCATCAGTGAAGTTTTCTTGGAGCCCAGTCAGGCTCCTTCTTTTAAGTATTTTCTATGGCTGTCTCTGCAGTTCAATGGCAAAGTCTCACGGTTGCAACAGAGCTGGCATGCTGTGCAATGCCTGACACGTTAACTGCCCGGCCCCTCACAGAAAATGTTTGCTGGTCACAGATGTAGAGGGAAGAGTCCAGAGTTTAGTAGAGAAAGCCCTGAACTGGGGAGCCCTCTGACCAGAACACACAGGGCCTGGCCATAACTGCTTCACAGTTTGAAGACAGCAAAAGCTATTTACAGGAGCACAGCCTAATCACCACCACCAAACAGGTGTCTTCACCTGGATGCTCCTCTCCGCATGTCAGTTTCATTTCAAGTCCTCTTTAATTGATTTGCAGCTGACTGTGTTTTCTGTATACTTATTGTATGAACACTTGATTGGCCATTAGAAAGATGACTTTGTAATGAAATGTATGGAAATACTGTTGTATGGTAGATATATATTCCTACGTCAGAAAAAGTCTACCCACTGGGCTGTTTTCTAAAGACTTCTGCGGACTTCTGTGTTTTGTCTTTATCCAGAGAATTTAAAATGCTACATGTTGGCAACAAAGAAAAAATGTGAGGCTTTTATTTTTCACCTCATAGTCTTCCATACTATGATTTTTAAGATTAGAATATATTCATCTTTAAAAACGAATTACTACTAAAAACTACTGCTCATATACTTTAATCCAGTAAACCCACCTTTAAGAATCTATTTTAAGGAAATAACCAGAGACAGAGGCAAAGATTTGTGTATCAGGATGTCAATCTCAACATTATTTGTAATACTTAAAAATTATAAACAAGATAATGTGGAATAGTTAAATTAGTTATGACACTGTTCAGTAATGGAATATTGTAATTGTAAAGCCATTATTAAGTATGTGTTTCAGAAAATATTGATACTTTGGAAAATTCAGAAGATACATACCCACACACACCCCACACACACCCACACACACCCACACACACCCACACACACCCACACACACCCACACACACCCCACACACACATGAAAAAGTAAACATGTAACAGTAGTATCCCACAATGTTAATAATGGTTGTATCTAGATGGCAGAATTGTGGTAACAATTTTCTCTCCTATGTTTCTTTATTTTCCAGTTTTCTAATTTTTTTCTTTACAAAGTCATACATGTTTTTCATAAAATTTTCCAAAATTAAAAAATGTATAAAATAGAAAGTTCTCCCACCCCATCTTGAATTCCATTTCCTACAAGTGTTCGTTATTAACATCTAGTGTGCACTACAGTTTAAGTGTATTCCTCAAAGTTCAACTGTTGGAAACTTGATCCCCGATGCAGCAGTGTTGGGAGGTGGGCCTAACGGGAGGTGTTTAGGTCATGAGGGCTCCCCCCATAACAGCATTAATATTGTTATCTCGGAAGGAGTTTGGTATGAAAGACTGCCTGTTATGACAGCTTGCCTTTTTAACTAAACAATCTATTTACTATATCAGTACATACATATATATTGCAGTCCCTTTTAAATTTATTTATTTGTTTTTCTTTTATTATTATTTTTTTGAGACAGGGTCTCACTCTGTCACCCAGGCTGCAGTGTATTGGTGCGATCACAGCTTACTGCAGCCTTGAACTCCTAGGCTCAAGCGATCTTCCCACCTCAGCCTCTCAAGTAGCTGAGACCACAGGCATGTGCCACCATGCTTGATAATTTAAAAAATTTAAAAAATTTTTAGAGATGGAGTCTCCCTATGTTGCCTAGGCTAGTCTCGAACTCCTTGGCTCAAGAGAGCCTCTTGCCTCGGACTCTCAAAGTGCTGGGATTACAGGCATCAGCCACTGCACCTGGCCTTTTAAAAAGACTGCATATTTTTCATAGTTAACATGATTTATTTAACCAATCTCCTGACTGGACTGACATTTCACTATTTTTTACAGTCTTGCATTCAGAAGTCTTAACGTATCTCTGCACATTTGTTCCAGTATTTCTGTAGGTTAACATCCTAATGGATCATAAAGTGTGCATATTTTAAATTTTGATAGACAATATCAAACTTGTCTCCAAAAAACAAACTTGGAAAATTATATATCCCACATAAAAGTTCCTTGTTAAATACATCCTCACCAATACCAAATTGGTCCATTTATTTTTGTCATTTGTTCTTCAACAGACAAGATGTGGGTTTTTCTTAACATTTCAATGTATATCTTTATTTTTTTTTTCTTTTTGAGACGGAGTGGCACTTTGTTGCCCAGGTGGGGATGCAGTGGCGTGATCTTGGCTCACTGTAACCTCCGCCTCCAGTGTTCAAATGATTCTCTGGCCTTAGCCTCCTGAGTAGCTGGGATCACAGGCGCCCGCTGCCATGCCTAGCTAATTTTTGTATTTTTAGTAGAGACAGTGTTTCACCATGTTGGCCAGGCTGACCTTGACCTCAGGTGATCTGCCCACCTTGGCCTCCCAAAGTACTGGGATTACAGGCATGAGCCACTGTGCCCAGCCTACATCTTTATTCTTAATGGGGTTGATTTTCTTTTTATTTGACTCATTAGTGATTAGTATGTCTTCTTTTGTACGTTGTTGATGAATACTATTTTCTAGTTTTTCCTATAGGCTATTTCTCTTTCATTCCAGCTGAATTTTATAATCCCTTATGTATCATAGAAAGCAAGCCTTTGCTAATTATATAATTACAAATGTTTTCTCCTAGTATATCATTTGTCTTTACAGTTTGTTTATAGTCTTTTGTCATAAAAAACTTTTAATTATTATTTTTCTATTAAGAAAAGTAAGTATATTTTAAAATGCATCAACATAATTATGGATTTCAATAACTGTGTAAAATGGAAAACTGAAGCATCAATTTGTTGACAGATCTTTTTGTCACTGAACATACACGAAGTTGTGTAATGTCTGTAGGGCAGATTTAAAAGTTTAGGCTTGGAAGAGGTTTTCTACAATTATTCAATGAGGTTTTTGATTAAATACATCCATTGCCTTGAATCCACAATCACTTGATTCTCTTCCTAAAATAATTGATGCTTCAAAAGACTGCTCCATTTGATTTTTCCTTTCATTTGAATGCTTTTTCGAAAAGCAATGGAATTAATTATCACAAAAATATTCAAGTATTAGAGTGAAAAGTCATTGACACTGAAGTGATGATGGAGAAGATCTAACAGGCTGGAACTTAGCCAACTCCACAGTCAACACCAAGGGCACCACATTTTAAAAGACGGCCTGCCCGTTAACAACTTCGACCTGCGCCAGGCCAAAAGGCGTTTCCTTCTCTCTCACGATGCTCCGTTTGATTCACTTCAGGGTCATGCTCACCTCATTTTCACTTTTATAATGCTTCAGCAAATGCCTTTCCATCCCTGGGGTCATATCAAGAAGAGCAAAGAAGACCAACTTAAACTCGGGGTCAGAGTTAACTCAAGGAATCCAGTGGGTGGGACGGCTTTCCCACTGGAGATGCAGCTTCGGAGAGTGTATAACGGGCATGCCATCCCCAGGGGACAGATGAGTCCCATGCGGCCAGAGTTTGGTTCAGACGTTTCACGAGCTTCCCCCCGGCTAAATGGAGTCCTAAATCAGGCTCATCCACTCAACCCCACTTTGGGCTCATCCCATCTGGGCCAACCCAAGGCCTTTACTGACCTCCCTAATCCTCAAGAACATTCCTTACGACTTCAAAACTTCCTCTGGAGTTCTGGGACTCCACGGCGAGTCCATCTGGAGGCCTCGAGTGCTGCATGTGAGTCCCCCACACGCACTTGCTGGCCCCGTGAAGCACTCACAGAGGGCCCCAGGAGCAGGAACAGAAGTGGTTCCCTTAAAGTTAGAGGATAACATGAAAAAAGTCTGTTTTCAGCAAATTCCTTCATTCATGTATCATTTTATACAAGAGACCATCTATTATAAAACACAACATTATTTTTAAGCACCAGCGAGAAAAAAAGCTGCCCCAAAATTTAACGTATCAGTAATTCTTAAAAGACATTCTAATTTAGAGTCGTTGAAATTTTTAAGTGAGAAAATGACATTTTCCCCCATGACATTCTATTTCTCAAATCTGTGAATCTGAAAAACAGATGACTATGTTCAGTGTTTATAGCCTCACAAAGAATTTCCTAAAGCATTTAAGTCGAGATGGTCATTTTTCTGTTAGGCTATTATTTGTAAAAAATGCTAGAGTGATAAAAATCCTGAGGAAAAATGCAGACCCCAACCAGGCAGAAGGCCTCCTCCACTCCCATACTAAATTTCTGGGACACACAAGCTCTCGTACTTAGCGTACCAATTATAAGCTATCAAATTTGAAACCACACACTAATTTGTAACATGAGTATGTAAACATTTCTGGATATGTTTAGTTTTTAAACCTCTGACTCTGTACATTCTGATGGACCAAGAAACATAAAAGCCAATTGTGTGCCTGGGGATCCTGGGGCCCTGATTTGGAGACTATAGACTTAGCCATTCAGAATCATGCCTTTAATGTATTCCCTTTTTCAAAATGCTGAAAGGAGAGCTTACTTTAAAAACTTGATAGTAATCATCTTTCTTCAATAGACGAAAACCCCTTCTAAACTAAGAAACAAAGAGACTGACTGTCTCCCACGGTCCCTGGTTGAACAAACACAAACTGTGGGGTGTATTCAAAATGTGATTTTATTTTCACCTTATTCTAAATTAATGAGATAAAAAATACATTCCAATTTAAAATGCATCCAGTGAGGTTAATCTTCCCTTGCCCTGGGATAAAAACCTGGTATATCCCATGACTTTTCTGCTCTCTCTTAGATAACAGACAGTTTTTGGTAGTAAGTTACCAGCATAATCTCAATTTACAAAGTAGAATGGTCTCCTCCTGTCGGTGGGCAAAACCCTGACCTGATTGAAGATCGAATCTCACCCTGTCCCCCACCACGCTGGTGCAGTGGCAGGTGGCCAGCCTTTACCCTTGTTCCCTTTCCTTCCCTGGCCTAGGGCAGAGCAGAGGGAGGGGGCCATGGGCAGAGGAAGCATCGAGGGTGAAGGATCACACCAGCTTGTTTTGCTTCTCTGGCTTGGATCATCTCTGACACTCGCTCTCCCCCGGTGTCTCTGGAGCACCCCACTTCCCATTCCCCCAGAG
This sequence comes from Colobus angolensis palliatus, assembly GCF_000951035.1. Lineage (NCBI taxonomy): Eukaryota > Metazoa > Chordata > Mammalia > Primates > Cercopithecidae > Colobus > Colobus angolensis. Next base: position 3,160,382 of record NW_012114655.1, on the reverse strand, counting down.
ATCTGACTCCAGAGGCAAAGGCTCTGCCCCCTTCCAACTGCAGACTGCTTCCCCTCTGCCCACGGTTCTCCTGTGGCCCACACCCCACAGCCTCAATGTGGGGGTGCCCCCTTCCAACTGCAAACTGCTTCCCCTCTGCCCACGGTTCTCCTGTGGCCCACATCCTGCAGCCTCAATGTTGGGGTTCCTGGCCTTCTGGACAGTCTGCTTGGGCAGGACTTCAGACTTCAGATGGTTCCAGGCCATCCTCCTCTCTCTCCCAGGAGGCTGCCCCTATCTCCCAGGAGGCTGCCCCTACCCCAAGGCACAGCACTTTCCAGTTTTGCCACTTGAGAGGGACTGAATCTATTTTTCCAGCTATAATTTTAAAAATCCCAGGGAAGGACTCTGGCCGGTCTTCGGTGGGTCAGGTGTTGCCCCGAACCAATCATCCTTGGCTAGGGGAGGGGTGTACTAGGAATAGGACAATCACTAGGAAGAAATGTTTGTGGAGGGGTTTGAGAGGATGTGTCCCCCACATAAAAGGGTGTTGATTCTGAAAAATGAGAGGGGAGACATGGAAGCAAACCATGGATTTCTATTACATGACATAACTGTTCAACTCTGTGATTCTGGACATAAAAGCTATGTGTTTTATATGTTGTGTGTTAGTAACTGATACTTAGATTAAATGAACAACTTATACAATAATTTTTTATGACCTTTTGAGTACAATTCATGCCCTTTAAAACAGTTTTATTTTAACTGTCAAACAGATTTTTTTTTTGGGGGGGGGAGGGAGTTTCACTTTTGTCACCCAGGCTGGAGTGCAGGAGAGAGATCTCGGCTCACTGCAATGCCCACCACCACATCCAGCTAATTTTTGTATTTTTAGTAGAGATGGGGTTTCACCATGTTGGCCAGGCTGGTCTCAAACTCCTGACCTCACCTGATGTGCCTGCCTTGGCCTCCCAAAGTGCTGGGATTATAGGCAAGATTTTTATTTATTAAGAGTAATGGAGACATGATTTCCAAGGTCCATTCACACATAATCCATCCAAATGGCCAATTCATGTGCTTCTACTGCTAAGCCAGATAGAATTTGAACTTTAACAAAAAAATCATTTTATAAAGAACATTGTTCTGTGTGATTTCAGTTTAAACCAACTGAAGAATACACACCGGAAAATGAAACGCTTAAGCCTTTTATAACAATCCCTTTATAACAACTGGCATCTCTATTTCCTTACTGAGAATTTCCAGTATGACTATAATCAGTGACAGGTCATAGAAAACTGTGACTCTCCATTGCTTCTGTGCCCCTGGGTCTTGAGAAAGTACCAAGCACAAATAAAAATAAGAAAAGCAAAGGGTAAGTTTCAACAAACTTTAAAAGCACACGGCCTTCCTTAAAAATGACAGATGCTGGTCGTGTGTGTGTGTGTGTGTGTGTGTGTGTGTGTGTGTATTTTTTTCTTTTTGGTGAGATGGAGTCTTGCTCTGTCACCCAGACTGGAGGCTGGAGTGCAGTGGAGCAATCTTGGTTCACTGCAACCTCAGCCTCCTGGGTTCAAGCGATTCTCCTGCCTTAGCCTCCTGAGTAGCTGGGACTACAGGCACATACCACCATACCCAGCTAACTGGTCATATTTTTAATTTCACTTTCAAAACACTTGGATCACTGAAAGTTACTGGTTTTCATGTCTTAATTTCCAGTTGAAGACAATAGTGTAATAGGATGCTAAAATTGGATTCTTATTATCATAGCTTTCACTGGGATGACAATATAATGTATGTCTAGTACCGGAGTATGAGACACACCCTGCAAATGCATAATGCACCAGGAGATGGTACATGTAACACTTGGAGACCTGAATTTGGAGGTTTTTCACAGACTTTCAGAATGTGAAAGGTGGCAGTGTGGGGAGAATATCATGAGGAAGAATCCTATGCAGAAAGCTATGCTGTTGGCCCCAGCCACCCCACCTCAAGCCAGGGGGCTCTTTCTCCTAGACCAAGACAGTCTGATTTCTGTCTTTTGGATTTGGGAGACACCGTGGCCTGGAGTTTTCTCCCAACGAGGGATTCTGAATTGGCAGCAGAGATCAACGAGCGCAGCTGCCCCTTCTCTCTAGGGGTGGGGGCAGGGACAGCCTCCTGGGAGAGAGAGAAAGCTGGCCTGGAGCCATCTGAAGCCTGAAGTCCTGCCCAAGTGGACTGTCTAGAAGGGCTACCACATGGTCAACCACCTTCTCTTCTCCCCATGTCATAAGGTGGGCAGTGCCCAGGGAGGGCTGCTTTCTCAGCCCACCTACGACAAAGGTCTGGGGGCTGGCTGAGCCAAGCTGCCACGAACACGCAGGGCAGGCAAGAAATTAACCTGTGCTGTTGCAAACCACTGAGATGTTGGGACGTCACTACAGCGCAGCGTAACGCATCTGCTTCTCTTGGGGACCACTCTCCGCTATCATGCTTGATACGGTCCGGGCGTGGCTGAACCACTCCAGGACTACGTGTGACTGGCTGTGACTGGGTCTGGCTAATGAGGCCCCCTCCCCAGCTGTAATGTTTGGTGCTGGGATCCCAGCAAGGCTACAGCATGTGCTCTCTGGAACTTTCGCTGGAGCTAATGGAAAGGAGATACTTTTGTCATGGAATCACTAGCTCAAAGTCTGTTAGCCTAAAACTACCACTTACTGTCATTTGGCAAAGAACAACTTGACTAAGCATGACACCACCACAGAAGAAAACACAGCCAAGAAATGGAGAAGGGGGCCTGAGGTTTGGGTCTCAGGCCTTGCCATGATGGAGGAAGCACCAATACATTGCCCATTTTTTTTTGACCAAGATTTGGCTTTGCTTCTGAAGCTTGCAACCAAAAAGAGCTACAAGCCCAAACACTGCAAACCAATATGGACTCACAACGCCCATTTGACACTCAGTGCCTTGGCTGAAAGGGAACTTAAAAATCAGACTTATTCTTCTAGCCTGGAAACCACATAACTAAACTCGACTAGAATATATTCCATTTGTAATGCATCCATGGCTATGTAATATCTCAGAAACGCATTCCAGCACCTCACATCTTCATCCTCACGACACACTTCCACACTTCAAACTACCACGTGGTGAGAATCCCAGCACAGCTTATCTCATTCTCTCCTGCTTGTTATGAGCTCAGAAAGCTTTAGGTGTGGGGTTTTGACAAAATGAACATACTCATCCTTTATCTGTACAACTATAATCACCTGCACAGTGCTGGAGTCTGACCACATGGTCCCACAGAAGCCTGGAAGCCGCTACAAAGCAATATTTCAACATCACATGTCCTGCGCCAGCCTGAGCTGGGGAATGTTTCATGAATGCTGGTGCTGCCTGAGGCTTGACTGTGAAGCTCCATAACCATATAAAAGTTATATTATAAAAGATAAGCAAAATGATGTTGGACAACAACCAGTAACACATTTACATTGATTCTCTCCAGGAAAGATCAGTGGCTTAATGGGCCACAATTACTCCCAAACAATCTAGTCCTTCTTCTGTAGGGTTATCTAACTGATTTAGGTCATTCCCAGAGTTTGTCTGTTTAGTTGAAACGTTCAGCTTTCACTGTTTGGCATGGGAGGAAAAGTCATTCAGGAACACATTCTTAAAATGTATTTTGGTCATTGTTATCTTAAGATAACTAAAAATGCTACATTATACTGAAACCCACTGGCAGTCATTTTTTTTCTTTTCTCTCTCTTTTTTTTTTTTTTGAGACAGTGTCTCACCCTGTTGCTCAGGCTGGAGTGCAGTGGTCCAGTCATAGCTCATTGCAACCGTGAAGTCCTGGGCTCAGGTGATCCTCCCGCTTCAGCCTCCCAAGAATCTGGGACCACAAGCACGCACACTGCCATACCAGGCTATTTTTTTTTAATTTTTAGTAAAAAAGAGGTCTCATTATGGCACCCAGGCTGATCTCCAACTCTGCGCTCAAGTGATCCTCCTACCTCAGCCTCCCAAAGTCCTGGGATTACAGGGGTGAGTCACCGCACCCAGCTTGGCAGTGGACAAGGATAGTTGCATACAGTGGCCTTCACAAGTAAAGATCTTTTCACAAAGAGAGACGAGCAATGCTCCTTTCCCTGAGACCTCCATGGGAAGAAATGGCTTAGGACTGGTTTTTGGGCTGAGCCACCTGCAAACACTGAAGTCACTGCTCTAGGGCTTGCCACAGCTCCCCACTGGACTTGAGGCAGTTTGGCTGAGAAACAAATCATCTCAGGGACTTCCCTAAGCCCTAAGCAGATAGACCACTAAGTAGAGTTGTTGACTCGGAACTGAGCAAAGCTTCAGTCTGACAAAAAACATCCTTGGTTGACCCCCCAATGCACTTCTTTCTCTGAATTCAGTGATGGCAACTTTTCACACTCTTTTTAGCAAGGGGAAGGGGAGGTAGATTAAAAAGCTGTCTGAATTCTTTTAAAGATAGAGCCCATTTCTATAGATATGGTGCACCTCAACAATATGCATCCCGTAGGGTTGCTGTGAGGATTAAATGTATGTAAAAGACAGAACAGTGCATAGCATGTCATAAATACAATGTAAGTGTTTACTCTTATTATACTTTAAAATACCATGATAAGCTTCCTTTGTTCTCAAAGTACGAGCAAATATACCAGAGGGTGTTATCAGATTACCAAGAATCAGGAATTCTGGGGTGATAACAGTAAACTGAAAATAAACAGACAAAATTTAAGTATTTGAATAAAATAAAATATAATAATTTCATGCACAGAGAATTTTTTCTGCTTCTCCAAAGTAAAACATTAAAAAACTCAGTTGAATCTGTTTTTACAAAAGAAATGTCTAAAATTTTATGTGCTGTATTATGTGGTTAACAGGAGGATAGTCAGTAGATTTCTTTTACAGAAATTCTTCTGAATGATGGCATTAAAGAACACTCAAAACACTGAGACTCACGTTTAATATTAATGAGTTTGAAATGTTGGCCCTGCCTAAAATTCTTAATAAATTTCAAGGAGGCCACTACGAATCCCTGTAATTTCACCTTCTCTTTTAATATATCGTAAGGTAATTTTACATTAAGACGAGAGGGTTGGAAGTATGATTTAATTATGAAAGCTAATAACGAAGCCTGCAGCAAACGACGGAAACACATCCTCCTCCCTCCGCATTGCTGCAAACCGATGGAAATCCAGAGCACATATGTGCAGCGTGGCAACGGCTTTAAGTACACAGCATACACTACTAAACGTATATTCTTTATATTCACGTGTTCTGATTTTTACCTCCAAGTAGAGCTGGGAGAAAATCAAAGTCAACTGGGTTCCACAGACACAAACAATACATAGGAATTCTCCTTCACTAGTATTTATTGTAATATGAACTTGATACAGGAGTTAGGGTGACTGGTTTACCACTGAAATTACTTACAGAAAATTCTCACTGGAACTCTATATGCAATGAGTAACATCAATATGCTCTGCATTCATTCAAAACAGAATACAGAACAGGCCGGGCACAGTGGCTCACACCTGTAATCCCAGCACTTTGGGAGGCCGAGGCGGGCGGATCACGAGGTCAGGAGATCGAGACCATCCTGGCTAACACGGT
>NW_012114655.1:3114510-3154309 GCF_000951035.1 Colobus angolensis palliatus | reverse complement strand
GGATTACAGGCTTGAGCCACCGCGCCCGGCCGATATTTTGTTCTTAAAACATAGCCAGATTCTCCCTGCAGAGTCTTAGAAGGGAAAGATTATAGCCTGATCAGCTGACTAGGAAAAGCTGTTAAATGTAACATGTGTAAGAGGAACAGCCGACATTGATTTCACAGTGTATAACATATTTCCATACACGTTGTCTGATGTTATTCCCACACCCGCTCTGTGGTGGGTCTTGTTTGTCTCACTTTAGGGGAAATTGAGGTGTAAGGGGAAATGCCCATGCCACCGCTGGTTTGTAGCAGAGCTCAGGACTGGCAAGCTGAAGACCAGAGCTCGTTACAGCCTTCACACGGCCTCTCCAGCACCATCAGTAAAAAAATACATAAATAACACCGAAAGAAGTGTTAAACAGTCATGTGGATTTTGTCCTGCACAGGAACTCTTTCCAAGAGATTTTCAACAGAACAAGGTTATCTTTCCTTGGGCAGAACTTGCCCCCTGTCAGCACCACCAGCACCAAGGTGTGGGCGAGCCCAGCCCACCAACAACTGCAGCTGCCAGAGGCCCCTCTGTCTCCAGCACCCTGGGCAGAGGGTGACATCATGTCAGGGAACTATGCATCCCTCTCCTAAGGACGCTGAGTAAACAGTCTGCACAGCTTACAAACCACACATCTCGACAACTCCGCCACGTCCACAACCTCACGGAAGTGCAGCTGGAGATTTTATTAGCACTTTATGGTCCACATGATCGTTTAAGGAGGGGAAAAAGCTCCAGTCAAAGGTATTGCTGAATTAAGTCACCTTGGCAAATCTCTGCGCTATGAAAATCACTATTACTGGGCACGTATTTTAATGGCCCTCTCCGTTAGCTATTTGATGGGGTGGCAGGTGGGAGCTGGGGGATGTATCTCGGATTTCAATATGGAACTAGAAACAGGCCGGGCGCAGTGGCTCATGTCTGTAATCCCAGCACTTTGGGAGGCCGAGGTGGATGGATCACTTGAGGTCAGGAGTTCGAGACTACCCTGGCCAATATGGTGAAATCCGTCTCTACTGAAAATACAAAAAAATTAGCCAGGCGTGATGGCATGCACCTATAATCCCAGCTACTCAGGAAGTTGAGGCAAGAGAATTGCTTGAACCTGGGAGGTGGAGGTTGCAGTGAGCCAAGATCATACCACTGCACTCCAGCCTGGATGACAGAGTGAGACTCCATCTCAAAAACAAAACAAAACAAAACAAAAAACAGAAAAAGGTACTAGAAACAGAATCCTTAATGTGAAGCAGCAAAACGTGTGTTTGTCAATTCTGGATACAAGTGAGATGCTGAAATCTTAGATATACAGATTTTTCTACAGATCTTTCTTTTCTTGCTTTTCCTTGACTGAAATTTCTGGTTAGACTTGACTTTATTATAGTCATCTAAAGTGGAACGGAAGAATTTCTTTTTTAATCAGAAGTCAGACAGAAAGGTAGAGGGCTAGAATTGGGACAAAGCTAATGTTTGACCATGTCAGTCTGAAAACACGTTTCTTCCATTTCCATCTTTATCTCCATGGTGGGTGGACAATGACAGGTTCAGGAGGAACTGAAATGCCCTCATTTTCCCAAGACTACAACTTGGGAAGTTTCAGCCTTTCCTCTTCTTTTTTAAATTATTCTTACTTGAAGACAGCATCTTACTCTATCACCCAGGCTGCAGTCAAGTGGTGTGATCATAGTTCACTGCATCCTGGAATTCCTGGCCATCCTCCTGCCTCAGTCTCCCAAAGTGCTGGACTACAGGCACGAGCCTCCTCGTTTTTCTGATAAACATACACATAAAATGTCTTAAAAGGTAAATCGCAATTCTGTTCTTTCTTCTCCAGAAATATCATTTTATTTAAGAAGACGACAGAAAGATCGTCCCATGCTGGGAGCTGGGCCTCCCCGACATTCTGGCTGACAGGGCACGGCGCTGCGGCCGTCAGTCCTCACACGTCCCATGGGTCCCCGTGTGACCTCAGTCCACCCGTTTACCTGAGTTAAGTGTCTGGGCCTTTCCTCAAACAGCAAAGACACAGCAGAGCTGGGGAGTGGGAGCTGCCCCACTGTTCCTTCAGAGGCAGACAGTGCTGGGAGGGGAGCAGACGGAGCCGGTGAGCAGCCCCAGGCCAGGCTGGCGAGTCAGTGGCCTCTGACACGGTGCCTTGTCGTCTTTTCCACCCCGCCCGGTCTTGCGCTTCCCGCCTTGCCTCCGTCAAGCTGACGGCAAAAGCAGCTCCGGCCTGCACGTCTGTTTCCTTTGGAACAACAGTACTGACCAGCACAGTGCTTTAAGGTTGAAGTCTAGGGGCAGGCTGGATTGTCTGTGATCCACTGGGTCACTGCCACCCCCTCCTGAGGTCTGCTCCACACACGAAGTGAGGCCAGGATGCTGTGCCCTGCGAGCTCCCCTCCACATGGTCTGCGTCAGACCACTGTCAGAGCCACTGCAGGGCTTTGGAAGGGAGGAGAACTGGAGATGCTTCAGTGCAGCTGCAAAGGGACACCAGGGCAGACAGGGCAGAGGACAGACAGGGAGCCTCCCCAAGCACTAGGGCGGTGCCCACCTCAGTGCCTACAGTTGCTTCTTCAGGCTCAGGAGCAGGAGCGTAGAGGCTGCCAGCTGCCGCAGCCAGCCCGGGACTGTCAGAGGGCTCTGGGACCAGCCCAGGACTCTGGCTGCACCTGGGTCCCACAGATGGCCATCTCTGGGGTCTGTGAGAACTTCCCTGGCCTTCATTTCCCATCCCTTTCAACGGTGGTATAGCCTGCAGTCTCCTCTATTTAAACCCTTTATACTTGGATTACAAACAGTGGCTTTTGTTTTCCTAACCAAGTCCTGACCCAATGTAAGACTTTTCAAAACACCTAGATTTCCAATTTCTTTTTAAAAAATTGTACCATCCGGCAAAACTAGGCTCACATGGCCCATGGCAACAATAGGCTGCCCCTTCTAGAGAAGCATGCACCACCCCGTGGCCAGGGTCCTCCAAATCTGTGGTGCCACAGCCATTCTCTATACCACCTTCAGGGCCCGCCCTGCCTGGGACCCTGTAGGGACTTTAACTTAAAGAGTCCTGATCCAGTTCTTCTCCTGCCACCCGCTACTTCCTCTCTCCTGTGCTCACAGGACATCTAATCCCCACTTAGAAGTCGACAAGGCTTCTTGAACCAACACCGTGACACCGTCGCACCCTCAGGGAATCCCGTAGCCAGGCACAGTCTGCACCCAAAGCACGCACAGCAGAAGCCTGGCTCCTTCCAGGAGTTATTCTCCTGTAGGTTAAGTTATTCTTGATGAGAAGCAACTTAAAATATTATTTTTAGATCAAAACAACCATGGATAGATTATAAAATCAAATAAAAATGTGTCTCTTTTCAGATAAAACACAAGATCTCAAAGAAAGGATCTTCCACAGGCCACTTCATGGGTCCCCTGAATCCTCTGAGGTTCTGACTGATGAGGGAAAAGGGTGGGGAGCTGTGAATGAAATTTCACAGTCCTTTATATCAATACAGAACTTCACAGCTGAAAGGATTTTAAGACTTTTCAGAAGGATTAAACTTTAAAGATGGAATTTCTAGGTTTATGATGAATTCCTATGAATACAAAATAAACAGATAGTCGTATTTATGTATTTCTAATTTAAGTAATCCTCTAGATATTTTGTATCTACAGGATCAGATATTCGGATATTTGTAAAGATAATGGTGACTTTTCAAGCTCTGAATACCAACTGAGGTTGTTTTTTGTTTGGTATCAGGAAGGTCATTTGAGTTTAAAATAAATTAAAAACAGTTATTTGAGATATTCTGATCCGCCCATTTAAGTAAAGGCCTGGTGCAGTCATTCTGAGAGCAGCCCTTCAACACTTTAATTAAAGGGGCCTACAACATCAGAATCTAAGTGTCATGACCAAAATTTGTACTCCAACTCCATCATTTATTTACATGGAACTACTGAGAGTCAAGTCTCCAAGCTTTATACCGACTGATGAGTCTTCTGTACATCAACAAAGTTAACACAGATTGGCCTTGGAGCAGCTATCGAAACCAGAAAAATATTGCATACTAGTCGGAGGCTCACCAGGGTTGTGAAGAAGACTTACACACTCAGTCATAAGTCAACAATTGCCAGATTCGGCACAGAAACAAGCCTATATAACTTTCTGAAAAGAATGCAAGCGACACATGGTGTTCTACTGTCCATTGAGAAATGCATAATGCCACAGGACTGAACTGAAAATGTGGGTTCTTCTCTCCTTCTGTAGTTAGGTCACCCACAAGAGGAAGAGGCGCTATGGAGAAGAAGGAGCAAGCCAGTCTGTGCAGAATTCAAATATCCTGATCCTCAGGTTCTCTCAGTCTCTGCGTCCATCTAAGACGGCCTCCCAGGGTTTTCTCAGGTTTAATCTGCTCTCTAGATTCAGACCTACAGGATAAAAGTCCTGGTGTGTTTAACATTTTAGTACCTAACTCAGTGCCCAGCACGATGTAGGCCTTCAAGAACTGTGGACTTGAACTGGCTGACTGATTGATGAAATCCCAAAAACAGACTTTTGGTATAAAGGGGCAATGTTGACATTTACCTGGGCTTTATGCTCCTGGAAAACAGCAACAGTTAACATCCTCTCCCACCCCAACCCCTGAAACCCTTTTGTCTTCCAGGAAACTGCTGACTGCAAAGAACCCCCCTTCCCCGTGTGACTTAGATGGAACTCACAGATGCACACCGTATTTACCTCCAAGGCCAGACACAGGCCTTCCATGTACACAATCTTTTTCTCAAAAATTATTAGCCAAACTCTTTGCTTCCACTGACCAACTGGACAAAATACCCACTAACAACTTGACCAAACTTTAATCAGGACCTTGACTCCCCCTTGAGCAAGCAACAGGACACCCCTCCTGAAGGGTCTCCTAAGGATCCACAGACCTCAGGGAAAACCCTCCGGATGTGCGGATTCACTGTCCCATCCTGCTGCCTGCTCTGCCCACCCTCACAGTCTTGTGCACTCCTGCACTCCTCTATGTAACAGAAAAACCCTTTCTTACAGACCTGGGAGGCCCTGGAAGGCATCATGGTCACAACCCTTACCTCTACCACAATAGTCTTTTCAGATGAAGAGTCTCCTCACCTAAGTCAGAATTCTTTTTTTGTTTGTTTATTTTTTTGAGATGGAGTCTCACTCTGTCACCCAGGCTGGAGTGCAGTGGAGCGATCTCGGCTCACTGCAAGCTCTGCCTCCTGGGTTCACGCCATTCTCCTGCCTCAGCCTCCTGAGTAGCTGGGACTACAGGTGCCGCCACCACGCCCGGCTAATTTTTTGTATTTTTAGTAGAGACGGGGTTTCACCGTGTTAGACAGGACGGTCTCGATCTCCTGACCTCGTGATCTGCCCGCCTTGGCCTCCCAAAGTGCTGAGATTACAGGCATGAGCCACCACGCCCAGCCGAGTGTAAATTCATTTTTTATTTGACAAAAGGAACTACTCAAAGACTAGCAAGTAGTCATCCCCTTAGCACATTCTCTGTGACAACGCAGGCCCTCCTGGCCACTGCCCCCCAAACTGCCCCCGAGGAGTGACAAGAAAGAAAGAACAGAAGTGGAGGATGTCCACCTTTGGGTCCTGACTTTCCTTGGTGTGTTCTCAACCACATAATCCTTTCAGATGTAATTTTTTAGCCCTGGCCTCTTTTAATATTTATCACAGCACTACCTTGACTGTGATGAAATATTCATGTTGCTTCAATAGCTACAGCAAAGCCAAGTCTGTGATAACGTTGCTGATGTTCAGTGGAGTTCACTACATTAATGTAATGGATGCACCAAGTAATCAAATATCATTCCACACTGATAATCTTCAAAAACTATATGCCTCTTTTAATAAGTCATTACACTAGTCTGGTTGCATTACATAACCTTAAAGTAAACACATTAAATGTTTACATTAAGGGAGATGCTATCACTTGTGTAATGGTGCTTCTCTGCACAAGTTCCAAATTTTTGACTCTGACACTCAAGACTCTCAGAAACCTCCTCTCAAACGGAGACTAGGACACTGTCTTACAATAGAGCTCTTTACAATGACAAGAAAGAGGCATGTACAATTGTCTTCACTAATAAAGGATTTTCTAAAGTTAGCAGAGAAGGCCAGACGCGGTGGCTCACACCTGTTATCCCAGCACTCTGGGAGGCCGAGGCAGGTGGATCACTTGAGGTCAGGAGTTCAAGACCAGCCTGGCCAACATGGCAAAACCTCATCTCTACGAAAAATACAAAAATTAGCTGGTGTGGTGGTGCACATCTGTAATCCCAGCTACTAGGGAGACTGAGGCAGGAGAACTGCTTGAACCTGGGAGGTGAAGGTTGCAGTGAGCTGAGATCGTGCCACTGCACTCCAGCCTGGGCAACAGAGGGGGACTCCATCTTAAACAAAACAAACAAACAAACAAACAAAAAAAGGCAGCGGGGGTGTTTTTTTCCCCCACATATTTGAAAAGAGAGCTAGTGCCAACAGATAGGCTACAGTTAACAGGACAGGACACAGAACATTTTCACAGATTGTCAGGAATTACCACCAAGAGTAAGATAAGGCTGGAGGGCTTCCGAATCATCAAAGAAACACAGAGAAGCTCACTGGCCATTTCTGAAGCTCAATACTTCCACTGACTTAGCTCTTAAATCAGATAACTAACAACAGAAGAGCAATTTGTTTGACTTTGAACTAAACAGGCAAGGAGTGTTGAAATCATCTAAATCTGGTTACAAGTAAGGACAACATGAACATTCCTAAGTACTAAGATCCTCTTCTTTTATTCTGTCTCTCCCCAAATTTAATGATTTCCACATTGTTCTATTGTTTTCTATGTAATATTAAAGGGCTTCAAAGTTTTTGGTACATTCAGACTTAGCTATTCAGGATTGATGGTTTGGTTATAGACAGTTAAATGAGTATTCATCAAACATGGAATTCAGAAACAAATACTCCTATATTAAGTGTCTGGGATACTAAATATGTTCATTTGCTACCCATTTGCTAATTGAAAAATTGAGTTTTATACATAGTTATTAGGTTTAAAATAGCCTACAAGAAAATTACATTAAGAAAACATTACAAAAGAACCAAAATCCTTGTTTTATGTTCATCTCTATCCATGCTACACTTTCTAAATTCTTCTGAGGTCAAGGATAGGTTTTAAATTACTGCTGGAGTAAAAATAGTTAAGACATCCTAAATGTCCCAAATAGGGAGATGTTAGATAAGCATGGGATTTAATTCCATGATGACAGCATGCAGCCATTCAAGTAATAACCACAAAGCCTAAGTATTGAGACAAATATTATGATATAATACTAATAAGAACGCAGAATTTCACATATGTATAAAGTCCTAAGCAAAAAATATACGAATATGGAGAACATATGTAACCTTCAGTGTCCAAAATACTGTGAGAAGCATTCTATACTTTAAAAAAATGCTATGTTTATCTGAAATTCAGATTTAAGTGGGAATCTTGTATTTTTATCTGGCAATGATAATATCAGACAAAATTATTGTACTATAATATAAAATGTGAAACAAAATGCTGTAAGTGCTATATTTAATTAAACAAGTTTGTATCCCAATAAAGAGGGACAGAAACATGGATGAATGTCATAGCCTATGAAGAGAAGCTTTATTCCTTTAAATGATAAAATATAAATAACATAAAATACAAGTACCTATGGAAAAGAAATTAAATATCAATAATATTTTAAGTTTTAATTGGTTTGGGAGAAACTTCTCAAACATGTTTTAGTTTAGGAGGAAACATTAGTAATTAAAATGTATTTTCATGATGTTTAGAGCTAAATAACAAACATAATACAGTACCCTATAAAGATACAGTAGCTATAATTGTTATTTCCCAATATTCATCATAAAGGATTTTATGCAAGTAAAAGCATGACCAGTGCTCAGATTATGCCCACTGCCTTCAATATCCAGCTTTACAAATCCTATCTGGTATTTGATTTTGGAAATGTCTAGGAGTTTGGGGATCCCATGAAGGGCAGAGTTTCTCTGAGCCCCAAAAACACTAATAGAAGATGTGCAAGGGACTCCTGAGGAGGAAGCCGCCCAACAGTGTGAAAATGCACTTCAACAATGCTTGGGTGATCTGTTTCTTGAGTGTGAAAGAATTTGGGTGTGAAAATTTGCAGGCCAGGCACGGTGGCTCACGCCTGTAATCCCAGCACTTTGGGAGGCCGAGGCGGACAGATCACGAGATTGAGACCATCCTGGCTAACACAGTGAAACCCCACCTCTACGAAAAATAGTAAAAATTAGCTGGGCATGGTGGCGGGCGCCTACATGTAGTCCCAGCTACTCAGGAGGCTGAGGCAGGAGAATGGCGTCAACCCGGGAGGGTGAGCTTGCAGTGAGCTGAGATCGGGCCACTACACTCCAGCCTGGGCAACAAAGCAAGATTCTGTCTCAAAAAAAAAAAAAAAAAAATTGTGTGTTTCAAAGTAGGTAAGAGAGAAGATTTGAAATGTTCCAACACAATAAAAATGCTAAGTGCCTGAGGAGATGGATATCTTAAACACCTTAATTTGATCATTACACATTATTTGCCTGCATCAAAATATCACCTGTACCCCATAAAAATGTACAACTATTATGTATCAATAAAAATCAAATAAATCAAAATCATTCTAGTATACAGATTTCACAATTCGATTTGTAAATAACTGGCACCAAGGATCTGCCTGACGAGCTGAAGAGCCCACATTCTAGCCTTTGGGAACCTCAACGTGACAGCTCCAAAAGCACTTACCAACTGGTCACGGAATTCCTGAAAGACACAGACAATGGTGTTCACTGCAACTTTTCTCTCTCTCCAAGGAGAAAGAGATCCTGTGCTGATTTACATAAATTCAATGTAATACACAAAGTGTACTGATTTACATAAATTCAATGCAATACACAAAGTTTGTTTAGAATGCTTTCCGAAACGTTTACTCATCACCTACATCAGTAAATCTTAGTTTCCGAAGCCTGCAAATTTAAACATTTCTATTGGAGAAAGAAAATGTCCCTTTGGATATTTGTATATGGGATCAAAATGTGGCCTCTATTTGAAAGATCCAGCTAACCTTTAAAACATGTTGGGCGGGAGAGGCTGTGAAATCAATGGGGCTCTTCTTTAGGTGTCAGTCTTCAGTAGGAGCATCACTGAGTCCCACAGAAGGGTATGAAGTCAGTGCCTTCTGCTTCCAACAGACTGAATTCCTCAAGGATAGTCACACTCAAATACAGCCACTTGAAAGCCAAGGGATACAGTAGCTGCATTCAAAGAGGGTCCTCAGATCAGCATATTGGCTTCTATTTCTTTGACTACGAATATTAAGCTTTCTGTTTATGTACTAGTTGGATGGCTAAAAGTTTGTGTTGTCAGCACACATGTAACAATTTTTATGTTTCCTTCAATCCCCATAAACTTCTTGACACATTCCACAGAGTTGACATTTACTTCCACCTCCGCTAAGTTCATCATCTGCTCATTCGACTCGTGTAAATGATTCCTCGGGGTACAGATGTCCCTACAAATGGGTCCCTGTGAAGCAGTGCTGAAGCAAACAGTCCAAGGTCCGCAGCCAGGATGTGAATCCAAGCGGTCTTGTTCCACAGTACATGACCTTGACTTCCACACAATCTGCCTCTCCAACGCTGTGACCTGGAGGGGCCCTGGGGGTACAGGTGCTGTCCCAGACTGGCCCTTCTTTCATACTCATTTCCTTTTTATTCCACTGCACAATTGACTGAGATGCCTGCAGTGACAGCTCTGAGATGTGTTAGCATCATTGCTTTCCAAGTGGCCTCAGATGAGAACCAACTATTCCAAGCAGCATCAGAACACTGTACAAAATAGTAAGACAGGATCGACTGCATCTAACCTTTGGATCTCATTCAAATGCCAACCAATGCTGGAATGTTTCGTAACAGAAATAATGTAAAAAGAAAAAAACCTACCATCAAGAAGTGTAATGAAAAGTATGAGAAACTTCTCACATGCCCTGATTTATTGTGAAATAATTTCCTAAGGGTAAATCACTGATACAAATTCTGATTGGGAATACTGTTTCACAATGAGTTTTTAACTTAATAAATTGGTCAGATGAAAATCACATCCTTCAGATCAGGTTAATTACAGCAAAAAAAAAAAAAAGAGACGTAAGCCTCTGACTCTGACTCCGCAGGTAAAATCTGTAGCACAGGTAAGTATCTGAGATATGGCTGCAGACACAGTTAGACCCAAGGTAAGAAATACAGACAAAATTCTACTGGAGAATTTTTAATTCCTCACCTTAAAAGCAACTGGAACATAGAAAACTCTATCTTTATGGACACTTACACCCTGTCATGTAGTTACATTATTCTTGCAGTTTCCCTCGTAGAACCTCTAAAAGAATATGAATTGGTTGGGAGGAGGAAAATAAGAGAGTTGAATCTACACCTTCACTGATTTGTAGTAATACTAAAAAGATAAGAAGAATAGTTCCTTGGGTGAATGGAGGTGAATGGAGGAAAAGCAATAGAACAAATACTTTTTGAGACGGAGTCTTGCTCTGTCACCCAGGCTGGAGTGCAGTGACCCAATCTTGGCTCACTGCAACCTCCGCCTCCCGGGTTCAAGTGATTCTCCTGCCACAGCCTCCCGAGTAGTTGGGACTACAGGCGCACGCCACCATGCCCAGCTAATTTTTGTATTTTTGGTAGAGACAGGGTTTCACCACGTTGGCCAGGATGATCTCGATCTCCTGACCTCGTGATCCACCCACCTCAGCCTCCCAAAGTGCTGGGATTACAGGCGTGAGCCACCGCGCCCGGCCAAATACTTCCATTTGATTACAAATAAAACCAAGTTATTATGGCTTAATTAAAACATCATCAATTGATAACTGCCCTTGCCTAATTATACTTTAAAAGAACTGTGTTTGTGACTTTCTCTGCTAAAAGCAAAATTTTAGCTCTATGAGCTATATTAACACAATGAAATATTACGAAGGTAGCAGGGGTTTTAGAGTAGGGAGAAGGCAACAAAACTTGGTTCTGGAGTATAAATACAGCACTTGAACCACCCGCATGAAGCTGAGTCTAGCCCTTTGTTCCATCTAAACACTGCCTCTTGTCATAGCCAGTGCCAGGTCACACTAGAGGAACAGATGTGGGAGGTGACTGTTGCAAAATAGCTTTCCTTTCCATAGGTTAACATACATTAAACTACTAGTCTCAGAGTTTCAAACAGTAAATAAACAATAGTATGAATATGACAGCAACGAAAAATCAACCACAACCTGAAATTACTACCTAGTTGATACTTCATAAATTGCAATGGTTTTTGTACCCAAATGTAAGCTTTAGAGATCAATGTACCTCCATGTTATAACTTGGAATAGTTATAAGATAATCAGGATAATGAGACTGCATCCATCAGAACCAGTCAGAATTTCACAGGGCACTAAGTCCTTCAACAATGTGGTCGTGTTGCGATCATATTGCCAACCAACATTCCAGACCTATCTGTCCCTAAAATGACCACCAGCCACAGATAACATCAGCCCAGAATTCATTATGTAATACTTGGTTAATAAATCACCCAGTTTTCTTTTAAACTTCTCATCTGTTCCAAAGTACCAGTAAAATTATATTGCCATGACTCAAGGGCAAGTTCGGAGGCATCTTTTGCATGAAAAATATTTACCACAAAATAGGGTTTTTTTTTTTTTCTCAAAAAGATAAGGTTTGTTGATTTGTATTGTTAGCTAAATTTTCTTTGGTGCATTTTTTGCATCCTGAGGGAAGTTAGTCACTTCAGCATTTAAACAGGACAAATGCAGAAATTGGCAAAAAGAAAACAGTGACAGGTTTTATTGAGCACCAGCTATTTTATAAAGTGCCTTGGTAGGGGCAAAGGCAGGAAGAGAGGAAAGACAGGGTTTCTAGGCAGGAAAACAAACCAATGATTCCACACACCACGGAGTTAAAAGACTATTAAACGGCCTCTGGTCTGATCCCAAAACCTTAAAAAGAAGAAAATTTAAAAAGGAAGCTTTAAAGAAGTACTATCAACTTATGAAAATTCTCAATATTAGATCAACTGTAAATCTAATGACATATATTCACAATCTTGGCTACAGGACTTTGAAGATATTCGTGTAAACATGACTGCAATACCTAACTATGCAAGGCTGTGTTACCATTTCTATTACACCTATGGATCTGGGACCTGTGGTCAGAGAAAGAATGTATCTTCCCTGGTCCTAAATTTACTTACAATTTTGTTTAACTCACAAATATATGTAAATTAAATCACATTTTAATTTAAGCAAATTGTTTTATTACAAAATATAAAATTGGCTGGTCACATTGACTGGGTGCGGTGGCTCATGCCTATAATCCCAGCACTCTGGGAGGCCAAGGCAAGTGGATCACTTGAGGTGAGAAGTTCAAGACCAGCCTGGCCAACATGGTGAAACCCTGTCTCTACTAAAAATACAAAAAGTAGCTGGGTGTGGTGATGCACACCTTTAGTTCCAGCTACTCGGGAGCCTAGGCAGGAGAACCGCTTGAATCCAGGAGGTGGAGGCTGCAGTGAGCCAAGATCGTGCCACTGCGCTCCATCCTGGGCAACAGAGCAAGACTCTGTAAGAAACAAAACAAAACAAAAATTGGCTGGGCACAGTAGCTCATGCCTGTAATCCCAGCACTTTGGTAGGTCAAGGCAGGAGAATCACTTGAAGCCAAGAGTACCAGACCAGCCTGGGCAACATAGTAGAACCCTGTCTCTACAAAAAATTTTAAAATAATTTAAAAATTAGCCGGATGTGGTGGTGCACCACTGTAGTCTTAGCTACTGGGGAGGCTGAGGTGAAATGATCCCTTGATTCTAGGAGTCCAAGGCAGCCCTCGAGTTATGACTGCACCTCTGCACTCCAGCCTGGGCAACAGAGCAAGACCCTGTTTTTAAACAAGTTTAAAGCTGATGGAGCATGAGTTCATTCTCACATATCTGAGGAATTCGGCTTGCCCAGTAAGTCCGGTGCTCCCCAGCCTTCTCAAATATCTCTTGGCAGGGCTTTCATTTGAATTCCAAAAGATTTCAGTCTGAAAGGTCAAAGTCTCCTCTGATAGCAAATGTGGTCGAGCAGTGAAAATGATCTCTATTACACTATTAAATCCAGCAATGAGAGGACATATTTTCATGACCAAATATAGGTGCATTCAACCTCTCTTTGATCTGTAGATAAGTTCTCCTTGTTCTCTGCTCAATTAACAACTTCAGTGATCATGTGAATTCTACTTATTAGCTTCATTATAAAAATCATGCACCAAAATGAGAAGACTTCTTTCTTTTCTTTTCTTCTTTTTTTTTTTTTTTTTTTTTACCGAGTCTTGCTCTGTCACCCAGGCTGGAGTGCAGTGGTGCAATCTTGGCTCACTGCAAGCTCCGCCTCCCGGTTCATGCCATTCTCCTGCCTCAGCCTCGCCAGCAGCTGGGACCACAGGCGCACGCCTCCACGCCTGGTTAATTTTCTTGTATTTTTAGTAGAGACGGAGTTTCACCGTGTTAGCCAGGATGGTCTCAATCTCCTGAGCTCATGATCCGCCTGCCTTGGCCTCCCAAAGTGCCGGGATTATAGGCGCGAGCCACCGTGCCTGGGGAGAAGACTTCTTTCAGTCTTACTTAGAACTTTTTACTTTCCCAGGACCATTAGTAGACATTATCAAGATTTACCTTTAACACTCTCATTTTAAACAATTAGCCAGGAACTGTTTTGTAAACTCCTCAGCAGTTGCAAATAACAATGAATATCATCACTAAGAATTTTATTTCACAAATTTTACCTGAAAAATTAGAATGTTAATTTTCTTTCCTCTAAATTCTGACCTGAAAACAACCATTCACACAATATCTTCCATCTGATAGGGTCATTCTCTTTTCATCTGTCAACATGAAAACTAGTAGCAATAATGCAAAGAAAACAAACCAAAGTTCTGAAATGAATTTTTCAAAATCGTTATTCAAGAATGTATTTCTATTAATTAAAAAATGAGGTGAAACTCATTAGTAAGGTTACTGAGGAGAGATAGTCTCAGAGTTCTAGTCCTTGAATATGGTAAGATTTATCTATAAGACACTTGGATAAAATTTTATTCATCCAGATGCAGCCATAATGGTCATTCTAACAGGCTGATAGTTTAATTTTATAAAATCCTTAGACATCATAGTTTCAAAGCAAACAAGATGACAAGTCTCTATCATTTACTTCCCTGAGAATTAAGGTTATATGTATATCTTTATTTATATAACATATATATATCTATGTATATGTTATATATGTTATATGATCACATTGATGTATATGTTATATATCAATACATACATATAATGTGGTTTTTTCCCAAAAGTAAGCATCGCACTTTTCAAATCTGTTGGAATGAACATATTTGAATCTATTAAACTAGTCTAAGAAAATGCTGCTTACTATAACAGCTCTAAAATAATTCTGACTCCTAAGAAACTCAAAGTAGAGAAAAACATGTCCCAACAGATCACAAAAGCTTACTGTGGGTTATGCATATGGTTTCATACATATTTGCACTAAATGGAATATTAGTCTTCCTAGATATACACAATTAGACTTAGCTTTTGCATCCAATTTTAATTGGATTTTAATTTTCCTTCCTCTAAAGTGCTAATTTAAATCGGGCAGGTAAAGTAGATGCTACAACTACTAATGCTTTCTAATGAAATGAAGGCATGCTAAGTCCAGCAAAGAAAAATCTGCCATATGCTGTTAAATTTCTAGACAAGTAAAACGTTACTAAACTAATTAGTAGAGATCACTCTACATTCATGTGAAACGTGACCACAGTATATTTAGGGATGAATCCTTTCCTTTTGAAGAATGTAAACTGGGCCGGGTACGATGACTCACGCCTGTAATCCCAGCACTTTGGGAGGCCAAGGCAGGCGGATCATGAGGTCAGGAGACCAAGACTATCCTGGCTAACACGGTGAAACCCCATCTCTGCTATAAATACAAAAACCATTAGCCAGGCGTGGTGGCAGGCACCTGTAGTCCCAGCTACTCGGAGGCTGAGGCAGGAGAATGGCGTGAACTCGGGAGGCGGAGCTTGCAGTGAGCCGAGATCACGCCACTGCACTCTAGCCTGGGCGACAGAGCGAGACTCTGTCAAAAGAAACAGGAAACTGATTTAAGTTACTCTCTATACATTACAGAGAACTGCAGTCTTATTAAAAAGATAAACTAAGATTGCTGAAAGAGTAGATTTTAAGTGTTCTCACCACAAAAGTATGTGAGATAATGTTAAATAGCTTGATTTAGCCCTTCAACAACATATACTTACATTAAAACATCATGTTGCACACCAAAAACACATACAATTTCTACTTGTCAATGAAAATAAATCAACAAATATAAAAAGCTAAACTAACCAGACTTTAGCTAAGTATATATAGTGTTGTGCCTGGCAGACAATAGATATTTGACACGTATGTGTTGAATGAATGAACGAGCAAAAATCCAGTAAGAGATAACCGTAGGCTAGCCGGCAGTTGAAAATGTGAGCTGCTCAATATTTGCCTGGGAGACTGAGGCACTTGCAATCAGATCGTTTGGTTACTTTCCATTCCTCTAGCATCACAACAGCTGCTGTATAAAGACCCGAAAGGAATGAAGACAAGGAATTCTTCCTAGTTCTGCCCAGCATTTGTTGTGTTTCCTAAGAAATCATTTATTGTGTCACGCCAAAGAAATACAACATCACTGGACAATAGTAAAAAGAACCCCAAAATGCCAGTTGGAAATACCTGCAGGATATGCATGCATGCACAAATCTCCTCTAAAAGATACGTGCTGAATGTTCAGCACGTTAAACCTTTGCAGTGAAAGCTAAGGGTTCCCAAAGCCGGATAGTTCCTTGATGGAAACTTGGGGAGCAGCACTCACCCACCACCACCTGCCCCTCTAGACTGGCAGGCATGTGTCTCGGTACCCAGCAGAAGTCTAACTCTGGGCACGGTTCAAGTCCCAGGATGAGATCCTCAGAGAGAGGATGAGATCATCTTTCCTGTAGGTAGAGTCAGGAAAAACCCAGCAGGGAACCCTGGCCCTTTACCTGCCCCCTCAGAATAAACAACACACTTGAAATGCCAGTGCTCCATTTTAAGCACCGGATTGTCCACAGCCAGATTTTCACCTTAGATCACTCTGGCAGAAATGGAGAAAATAGATTGAAAGAGACAGATTATGGACCACTTATCAGGGTCAGTACTTGTTGAGAAAAGCTTTTTTGGACCTGAAAGTATACTAGACTCAAATTTTTAAAAAACTTTAAGTCCAGGTGTAGATCTACCACCTTCTTGATATTTAACCACAAAATAAAAGTTAGATAATTTTTCTGAGTTTCTGTTTTCTCATGTAAAACCTTTCCTCCTTTCATTTCCTCATGTGTAAAATCTAGAGTCATACCCGTTCCACGGAGCATTTGAAAATATTAAATAGGAGAAAGAACACACACACGCATGCACACACACAAAATACACACACCGTCCATCCTGCCAGGCAGGATGGGGATACTGCAATAAGCAAGAAAACCATTATAAATACAAAAGCAATTTGCCGGGCGATAATTCAAAAAGTATGCAAATATGTTTTAAAAACCGATGTGTCCGACAAAAGACAGTGCTGTTAAGCCATCAGCGTCGCTGCAACACTTAAAATGTTGAATGTGGCATTTCAACACTTTAAAATCCAACTTTTGCCGTTATCTGAAGATACGTGAGAAACGAAACAAGTCATTCCTGTCACATCTACAACTAGACCCCTGTGTTTAGCTGACAGAACACGTGTTTGCTGCTAAGAATCCAGCGCGCTTCATTACACTGTTGGATTATTTACTCAATACATCTGCGGAAAGCAAGACAGACTCCATTCCAAATAAAGATTTTACCCTGCAGGGAAGAGCGTCCTGGCTTTACGAAGTCCTGTCGTAACCATAACGAAAGAGGAAAAGAAACTTCAAAGCTGGGACGGCGTAGCTCTACGCCAGGCACAGAGAGTCTAGTTCAGGGCAGGACAACAGTCCAGCCCCCACTGACGGCAACTCCGGATCCTCTCTCTGAGCAGTGCCAATTTTTCCAAAGTGTTTAGAGGTCCCTGCCAGCATCGGCTTTTGCCAATTTGATCGTATGAAGTGGCTGAGTGAGTCTGAGATAAGACAGGGCAAGAGAAATCCACAGAGAGTCATTCACACCTGCTAACTCGACGCCTGCCAGTGCAGCTCTAGCGCCCAACGGCAGAGGACGAACGGCGCCTACCGGAAGATGGACAGACCAGTAGCACGTGACTGTGGTTTTATCCAGAATGTTGTCAAAGCACGCATAATAACTCCATTTATTTTCCCAAATACGTTAATTTTCAGTCTGTACTTACCCCTAGACCTGCCTTACAAGTAGAACGGTGGGCAGTTCTGTCCAAGCCCACCAGAGGCCTGCAGCACAGGCAGCAGAGCCATATGGCCCACCGCACAGGGATCTGTTGGTTTGGTTTAAAGCCTCCACCTCCCTTTTTTAAAGTCAATATTCCCAGTAGGTTCAACATGAAGTCTTTACTATCATACTTTTGTTTATTAAATTAGTTTTGTTTATTAAATTAGCGGGTTTTGGTGGTGAGGAATGGTCCATTACTTGCCCAGCATCACTCCCCTCTCTCCTTTCTGTTCACATGCAAGGACTCACCTCATGGCACTGCGCCAGCCTGAGCGCCCATGGCCAGGCGATGACTGCTCCATCCTACCGTCCTGCTGTCCCCTAGGCCTGGTAAAGGGCACTCCTCACACAGTCCTCTTCCCACCTTTAGTGCCAGTTTCTTGGTCACCTCCCACCATCATTCAAAATACTCCAGGACGCACATGATCTGGGGAATGGCATCAGCAGTTTTTTTATTCTGAGAACTATAGAGAAGCTGAACTATCTATGGTTTCAAGAGGATCTCAAGAGCAGGAGCCATGCCTTACACATTTTTTGTTTTCTGTATTCTCAGAATCGAGCCATACGGATAGACCAGTAAATGTCTGTTGAATGAATCAATGAAAGATCAACATCACAATAATAATTTATATTTATGAGATGCTTACTATATGCCAGACACTGTGTAACAATACTTTAAGTACATTAGTTTTTTTGTTGTTTGTTTTTTGTTTTTAAAGCCCCGGTGACCCTATGAGGTAGTTACTTTTATTACCTCCATGTTACAGATGAGGAAACAGAGACGGAAATGAATGGAGGAACGAATGAACACACTGGTGTCATTTCCATTGCTGTTGTGTGAACATTTAAGGCAAAGAACTTAACTATTGTGAGCTTACTGCAGCCCAGGCCCTACCCCAAGACACTGTGGGTACAGCAAGGAACAAGACAGACAGTGGGAGCTTGTTTTCCTGGAACAAATGCTTTAGTTTGAGGAGAGAGAAGGCGGCAAGAGGCGGATACTACTAACCACTTACTAACATGAAAGAACTGAGACAGAGTGCGTCCTGTGGAGATAATGACAGAAGTGTGCTGTGTCGGTGAGGGACCAGGACCAGGTGTTTGAGGGGTGTGGAAAGAGGCCCCTGAGTAGGTGACATTTAGGCTGAGATATAGGCGGAAATGCTCATCACAGCACACAGCCAGTGCAAAGGACTTAAAGCAAAAATAGTTGTATCTGAATATGATGGTTAATACTGAGTGTCAACTTGATTGGATTGAAGGAGACAAAGTATTGATCCTGGGTGTGTCTGGGAGGGTCTTACCAAAAGAGATTAACATTTGAGTCAGTGGGCTTGGGAAGGCAGACCCACCCTTAATCTGGTGGGCACAATCTAATCAGCGAATATAAGGTAGGTAGAAAAACATGAAAAGGAGGGACAGGCCTAGCCTCCTAGTCTACATCTTTCTCCTGTGCTGGATACTTCCTGCCCTCGAACATCAGGCTCTAAGTTCTTCAGTTTTGAGACTCAGACTGGCTCTTCTTGCTCCTCAGCTCGCAGACAGCCTATTGTGGGATCCTGTGATCATGCAAGTTAATACTTAATAAACTCCCCTTTATATATATATGTATGTATGTATATGACATATATATGTATGTATATATGACATATGTATGTATATATGAAATATATGCATATACGTGTGTGTGTGTGTATCCTATTAGTTGTGTCCCTCTAAGAAAACCCTGACTAATACAGATTTTGGTACCACGAGTGGTTCTACAGGAACAGAATATTAAGGATAGAGTTCTTTCATTGGTTTTGGGGTTTCTGGAGTTGGCTGCTTAATACGATTAGACCTGAAAATGCTAAGGACGCTACTTCTAACATTACAGAGAACACTGATAGTCCTCAGCATCAACTGTTCAGAGAGTACGCAAAATAAATGCATTTGACACCCCTGATTCACCACCCAGGAGAGGCACGGAGTTTAGTGACTCTATACCTAATATCTTTGACCATATGTGGAGAACCAAGCAACATAATGAAGCTGGTTGGTTGCTCCTAAGTTCAGTGGACAAAGTGATGAAAGGAAATGATGAACTCAGGGATTCTGTCCCACACTGAGCCTCAAATCTGCTAAGATTGCTCTGAATAAGAGTCTTATCTCCTGTAGAGAAAGAGTTGAAATTGTGGAAAAACAGACCAAGCTCTTATCATGAGTGGCTGACCTGCAATGAAAGGTGCATGCACAGCCTCACCAGGTGTCTACTGTTAAAGTGAGGGCATTGCTTGGAAAAGAATGGGACCTGCAACTTAGAATGGGGACGTGTGGGAGGACCCAGATGAAGCTGGGGACGCTGAGTTTGTAAACTCTGATGAAGCTTTTTTGCTGGAAGGAACAGCTTCCCCATCCCCAGGAGTGGCAACATCCCCTCCCGGAGAACCATGCTGCCATCAGCCTTTCCACCTTTGTCTGAGGAGACAAACCCTGTGCTGCCCGAGGCAGCAGTGACGGCCTCCCCTGAGGCAGCTGCCAGGCAAGATAATGTTGGTTCTCCTCAGAAGCCTTCCCCCAACACCTGTTTGCTTCTAGACCTATAAATAGACTAAAAGTCCTGGCAGGGCCCTAAACATGAGGTTGAGAGTGTGACCCATGAGGAGGTGTGCTACGCTCAAAAAGCACTGTTTGAGTTCTCTAATTTATATAAACAGCAATCTGGAGAACAGGCATGGGAATGGATATTAAGGGCATGGGATAATTGTGGAAGGAACAAAGAGTTGGATCAGCCTGAATTTATTGATTTGGGTCCACTAAGTAGGGATTCTGCATTTAATGTTGCAGCTCAGGGAATGAAAAAAGGTTCTAATAGTTTATTTGCTTGGTTGGTTAAAATATGGATTAAAAGATCACCCACTGTGAGCGAGCTGGAAGTGCCTGATCTCCCTTGGTTTAATACAGAGGAAGGGATCCAAAGGCTTAGAGAGATTGGGATGGTGAAGTGGATTAATCACTTTAGATCTACCCATCCCAGCAGAGAGGGTCCAGAAGATATACCCTTGACCAATGCTTTGTGAAACAGACTTGTGAGGGCAGCACCTGCATCTTTGGAACCACAGTCGCTCAACTACAAAATTTAAATACAATGAGAATAACTGGATCCTGAGGTGGCAGGGGCCAAGTGGCAGCACTCAACTGTCAAAAGCAAAGTGGGCATAGCTACCATAATGGACAGCAGAGGCAAATCGGCAATCAGAATAGTCTCACTTGTGTAGAGCTCTGGCACTGGCTAATTAATATGTGTTCCTAGAAGTGAAATTGATAGGAAGCCTACTACATTCTTACTTATACAAACAGAAACCTTCTAGGTCGAATGGACAAAAGACTAATTTGAATTGTAAAAACAGAATCACAGCCCCTCAATCAATTTCCAGACTTGGGCCAGTTTACAGACCCAGAACCCCTTGAATGAAGGAGAGGCTGGGTTCCCTTGAGAAAGAACCCCACTATATTACAGACAACATATGCAGTGAATCTTTCCCCCATCCTTCCCCAAGGAGACCTCTGGCTTTCACCGGGTAACTGTGCACTGAGGAAAGGGAAATGATCAGACATTTCAGGGACTACTGGCACTGGCTCTGAGCTGACGGTGCATCCAGGGGACCTAAAATGTCATCGTGGTGTTCCAGTTAAAGTAGGGGCTTATGGAGGTCAGGTAATTAATGGAGTTTTAGCTCACGCCGACTTACGGTGGGTCCGGTGGGTCCCCAGCCTCATCCTGTGGTCTTTTCCCCAGTGCCAGAATGCAGAATTGGCACAGATATACTCAGCGGCTGGCAGAACCCCCACGCTGGCTCCCTGACTAGTAGGGTGAGGGCTACCATGGTGGGGAAGGCCAAACGGAAGCCATTAGAGCTGCCTCCACCTAGAAAACTAGTCAATCAAAACAACATCAAATCCCTGGAGGGACTGCAGTGATTAGTGCCACCATCAAGGACCTGAAAGATGCAGAGGTGGTGATTCCCACCACATTCCGGTTCAACTCTCCCATGTGGCCTGTGCAGAAGACAGATGGATCTTGGAGAATGACAGTCTTATCGCAAGCTTAACCAAGTGGTGACTCCAACTGCAGTGGCCGTACCAGATGTGATTTCACTGCTTGAGCAAATTAATATGTCTGCTGGTGCCTGGAATGCAGCCATTGACTTGGCAAATGCCTTTGTCTCCATTCCTGTCCGTAAGACCCACCAGGAACAATTTGCCTTCAGCTGGCAAGGCCAGCAATATACCTTTACTGTACTGCCTCAGAGGTATATCAACTCTCTGGCTTTGTGTCATAGTCTTATTCGGAGACTTTGATAGCT
This sequence comes from Colobus angolensis palliatus, assembly GCF_000951035.1. NCBI lineage: Eukaryota > Metazoa > Chordata > Mammalia > Primates > Cercopithecidae > Colobus > Colobus angolensis. The sequence continues at coordinate 3,132,375 of NW_012114655.1, read as the reverse complement.
TTTTACTTCCACAAGATATCAAACTGGTCCATTACATTGATGACATTATGCTAACTGGATCCAATGAGCAAGAAGTAGCAAAAACACTGGACTTATTGGAGAGACATCTGAGTGGCAGAGGAGGGAAATAAATCCTCCTAAATTTCAGGGACCTTCAACCTTAGTAAAATTTCTAGGGGTCCAGTGGTGTGGGGCCTGTCCAGATACTCCTTCTAAGGTAAAGGATAAGCTGCTGCATTTGGCCCCTACTACAACCAAGAAAGAGGTACAAGGTCTATTTGGATTTTGGAGGCAACACATTCCTCATTTGGTTGTGTTACTCCCGCCCATTTATCGAGTGACCCGAAAGGCTGCAGTTTTAAGTGGGGTCCAGAACAGAAGGCTCTGCAACAGGTCCAGGCTGCTGTGCAAGCAGCTCTGACACTTGAGCCATGTGACCCAGCAGGTCCAATGGTGCTTGAGGCGTCAGTGGCAGAGAGGGATGCTGTTTGGAGCCTTTGGCAGGCCCCCATAGGTGAATCACAGCAAAGGCCTCTAGGATTTTGGAGCAAGGCTCTGACATCTTATGCAGATAACTACTCCCCTTTGGAGAGACACCTCTTGACCTGCTACTGGAGTTTGGTGGAAACTGAACATTTGATTATCGGTCATCAAGTCACCATGGGACCTGAACTGCCTCTCATGAACTGGGTGCTTTCTGACCCATCTAGCCATAAAGTAGGTCATGCACAGCAGCATCCATCATCAAATGGAAATGGTACATACATGACTGGGCTCGAGCAGGTCCTGAAGGCACAAGTAAGTTACATCAGGAAGTGGCTCAAATGCCCATGATCTCCACTCCTGCCACCCTGCCTTCTCTCCCCAGCCTGCACCAAGGCCTCATGGGGAGTTCCCTATGATCCGTTGACAGAGGAAGAGAAGACAAAGGCCTGGTTCACAGACGGTTCTGCACGATATGTAGGCACCATGTGAAAATGGACAGCTGCAGCGCTCCAGCCCCTTTCTAGGACATCCCTGAAGGACAGCGGTGAAGGGAAATCTTCCCAGTGGGCAGAACTCCAAGCTGTGCACCTGGCTGGGCACGTTGCATGGAAAGAGAAATGGCCAGATGTGAGATTATGTACTGATTCATGGAATGTAGCCAATGGTTTGGCTGGATGATCAGGGACTTGGAAGCAGCATGATTGGAAAATTGGTGACAAAGAAATCTGGGTAAGAGGTATGCAGATAGACCTCTCTGAGTGGTCAAAAATGTGAAGATATTTGTATCCCATGTGAGTGCTCACCACCAGGTGACCTCAGTGGAGGCGGAGTTTAACAATGAAGTGGATAGGATGACCCATTCTGTGGATCACTCAGCTTCTTTCCGCAGCCACCCTGACATTGCCCAATGGGCCCATGAACAAACGGGCCATGGTGGCAGGGATGGAGGTTACACATGGGCTCAGCAACATGGACTTCCATTCACCAAGGCTGACCTGGCTACGGCCGCTGCTGAGTACCCAATTTGCCAACAGCAGAGACCAATACTGAGCCCTTGATATGGTACCATTCCTCAGTGTGACCAGCCAGCTACCTGGTGGCAGGTTGATTATACCGGACCTCTTCCATCATGGAAACGGCAGATGTTTGTTCTCACTGGAATAGACACTTACTCTGTATATAGGTTTGCCTATCCTGCACGCAATGCTTCTGCCAAGACTACCATCCATGGACTCACGGAACGCCTTATCCACCAATATGGTATTCCACACAACATTGCCTCTGACCAAGGCACTCACTTTATGGCTAAAGAAGTGAGGCAGTGGGCTCATGCTCATGGAATTCAACATGGTCTTACCATGTTCCCCAACATTCTGAAGCAGGTGGATTGACAGAACAGTGGAATGGCCTTTTGGAATCACAATTACAATGCCAACTAGGTAATAATACTTTGCAGGGCTGGGGCAAAGTTCTCCAGAAGGCCATGTATGCTCCAAATCAACATCCAATGTATGGTATTGTTTCTCTAATAACCAGGATTCACATGTCCAGGAATCAAGAGGTGGAAGTAGAAGTGGCGCCACTCACCACAACCCGTGGTGATCCACTAGCAAAATGTTTGCTTCCTGTTCCCATGACATGACGTTCTGCTGGCCTAGAGGTCTTAGTTCCAGAGGAAGGAACGCTGCCACCAGAAATCACAATTCCATTAAACTGGGAGTTAAGATTACCACCTGGATACTTTGAGCTCCTCTTACCTTTAGGTCAACAGGCTGAGAAGGGAGTTATAGTGTTGGCTGGGGTGACTGACCCAGAATCACTAGGTCATCTCCAGTATGCATGGAATACAGGAGATCCATTAGGGCATCACTTAGTATTACCATGCCCTGTGATTAAGGTCAATGGGAAACTACAACAGCCCAAACCAGGCAGCACTACAAATGACCCAAACCCTTCAGGAATGAAGGTTTGGGTCACTCCACCAGGAAAAAAACCACAACCTGCTGAGATGCTTGCTGAAGGCAAATGGAATACAGAATGGGTAGTAGAAAAAGGTAGTCTTCAATACCAGCCATGACCACATGACCAGCTGCAGAAACGAGGTGTAATTGTTATGCATATTTCCTCCTTCTTTTGCTAAAAACATGTTTGTGCATGTACACACTTGTACTAAGAAAATCATTTTATTTCCTTTCTCCTTTATCATGTGAAATAAGATTTATTGACTTCATATCAGCATTTAAGTACTATTAACTTTATGTAATAGTATTTGGGTTGCAGATTGGCACATTTCCGGTTATACGAGGGACAGTTGTATTATGGTAGGCATAATTATGACCTTATTATTGTCTTTATTTGAAGATCTCAGGAGATGTGTATGGGTTCAAGTTGACAAGGGGTGGACTCGTGATGGTTAATACTGAGTGTCAACTTGATTGGATTGAAGGATACAAAGAATTGATCCTGGGTGTGTCTGTGAGGGTGTTGCCAAAAGAGATTAACATTTGAGTCAGTGGGCCGGGAAAGGCAGATCCACCCTTAAACTGGTGGGTACAATCTAATCAGCTGCCAGTGAATATAAAGCAGGCAGAAAAACGTGAAAAGGAGAGACAGGCCCAGCCTCCCAGTCTGTATCTTTCTCCCATGCTGGATGCTTCCTGCCCTCAAATATCAGACTCCAGGTTCTTCAGATTTGGGGAGTCAGACTGGCTCTCCTTGTTCCTCAGCCTGCAGACAGCCTATTGTGGGACCTTGTGATCATGTAAGTTAATACTTAATAAACTCATATATATACATATATATACACACACATAAACACACACACTCACACGTCGTATTAGTTCTGAGAACTTTGACTAATACACTGAGTAACAAAAATAATTCCAGTGTGGTTAGAAGGTGCAAGAGCCGGGGGCTTTATAGGGCAAGCTAAGGATTTAGGGTTTGCTGTTTAAGCGCAACAAGAAAGTGCTGGAGGGTTTAAGGCAGAGGAATGATATCTGACTTCAGTGTTGAAAAGACCCATGTGGTCAGCACGTAGAGAAGGGACGTTACAGAGGGATATGTAACAGGAGGACCCTCAGGAGGCCACTGTGGCCATCCAGTCATGAGCGGTGGCAGGGGAAGCAGGATGCTGTGTGACTTACTTTAACTCCCTTGTTGGTTTTCCACTACGCTGCTGCTACACCTGCAAATGTGTGTAGCCTGGTTATTTTCCAGCATTCTTCAGCTGCTGGAATATCTAGTTTCTAAGCCTGTTTCTCTCTTTTTGGCCACTTTGTTTTTCTAAAATAAAGAGTACAAACCTAAGTCCACAAGCACACATAAGAAAAAGGCAGTCCCAATTGTCCTTCCCTCTCCTGGCCGTGACAGTGACCACCAGTCAGCGCTGGCTTCATGCTCACACCTGAAAAGTGAGATTTCTGGTCTTCCAAAAGGCCCTCATCCCAAAATACACTCTTTCATTGGTTTATCCGGTAGTCCTAAAGTCTAGAATTTTCCAATGTGTGCTCCCAGGACATTAGTGCCAAGGGTAAGAAATAGGGGTTCTGTGGTCAGGTAAGTTTGGAAAACACTGCATGTTGTACTAAACTCTTAGAAATTCACCATTTGCGGTAGACATTCAGCTCTGAACAGTCTTGACGTGTATAGCATTTAACTTTTAGCCCAGCATTTCTCAAAAAGACCTAATCATGAAACTCAATATCTCACTGTCATAAATTACTGAATAAATAAAATAAAAATAAAGAAAAATGTTTCCCAACAGGAATGACATCACAAAATCCAAGGTGCTACATGGGAAGAAAGAATAAAGCACGATTTGGTGAAGAATGGAGAATCAAAAATCAGTGCCCAAGGGAGATCAGCACTGAACTACAGACACCATGGATAAGCTTTGAACCCCTCTTATACTGACCCCCACTCACCCACAGTGTTGTCTCATTGTTAAAGGGAAAGCAGAAATTAAGCAAGCAAAAAATATATATATATTTTCTTACATTTCTATTAAGAAAAGAGATGGAGATGAAGGGCCAAAAATTGGGATGAGGAATACACAGATGGGAAAGTCTAAATAACAATATTTAGAGACTTTCAAAATAAGATTTCAAACAATTTTCAAACTCCCTTTGGGCAAGAGCCAAAAAAGAAACCTAGAAAGCAGTAATGTCAAAAGCGATAAACAGATATGGATCAACAAAAAATCAGACATGAGTTTCCTTTGACTTTGGAGTAAACAAAAGCCAGGGCTATTTTAAGGCAGGAGAGGCTGGGTAAATAAACATCTTGGACGACTGTATGAGTGTGGCAGGGAATGCACAAGATCTCACTGTGGGGAGCAAGCTGAAAAAATTAAGCAAAATCAGAGTATGATTTTAAAAAGCAACTGGAAGACAAAATCACCAGTGGGCTATTAAATTCACACTTCAAATATGCTCTTTTAAAGAAAATGCACTATATGCATATTCAAAGCTATAAAACATTATAGTTTGGCTCACACTGTAAAGATTTATTTATTTACTTATTTATTTACATGGAGTCTCGCTCTGTTGCCCGGGCTAGAGTGCAATGGCGTGATCTCGGCTCACTGTGACCTCCGCCTTCCAGGTTCAAGCGATTCTCCTGCCTCAGTCTACCGAGTAGCTGGGACTACAGGTGCATACCATCACGTCCAGCTAATTTTTGTATTTTTAGTAGAGACAAGGTTTCACCATGTTGGCCAGGATGGTCTCCATCTCCTGACCTCATGATCCACTCACCTAGGCCTGCAAAGGTATTAAGAGTCTGACTGGAATACTTCTCCTTCCTTAGGAGATGAGCAATGCATTTCCAACATAGATACTAGCAGTAGATTCCATTTGCAAATCTGACTATGGATCTACTGGAATAGATAACCAACTAGTGTCATAAGGATAAGATAATATCTGATCTTTGTTTTCTTCTACATAATTAATTTTGGGAGAATACACCCTTATTCTAAAGATATTTGCAAAACATTTTGATACCCAATTTAAGAAATGCTTTAGGGACTCTGTCATATCTTTTAAAATAACCTACATGGTAGGAAATTGTTGCACTTTGATGGTGGCTTTAGTGTTTGAAAATAGCCCAAAATAGTGATAAGTGAAGTCCAGTGAAGGAGGCGGGGGCGTCAGGCAATGGGTCAGAAATACAGTATGGCTCTAAAGCGATGCAATGGCAACCACGATGATGCTTTGCAGCAAAACTGATCATGCTTTGAAAGTTATTGCTAAAGAGGTTTATGGTTGTTCATGAAAAATCCTAGGAGCTGGAACTTTTAGAAAACACTGGCTCACAAGAAACAAAGCCCATTTTATGAGGATCCCTCTTGGCATTGCCTTGTAATCTGACCTTTCATCTTCTCTTGTGACTGAGGATGGGTTGCCAGAGGCTGTGTGCTACAGCAGCCTTGTCTGGCCTGCAATGCAAGCCTGGCTCCAGCTAAGAACATTTCCTTGCTTACCAGCTGGACTGATTTTGGGCCCCAAGGCCAACAGGAGTCAGGAATAACTAAGCATGAGCAAGGTCTAATATTTAGTTTGAAAAATATTTGGTTTGAAAACTAGTATTTAGTTTGATGAGCGGAAGGAGAGGGGGTTAAAGAACAGGAAGCTTACACCCCCACAGCTAATGCTGGAGCCATGACGGCAACACCTGAGTAGGGAGCTCCGAGTGTGAGTCTGACTTACACACACTTGAGGTGTTTGTGCAGCCTTCCCTTTCCTTTTATGGATAATATAATTATCTGAGATCTCATAAAGTCTACAATGTCAATGCAATATTGCAACTGATTACATTCAGTATTTCACTCAATATCTTTTTCTGACTCAAATCTTGTTTATATCATCCTGTGTTCTTATGGGATTGCTTAGCTTCAATTAATAACTGTAATGTAGCTTGGTTTTCTTTAAAGGCATGTCTAGTAATAAACTATGGGTGATGAAGCTCCTTTATTTCTGCAGATACACAAAACCAATTCGAATCTAAACATGCTCACACATTTTGTTCATGCTATTCCCATCACTGGTGTGCACAGTCTGCATGATTCTGTTTTAGGAGCAGGTGAGGGAGGATCATCAAAATATTGGAAGTGCAAAGCCTAAACTAGAATGTCTCTCCTTCGAAACCAACTGTTTTCTAAAATCCTGAACCACATCTCTAACATAGTAAAAAAAAATTACTGTTCTTAGCAGTTCCTAACCTTTCTTTGAGGGCAAGTCCTAAGTGTATGTACACATGATGGTTATTAAGGCCAGAGCAATTTAGATATAAAAATTCTGGCATGTAGGTTAAAAAGCAGTGATTTATAGCCATACCTTTTAATATTAAAAAAGGCATGTGCAGAAATATTACCCTGAGAATTGTGAAAATATTTCTTAGCCTTGAACACCTCATTCTAGAGATGATGTAATTGAAAAATAGAGAGTTACTGTAACTTGGCAAAGTCGCATACCTCGTTATGAACAGGATCCAGATTTGTTCGTTAGACCCTCAGACCAGGGCCCTTTCCAACCCAAGTGCTGCCCAGTTTCCCTAGCAGGGGTCCGCGTTCCCGCGGCAATGCCAAAGCCGGTGCTGCCCGGCAGGGACAGTCCAGGGAACGCAGCAGGAGGAAGGAGGTGGCAGCAGCAGGGACGGCCCAACTCTGCCCATCTCTCTAATTCACTTCCAAGGTGCTTCAGTTCACAATTACCAGCTTGCTGGTCTTTATCCTTCCTCCTTTTCTGCACCTGTGGCCAAACTGCTGACCTAGAGAGTTCGACCACAAGAGCAAACAGATCGATTTGTATAGTTCCAGGAGAGCTAAAAACATTTTAAAAAATCATATGCATTTCAAGGATGTGACTCCAGTCAAGTTTTACCATCGTCAAATGGGTTTTTCCTTCTCTGTTCACTGCAAAGCAAGAAAACGTGTTAATTGCCATCCTGATACAATTCACATTTATGAAAGTCACAGAGTATACATTAGGCTGTAATGAATTTTATATTCAAAGACTTAAAAACCAATCGCTATAGGAAACTAGACCTAACTCTATTTTCAGACTTCTGAGATGCTAAAGAGAAAAAAAAAATTAGTCAGTGAATGTTTTAGTCAATTGGTAAATATTTCTTCAGTGTTCCTGTGTATTATAGTCCTTGCTGGGTAGCTGCCGTGTAATGATCAGATGTAATGTTCACAATTTGAAAAACCTACAATCCAAAAGATATGGTGTTTTTTTGTTGTTGTCCTTGTTGTTTTGTTTGTTTGTTTTTTGAGACCAAGCCTCACTCTGCAGCCCAAGCGAGAGCGCGGTGGCACACTCGCGGCTCACTGCAACCTCCGCCCCCAGGGCTCAAGTGACTCTCGTGTCTCAGCCTCCCGAGTAGCTGGGACTACAGGTGCGTGCCACCTCACCCAGTTATTCTTTTTGTATTTTAGCAGAGACAGGCTTTCACCATGTTCCCCAGGATGCTCTCGAATTCCTGAGCTCAGGCGATCCACCCTCCCCAGCCTCCCAAAGTGCTCAGATTACAGGCTTGAGCCACTGCACTCGGCCAAAAGATTTTTTCAAATGGCTGTTATCTGTATGTTGAGGAGTAAGTTCCATGCTGGGGATATCATCAAGGACTATACAAGATCCCTGAACCTACAGACACACAGAAGGAAGGAGAGTGATCCTATAACTAAATTTTAATACAACACTCTGTCATGAGTTTGAACAAAGTGGCGGGTGAACACAGAAGGAACAAATCCTTCTGCCTGGGAAGAAGAATTAAAGGAGAAAAGAAGTCACATTGTTTCAAAGGTAACCATGAACCATATAGCACAGAGGCTTTCTGATGTATCTGACTGGGGAGAAGAGAGCAAAGACAAGACCATTCTCAACTTTCAACGGGTCATGTTCCAAAGCTGCTTGTAAGTTGATTGGTTCTCTGAATTATCTGCCCATTGAAACTGTGCAGCTCTTGATGAGAAGGACTCACACTAGCCAATGTTTTACTCATAATCATGCCTAACTTCTGAGTCTGGAGCTATTCATAAGAGCAACTATTTACTGAGTATTTACCGTACGTCAGGCACTGCTCGAAGCACTTTATAAGCACTGACATCTAAGCTTTGCAACAATCCTCTGCGCTATGTTCTATTATTATCATGTTCCAGATGAAATATCTCAAACACAGAGGTCAAACAACTTAAACAAGGTCACACAGCTGAATGACAGAGCCAAGATCAGTACTCAAATATCTGGCTTTAGAGCTGGGGCTCTCAGTCAAGATGGTGCCTTTCACCTTGAACATCAGAAACCATGTAATGCAAATAAAAGGAGGAAGAGAAAGCCTTTTTATATTGCTTCTGGTGTGTAGAGCAGGCCCCGAGAAAGATGTGCTACTTTCTGTGTTGGAAGTCTTCTTGATAAGCCCCTAACTGTCCAGTGATATTATGACACTCTAGAAATAGGTGGGCATCTAGACCATACCTGTACCCACAATTTAGATAGTCTCTCTCCCACTTATTTAAAATGTCCATCCCATCCCAGCTAGACGATGGGAGCAAATAAGCTATTTGACCCAATAAATAGCCATTTTATCTTTTCACAGGTATTGGCACTTCAAATGAAGATACTTGTTACTCAAAGAAATGGGTTAGGAGAAGTGAAATAAAAATGCGATCAGCAGTGTAGTCGGGTCACCGGCCTCCCTTTCCTTTAAGGGGTTCCGAGACTCGAATCCGGGAATTGATTGAGGGACCGTGACTTTCTTTTGGTAATTTGAGATAGGTTTCTGTTCACTTGACCTAGAACTCTTCTGCTTATAGAGATGACGTCAGAATTCAGTAGACTGCCCATCGAGTTCTCTTCTAGGGACACCACGACCACCTACCCAATGCCATAGGACTCCCAAGTCAGGCTGTTCCGATTGCTGCTTTGACTCCGCTGTCCCCCATGATGGCAACGCACCCACTTAGTCTCTGGTGATCACATGGCCCCTGCCACCTGGGATCCAACCATCCCTGCTGCAATTAAGGACCCGCAGTCAGTAGCAGCAGCTTCCACTGCAATCTCTGACGGGCAGAGAAGAGCAGCCGCAGAGCTCTTCACAGACACCTGAGGCTCCCTTCACAGTTTTTTTCCCCACACTTGTGGTGGAAGTGTGCCCTCTGCACCCTCCCAAGGTGGATGAGCAGATCTTTTATGATAAATCCACTGTAACATCCCAATCTCCCTAAGCCCTTGGATCCCTTCCTCTATGGCACACCGAGGCAGCTCTGGCATTTCAAATTCATTTAGTGTAGGACACATTTTGGTGCGTGTTTCCGCCACTAACCAAACTGTCAGAGCCCTTTCTAAGCCCTGGAGGTCCAACACTGACCGATCCAACTTCATGTTCCTTGCATCATTATTCCACACCCTAATACCCATTCCCACACATGTTCCTCTGATTTCTATCTAAACTGAGAAAATTATGTTACTTTGGAGTACAGATCTCATGGGTCATACTTTGTGCCTCATCTTTAGAAGCCTAGGGACTTGTCCAGCTAAAGGTTTAGAAGCAAAGAGGGGTGTTGGCGTAGATCCTCAGAAAAATGTCAGTGGTGTCTGCCAGGCACACTAAGTTACCTTCACCTACAGGAGGCATAGAAGATACAGTTATTGCTGCTAATATCCAGTCTCTGTCATGGCCACAGACCCACCTTTCCCATTTTAGCTGAGCACATTATCCACCAAAATAAGAACGACATTTCCCAGCTTCCTTTACAGTGAGGTAGGTGGAGATTACTGAACTCAGGCTAACTGGATGTGAGCAGACATGATCCTTGCAGCTTCCTGGCTGGACCCACAGAGGGTGGGGAGGGAGTGCTCCTTCTGCATCTGCTTCCTCCAGCCTTCAGCTTGATGTGGACATGGTAACAGGCTGTCTGGAACCATGCAGAGGAGTGCAACCCATGTGGGATACAAGAGCATGGCTGCGCCCTGGGAAACTTCATTAAGCAGAGTTAACATACCTGCTCCAATCACCTACATTTTGACTATCAGGGGAGACAGACTAAGTTTGTCTTATCCAAGCGTCATTATGCCGAGAAACCTATATGGAAAAGAGAACTCAGGAAGAACAGAATTGTCTTTGCTTAGAACTGGCTGACAGGGCCTTCTATCAACTGAAGAAAAGAGCCTATTTGCTGCCAGTCAGGACTACAAGCCTGTTGGGCTAAAGACCAAGTGGTGTATTTAAGGGAGAAGGGTAACAACGGACTGACTGGTTGACCAAGGTTAAGGCTGGAATGTAACTGACCACTGAGAAAAGCTCCAACTATGCTTCTCGGAAGAATAGATTCTGGGGGGCTTAGGGCAGGGGAAAGCACATCTGGCACCACACAGGGTAAAAATGGGATGAGGCCAAGAGGCCAGGTTGGAGGCCTGAGGTTCCGCACGCTGCAGGGTGCACAGGATGTAGAGCCACGCGAGACACACGTGGACCGAGATGAAAGCTTAAGGGCAAAACTTAGAGGTGTGCCCACGAACGAGGTGCTTGGTGTGGACAGCGCTGACACCCAAGGCAGCAGTGGCACCCACAGTCTCGTCACAAATGTGCAGGCTAAGTAGCAGAAGGGCAGCGTGTTCGCTGGACCTAGGACTCTTCTGAGCACACGCCAGAGAAGACCCCGGGGAGACAGGATGCTTGGTGTTGACCACGTTGAATCTAAAGCGGGGTGGAGAGTTCAGAGTTGGCAACAATACTGAGGAGACAATAACCTGAGTTTGGGCTGCAGAATGAAATCACTCCTGAAGACAGCAGCGAAGGGCTCCGCAAAAGCTTCCCCCTCCAGGTGACTGGTGAAATGGCCACAGAAAGCCTAAGTAGTTTCTGGCAGAATTAACCTCACAGATAGGCCAAATCCATTCCTTTCTTGTAAAATATATTTATAATTTGCAAGTTCATATACAAAAGGAGTTTAAATATGTCTATCCACGGTATCCTAGTTTAATGCAGGATTGTGCCCAAACAGTACAGCACAAAAGGGGAATTTAAAAACAGCAAGTCATAATCAGAAAACTTCACCATCCTATACGATAAAGCAACGCAAGTAAAAATTATATGTATATGCTGCGGCGCAATGAAAACATTTTATAAGCTGGTAACTGTTATATATATTTTCTTTTAAAAACCCAACACATTGAAAAAGTGCAAAGCTGTATGTTGCTCTTAAATTTTAAAAATAATTTAGCTAAATGTTCTATGCCTATTAGATAATTACTAGATAGTTCAGAAATTATGAAATTATTAGAAACTGTGTGTCCGATGGGCTTTTCACGATGTTCAGTCTGTACTTCTCATCATTTTGATTTCGTCACATCCTAGACAGGTCTGGAAGGTCAAGTGGAAGCTCTGAGCAATATGACAAACCTCGACTGACAGCCAAACATTTAAAAAATGTTTCCCAGGCCAGGCGTGGTGGTTCACGCCTGTAATCCCAGTACTTTGGGAGGCCAAGGCAGGAGGATCACTTGAACTCAGGAGTTCAAAATCAGCCTGGCCAACATGGTGAAACTCCGTCTCTACTGAAAATACAAAATATTAGCGGAGTGGGGTGGTGTGGTGCACGCATGTAATCCCAGCTACTCGGGAGGCTGAGGCAGGAGAATTGCTTTAACCCAGGAGGTGGAGGTTGCAGGGAGCCAAGATCGTGCCACTGCACTCCAGCCTGGGCAACAGTGTGAGATTACCTCATAAAAATTTTTTCTTCGGCCGGGCGCGGTGGCTCAAGCCTGTAATCCCAGCACTTTGGGAGGCCGAGACGGGCGGATCACGAGGTCAGGAGATCGAGACCATCCTGGCTAACACGGTGAAACCCCGTCTCTACTAAAAAAATACAAAAAACTAGCCAGGCGAGGTGGCGGGCACCTGTAGTCCCAGCTACTTGGGAGGCTGAGGCAGGAGAATGGCGTAAACCCGGGAGGCGGAGCTTGCAGTGAGCTGAGATCCGGCCACTGCACTCCAGCCTGGGCAACAGAGGCGAGACTCTGTCTCAAAAAAAAAAAAAAAAAAATTCCAATATTTTTGTGTTTAGCCTCTTTTCAATGGGTTTTTTTATTTTGTTTGATTCCATATTCTCAAGACAACTGTTTAAATCAAAAGTCTTATAAGCTCTAATGTTATAGATTATACACATGGTATCATCATATTGTTTTTCATCAACTGTTCTTCAATATCCAGATGGGCTTATGCTATTCTAAGTTCTCCTGAATATTTATGCAAAAAAGCATAATATCATACACATCATTACTACGTAACTTCACATACAATTAACTGTTAGTAACACAAGGACCCAAAAGGAAAATGACATGTTAGAAATAAAATCACATTAAATAAAGACTACAAAAATGATGCTGAAAGACAAAAGTAAACATCATCAGTATTGTTCCAGTGAGAACAATATGTAATTGTTCTAAATATTGTTTTTAAGTCCTATTACTTTATCAGAAGAATGCAACTGCAGATTTGGAATATTGAGTAAAACTGGTTAGAAAAATCCTGAGAATTAAAAATCAACTCTCTCTCTCTCTCTCTCTCTCACATAATTTGGCTCCAGGAAGGCACTAAGTTGCTGTCCCATGAATCCCACATCCTCAGATCAGCCTTCTCCTGGTCCATGCTCTTACCTCCTAGTCTGTTAATTTTGACTGAGACATCGCCTGAGCATTCTGCTGTCTGCTCATCTTCATAAAGGTAAGGCAGCACCTGCTGTGTATCAGGCTCTATACAAGGTGTGCCGTGCACACGATCTCACAACCACGCAAGGAAGGAAATGTGAATATCTCCATTTTACAGAAAGAAACGAGAAACAAAAGGAACTCCACAATCACACAGTAAAGGGTAGAGCCATGATGTCAATGAGAGTCTCTTAAACTGCCCAGTGGCAACATCATCCTCCCTCAAAGGTAAAGTCCAAAGTCATCTGCTTATCTCTGACTCTAAACAAACACACATCACCCGTAAAGAAACATACACACTTACAAAGCAACCGGATGGACACATAGCTCCAGCCCCCACAGCTCAGGAGACAACATGCTCACGCCCATCTGTGTGGATGAAATATTTTATTTTAGAAATAAGCTCTAAACTTCCGATCCTTTCCACTGTTCCTTTTTTCATTTTTGATAAATAGTATCTACTTATATAAGGCTGAGAAAGCGTGACAGAAAAGCAAGTTACTTTATTAAATGCTTTCCATGAATCCTTTGGCAGCTGCAGCCACCTACCACTGAGAGCTGCAGCCACTGTGGCAGGGGAGGCCAATGCTGATCACATAAACATTAGCTTCATTTGTAATTCTTGGACTGTGCGGAAGTGTGATTTCAAAATGATATACATTACACAAGGAAAATGTATCACGCTGTAAAGAGAAAATTATGATTAGCTAGCCATATCTATATCTATTTCAAAAGTGAGCCCATATTTTCACTCACGCTTTAATCCAACTATTCTTAAAGGAAGTTTTAGAGATTCTTCCTGATTTGAATATTGTTTTCAGAGCACCAGTTGAGTGGGTGATTCCTGTTTGTGGGACACAGTCCCCTTTTCTGCTCTGCTCTTTCCCAAGCTCTGACTGCCTGATTTAGGAGACAGGGAGCCATGGCCTCTAATCTCCTGTTCTCCCAAGCGAGGCTTCCCCTGTCCTCCCCCTGAAAATGTGTAAGTCATTTCTTCCAGGCAAGACATTAGGGAACTCCAGGCAACACTGGGCAAGACAGAATAAATGATCAGGATCATGAATTAAAAACAAATAGACCAGTGCATTCTTGACTCCAAAAAAAATCACGTACCTAAAGATGGGTGGTATAGTAGAATCATGTTAAAAGAAGATAAAATGTAAAAGATAAACATATAAATGTAAAATCTTTGTGAAATGTTCAAAAACTATCAGTTATCATAATTGTTAGAGATTGCATAATATGGGAAGTCTTTACCTTTTTGTGTATTCTGTGTAAGAAAAATAACCAGGTGACTAGCAACTAGTCACAGATAATTTGGGAGACATTTAAAATGTTTGGTGGCTGTGACTATATGCATATCCATCACTGGATGTTCATTTTGGATGGTAAGTAACATATTCTATTATGGTTTTGTTTTGCTTTTAACACTCATGAATCACATAACATCTGCATTGAAGAGGCCTGGATTTCACTTATCACTTCCCTTAAAATGTCTCTTATAGGGAAAAATCTGTAACCATTAGATTAAACACAATAGCAGTTAATTTTTAACATCTATCATTAAGTAAAAAGACTAGGAATTTCGGTGCAGGAAAATTTCAACATCAGCGTTAGAGAAATGAGTTTAAAGGAAAATATGTAAGCTTCTGCAAAGGCTTAGCTTTGAAGGCTGCCTTTTCCAGATATAAAAATAGATGGCCAAAATGTAAAATCGATTCTAATGGCAAGTAGACCTTTGCACTTACTATGCACAGGAGAGAAACCTGAATATTTGACTTAGTAGCACCTTGGGAGTAGACAGACCTGAAAACCCTCCAATAACCTTGGAAATCTCCACTTCTTGCAGAAAAAAATCAAATGGTCAAATAAGGTGGCATATCTGCTCAGCCCTTTCATCCCTGTAAGTAAGTATCACGATTAGAAGATGTCAATAATTTTCCAGAATGCAGGTTATCTGTTCTAAGCACCCAACATGTGAAGGGGTCACTAGGGTCAGGTCTCCCAGGGAGCTCAGGCTCTCTTCCAGCCAGGGGCCAGTCCACCTCCTCTGCTTTCTCCTGGATGAGGCTTTTCCTAGGGCATGGGAAAGCAACAGGTTCCAGGCTGAGCGAGTGGGACCACTACCTTCTAAACCCCCACACCCTCATACTCACACTCACACATACTCCTAACACATGTGCACACTCACACTTATGCACTCAAACTCACATTCACACAAACTCTTACACAGTCATGCACACACACACACCCAGGTTAGTCTCCCTGAACCCAGAGAGGTGTGGGAATCCTGAAGAATGAGTTGGACAAGGAAGGCAGCCCCAGAATCTCCTGGGCAGACTCAGCTGTCCCCCAGGGAGGAAGCAGCTTGCGTGTTGGCTGAGGTTACTATCTTGTCGCCCCTGGAATCCCAGCTCCTCCCAACAAAGTCCAGAATCAAAGTGGACTCAGGCAGCCAGAGCCCCCAGCCCGCCCTGGGGTACAAGCCAGCCAGCAGGAGGTGAACAGTGTGCTGGCATCACAGAAGAAGCTGTGTGGGGGTCCTAGTGGGGAGAGGCAGGGCTGAGTCCAGACCCCAGTCCCTCACCTCCACCCTGGCTGCAGAGTCACTTGCCCCACACCCCTGTGCCCAGCAACCCAAGCTGGGATTGCTGTGAGCCAGGTCAGCTCCCCTTGGGAGGGCAGAGTACTACAGCGCTACTGAAGGAGTTTGGAGCATAGGCCATCACCCTTTAGTAGGGCTGACAGGACCCCAACCCCAGCGGCTGCGGGGCTTGGAGGCAGGTAAGGGAGCCCAACCTGCAAAAGCCTATGCTCAGGGCCAGGTCGCAGGCAATCGCTGCTGGAACGTCATTCCGCCACTGGTGCAAGTCACAGAGTGGACCGAGCGGGCTGCAGGGAACCACCTGCCTAACTCTTCCAACAGTCACAGTGAGCTGCTGTCCCTTGGAGAGGGAGACGGGGGATGGGGAAGAGGGTGTCCATCCTCCAGGAACAGTGGGGAGGAGACACGGATAGAGGGACTGTGAGGGAGGAGAGCGGCCTTTAACCTTAGTGCCACTCCCCAGGACCCCTCCCCCGTCTGCATTGAGGATCACAAATCATGCTTCATGCTAAAAGCCCCTTGTTAACTCGGTCACTAGCTTCCAAACTTCACAAACAGTAAATGTGCCAGGCACAGTGCCAAATGCTTAGGATACAGAGATGATCCCTGAACAGTGACACCCTCTGTAAGGCACCTGAAGAATCCCTTTCCCAAATCGCTTTTCAAGCTGGCGAGGAGAGAGGTACATATCTGCTTTGTGGAAGCTTAGTTCTTCATCTGTGCGAGTGAGATTAGACCCTGTAAAATGGAGACTCAGACTGCAAAGTAGAGAGGGAGGCCAGCATCCACCCGCGGGTCCCTCCTGCTGCCCGGGGACCCCGCCTGGCCACACCTTCTTTCCACTCGGGGCGCCTTTCTGGGTTTTCCGATGAGGTTTGTAGAAAAGACATCTCCCAGATTCTTCACTCACGAGGTGTGTTACCGAAACTCTCCCGGTAACTGTCCTGACCCTCACCAATCACACTAGAGCCCCCATTCGATTGCTTGCACAAAGAAAACATTTAACACAGGTGTGATCAACCTCTGGCAAGATGCCA
This sequence comes from Colobus angolensis palliatus, assembly GCF_000951035.1. NCBI lineage: Eukaryota > Metazoa > Chordata > Mammalia > Primates > Cercopithecidae > Colobus > Colobus angolensis. The sequence continues at coordinate 3,115,537 of NW_012114655.1, read as the reverse complement.
AGTCATCAACCTCGGTCAAGATGCAAAAAGGTGGCCTTTTCTGCGAAGGGCACGCCCTCTGTAAATGCAGTTACTACTTGGTGAAAGCGCTCTACTTCCTAGCTCTTGTTGGTGAGAGTGAGAGCAAGGCGCCAGGGTCCGTCATTCTTAGACGAGGAATTCAATGTCACAGGCACGCACTGCCTGTTTGAGGAGAAGCCAGACACCGTCCGACTCCCAGAACGCAGCACCCAGTTGCTCTGCACGCCAGGCCAGTGCTGGGGAAACGGCGCAATGCTTGTCTGGGCGTCAAGGAGGCTCCCCTGCGGTCCTCCCTGAGCCCTTGCCAGTCCCAAGGAGTTCCAACCCTGCTTTCTAACCCTTTAAAATCTGGAGAGGGCGGTCGCTGGGAGGCGGGACTAGGTGGGGGGTCTATAGCCTTAGTATCCAGCACTTTTGTAGTAGGGGCTTTTGTGGAAGTTTAAAACAATAAGTAAGAAACATCAAGGCGTGTCTCGTGTCTCCCCGTACCTCGTCCCTCTTTTTCTTTTCTGAATGACCGGAGCCCTTCACTTCTTCCTTCATGGTTGCTGGGATTTGGGGTCCGGGAGAGATGGCCTCTGGGCCGTCAGGACGCACAGCATGCTGTGCTTCTGCAGGGTCAATGGGGCGAGGGGCGCAGGTAGGAGCCTGACTGTACCTACGATGGGGACACATTCGCCTTCCAGCCACAGCAGTGGCCGTCCTTAGTGCACAAGTCAGTACTCCACGAAAGAAAATCCACGTGTAACTAAACTCAACATCAACCGTTTCCAGCACATGCCCATCCCGAGCATCCGGTGAAGAGGTACCCCGATCGCGCGCCCGAGTGGGAAGTGAGAGAGCCAGGCTGTGCGCCGGGGACAGCGCGCGTCTGACGCCGCCGGCCTCGCGAACCGAACCCCAGAGCACCAGAGCCCTTCGCTTTGTTAGGAAGTCCCCCCCGCCCAGGCGCCCCCCTCGTCCTCCTCAAGTGCCCTCGGAGCGCGGACCAGACTCACCTACTGCC
>NW_012114655.1:3103465-3113295 GCF_000951035.1 Colobus angolensis palliatus | reverse complement strand
CGCGGCTCTGCGCGGTGCCGTCATTCCGGAGGTGCGCCCTGCATCCAGTCCACCCGGCCGGGCCCTGAGCTTGCCCAAACCCAAGGAACCGTTGAAGGTCCCAGGGAAACGCACAGGCCCAGCGGAAGAGGAGCCAGGGGCTCGAACAGTGCTGTGCGACCCCCACTTCTGCTGGGTCCACAGGTCCGCACTGGCATTAAGAAGAATAGAGCCGAATTCTTCCGCACCATTAACCCTGCCCATATTTCACACAGCCAGAACTTGCCATTCTGTATCGACTCTGGGAAATTCCGGGTTTCCCCAGCAGATAGGCACCCACTGTGTGCATTTGGGGGAACTCTTCGTTTTCGCCTCAGCTTGGCTCCTTGCTTGTCGTGGCTCTGGGGAAAGAGAGCGTTGGCACTGAGAAGATTCTCCCTTTCTCCTAGTGCACGCCTTTTTGCCCGTTCTAGGCAAGATCTAGAGAAATCTGGCTCTAGCTGGGAGACTGCAGTGTGCCTGGGTCTTTTATTTAACTGTTATCCGAGAGTGGAGGAGACTCGCTAGAGCACGGTAGGGGTCTTTCCGGACCTGGAGGAAGAGGCTGTTAGCATCTGTAGAGAGGACTATTCAGGACTGGCGTTCCATCAGGAGGACGCACTGGGAAGGACCTGGCTTCCCTTCCGCACCTACATTCCTGGCTTGCATTAGTCAGAGGGGATGGAGCAGGGAGCTGATGAAAAACGTGCAAACCCCGTCTTTTTAGCCATTTGAAACACTTCTGTGGGCATCCCTTTTCTGAGACAGGGTAGGCTTGTGGTCTGAGCTCAGGTGACTTCACGAATTCTCCGAGAATTACAGAGAAACTATGAACCATTGCTTTTTGAATGAAGACTCAAAGACAGTTGGAATACTGTGAAGACACCCTGAAACAAACCACCATGTGCTCTGCCATCCTCAAGAAGCTTAGATAGCACCTAAACCCCCCGCGTAGTCATGAGCTCAACAGCAGACCTACAGGAGAGGATAGAACTTAAATTAGCAACCAGTCACCAAGAAATGCTACCAAGAAATGGTTTGTGTAGCCTGTTTGTAGAAACCTGATATAAATCTACCAGTAATTTTGATGTTCATAAGTCTGCCTTCACATCCATGCCCTCCCCACCTCACCGCCTGTACCACTCGTTCTTGGGAGCTAGTAGGTGAAGGACTCCTGAATTGTAAATAATATTGTGTCATCACATGAATTCTGTATTCTCTGAATACTTTCTCATGTTCTTGATAGGCTTTCCATACTAACAACTGTCTAGACTTTTTCACAATAATTATCTTTCAAAATAACATAAGCTGGGAGGCACAAGAATCCCAGCAGGTGGGTGGTCTTACCAAATACACTTCGGGCTTTCTCTGCCACAGTGTGTACCAACTTGGCTCTTCGGGCTTTAGACATTTTAACAACTACATCCCAGTTCTGAGACTTCCAACGTATATACTCAAGGGGAAGTTTCAGCGGTCTAGACTACATCTGATAAAGGCTTCTCCACGCTGGCTACATGTTGCAGGCACCTGGGGAGCTTTTGAAAAACGCTCAGTCTCCACACTCCCTGAAATCCTGATTTAATTGGTCTGCAATGGGGCCCCCACACCTGTATTTTTTTTAAAGCTCTCAAGTGATTCTTAAGTATGCAGTCAGGGGTGAGGACCCTTGTCCTCATTTACATATCAGACCCAGAAGACAAGAAGACAGTCCATTGGCTTTCAAAACCAGCATCTCCAAACCTCACCCACCTTTCTGAAGCTGTATTTTCACACTGGACTTGACTTGAGCATACATAATGATAGCAGTGGCATTGTTTTTATAAGGGCTGTTTACCCCTAAATTTTCCCTACTCTCATAGAAAACAGCATCTGGTGTCTAGACAGGTTAGTTTTTAAGGACTCACCAGCCCATGAGGGTATTGATCACTGTTCGGGAGCTCTGCTTGCCTGGAAAACTTTATTCCAAAGTTTACCAGAATCTTGTCCCAAATCTGAAAGAGTATGTGAGTTTAAAAATGCTTTGGGGAGAAATCAAACATGTAAAATACTCATGAACATATTATTTTGATATTTCATGAGTACCTGATATGTATAATCACCAGTTTAGCCCTGGTAATGAATTAAGCACCAGACACCCTATGCCTCTCTGCATCCACAGTGACAAACAATGACTTCTTTTGATCAGTATCGAGACTGTTAGCGCTTCAGTTTCTTCATCTGCAAGTTAAGGAAAGCAGTAAAACCTACCCAATATGGAGTCTACACAGATAGATTCAGTTTATAGAGTTCTTAGAGAAATGCCTAGTGCATAGTAATCATTCAGTGAATATTGGCTGCTATTATTCCTATTATTGTTGTTATTGAAAAACAAGAACTAATTCTACATTTATCAAACAATTATGCTAAAGCATAGTGACCTGCTTTGAGACAGACAGCAGTATGTTTATGCTCCCATCAGTATGTTTAAGAACTGATCAACATTTTCATAAGTGTTTAAGGTTTTCTCTATAAAGAATGTGTCACTTTGTGCCTTGTGTGCATTTCATCTCACCTGTTTGGATTTATCTTTTTTTTTTTTTTGAGATGAAGTCACACTCTGTTGCCCAGGCTGGAGTGCAATGGCATGATCTCAGATCACTGCAATCTCTGCCTCCCAGATTCAAGCAATTCTGCCTCAGCCTCCCGGGTAGCACCCTACCATGCCTGGCTAATTTTTGTATTTTTAGTAGACACAGGGTTTTGCCATGTTGGCCAAGCTGGTCTCAAACTCCTGACCTCAGGTGATCCACCCGCCTTGGCCTCCCAAATTGCTGGGATTACAGGTATGAGCCACCCATACCCGGCCCTAGCTTTTATCTTTTCTAAGTTTGGTTTACTATTGCATGGATTGACAGAATCATTCAGAAACTCCATCTTTGTCCCAAACACTAATTTTTTTGTATCATGCTTACTAGGAAAACACACATAATGTGTTTAGCCTGCGTCATGTTTAGCTCCAGGCCCGTTGTTCTCTGGGACGCTCTGTTAGCTTCCTTCGAAAGATCTCAGAGATGGACATTGTCCCAAATGCGCTCCATGTCCGTTGTTCTCTGGGACGCTCTGTTAGCTTCCTTCGAAAGATCTCAGAGATGGACATTGTCCCAAATGGGAACTTTACAAAACAATGTCTCCCACAAGGAATATAAACTTTGTCAACCTGGCGTTTTCTTCCTTCAGTGAAATCTGCCAAAATCCATTGACACCATCCAGCCTGTGGAGAATGTGGTACCTCTTTCCAACTTCATTAAGGAGAATATCTTCTAGCGTTGGCCACATGGGTTTTTCTTACATATATGTTAATAAAAAATTTTAAATATGTATTTCTAGTTCTCATTTATAATTATCCTTGTGTCATAGGGCACAATATTTATTTGGAAGTTATTTTTGTTAGAAGCCACAGAGATTTTGGCTCTTATTCTTAAGAAAACTTGGAAGCTGAATGGCTTTCTTCTTTTTGCTAATATATGCTGAGGTTGTACATTTTTAAAAAGCTATCAATTTAATGTTTACAGCAGAAGTATTTTCGAAGTCTCCAAATTCCAAAGACCTAGACAACTTCTAATAATGTGTAGGAGGCATGGTCTGGTTATATGTCTGCTAAAGAAGTTATCCCTCATCAGAGCAGTGCGCAGTGAAATTCACTGTCTCTGACATCTGGCCCTTCGGTGGAATCTTCGTAAGCCTACATAAAATGTAGACCATAGCCTTAACTGCAGTGTGAATTGTAATATGGATGCCAAATCTGAAGCACACTGTTGATTTGTATCTGTAGTTCAAGAACCGTGAAAAAGCAGCTAATCGACGTGTGTATGGGCCTTATCTTTCCCATTAGATTGGAGGATATGAGGACATGGATAAAATTTCATCTATAAAGCAGACTATAAAGCAAAATATTGTTTCCAAGTGAATCATATTCTACTTACACACTTTCATTACACACACACACAGAGGCATGTGCACACAATCACACACACACACACACACACACTCACCCATAACCACATCAGAAACATCTCATATGAAAATAAAAGGACCATGTAAACTTGTATTTGGTTTTTGGAGGTAAACACATAAAGGAAGAGATTCCGAATTTGTGGGGCGGGTGCTCTGATGAAGTTGGTGACTTGCCTTGGGCACCACAGGCACCCAGGTGGCCCATGCTAAAACATGGAAACCACCATTCATTATTTACAGCCAACATCATGAGCAGATTTTATCTAGCAGTTGTCTATCTACTCTCTGTGTATTTGTTCCTGAAGCCTTTGAAGAGGCTGCTGGTTGTTGTAGTATCATTTTTTCAGAAAGGCTTATCATGCTATAAGAAGACTTTATGGAAGGGAACTGGAATTTGAAGGATAATTTTGCAGTGAAATGTAGTAAGTCAAAGCAAGTTACTAACCAAAAAAAAATTACAGGTTTTTTTCCCTAACTGGAACTACCAATATAAAAAAATTCAACTTGTCTATGTCCTAAGTAGATATTTGTTAGTTAATAAATCTTAATTTGGATTCTAGCTGTTTGTAACTGCATCTGGTTCTCTTCAATGGTCATAGAAATATTAATATTCTTAATAGGCTTAGGTGACTTTCATTCATTGGTTTTATTGAGATTTCGAATATGTGTATGGATATGAGTGTGTACAGGTTTTGAAATAAGCCATTTCTAGTTCTAACATTAGCCTATAACTAATTGGATCCCATCCAATGACTGGAGTTAACCAGGTTGAAGCTTTGTTCACTTACTCTCCTGCAGTGCCACCTTTTGGCTAGAAGTATATTGAAAAAAAAAAAAATACCAGTACTTTTAGCAGAAAGCATGCAATTGGCCACAATCAACAAACATTGATTATACCCTATATTGCAGGCTGATGGGCTCAGAAATACAGCAGTGGACAGAACCAGCACAACCAAGGCCTTCATAAAGTGACCATCCAGCAAGGAAAGACAGACACGAGCCAAATATGTATAAACAATGAAGAAAATAATACATGCATGCAAAGAACTCTGAAGAAGTATTGGACCTTATGGGAGAGTATAAGTGGTAAACCCAGCCTCCTCTGAGGGAGGCACAGGAGGACAGATCCCTCGAGAAGCGGGTGTGTGCCACATCTTGAAGGGCGAGTGTGGATTCACCAGAATGTAAGCTCCAAGTGGGCAGGGACTTTGTTGTCCATGGCTGTATCCCCAGGACCTAAAAGAGCATGGGGCCCGTAGTACAGACGGCAGAATATTTGTTGACTGAATAAAGGAGTTACTTAGGTGAGAAGAGAAGGAATAACGTTCCCAGGCAGAAAGAACAGACGACATCCCAGAGGCAGCAGAGAGTACTATGTGTTAAAGGATTTAAGAGCAGTTCACGGTAAATTTCCATATTCCATCAACTGGGCGTCCCACGCAGCTTAAACCGTTTGCCAGGTCATATGGTTTCCAATTTATAGGCTACTCTATTTTCCATTAAATTGGAACAGTAGTAAACCCTTAAGTACAAGCAAAACAACCGACATAGGCAGTCATAGATCACAGGAATAAGGACCGTCGCACGGGAAACCTGGAGTTCGCCGTCCTTAGTGTTCTGTCTTCATGCTGCTGTTTGCTTCCCAGCTGGGGGACCCAAAGCGCACTGGCAGGAAGTAGAGAGACGTGGGACATTTCAGTTCTGGCAACCTCTTGCTGAAATATTGCTAAATAAATTGCTTGACCTTTCTGGGTTTTGTGGGTTTTCCCACTTTGGGGTTTTCGTGTGCCCAATCTGCTTTCTTTTAAATCTTTGTACAGACAGAGCAAATGTGTATATGCCCTCTGGGCCTGCAGCAATGCTGTAGCCAGTGAGATTAATTCCTCAGGCCAAGAGCTCATTCCTGTGATCCACTTACTCCTCCGTAGACGGAGGGCATTGGCGGGCATGAGCAAATGCTTAGCCACACTCCCAAAACGGGAAAGCAGACCACGAGGGTGAACTTCCTGACTGTGGAAAGCTTTTCTCCGTGGGTCAGTGTAACACTTTCTCTGGCTTGCCCAGTGACAAGATAAGCATCATGGGCTCATGTAAGATTCTTTCAGGTCCTTCAGACAAGAGTTTTGCTTGTTTGTATTGGGATGTGGGGACATGGCCCCTGGATTACGGTTCTCTAGAAGGACAGAACTAATAGAATAGATGTATATATAAAGGGGAATTTATTAAGGAGTATTGACTCACGCAGTCACAAGGTGAGGTCCCTCAATAGGCTGTCGGCAAGCTGACGAGCAAGAAAGCCAGTCTGAGTCCCAAAACCTCAAGAGCAGAGAAGCCGACAGTGCAGTCTTCAGTCTGTGGATGAAGGTCCAAGAGTCCCAAAGCTGAAGAACTTCGAGTCCGATGTTCTAAGGCAGGAAGCATCCAGCACAGGAGAAAGATACAGGCCGGGAGACCAAGCCAGTCTAGCCTGTCCACGTTCCTCTGCCTGCTTTTATTCTACCCGTGCTGGCAGTTGACTAGATGGTGCCCACCCAGATCGAGGGCGGGTCTGCCTGTCGCAGTCCACCAACTCAAATGTTACTCTCCTCTGGCAACACCCTCACAGACACACCCAGGAACAATACTTTGCATCCTTCAATCCAATCAAGTTGACATTCGGTATTAACCATCACAGTCCCCTTACTAAAATAAGCAGAAGACAACAGTGTCCTTCCCCTCAAGTGAGAAGCGAAACCTCTGGAATCAAAATCCCTCAGTGAGATGGGGTCCCTGTGTCCCCTTGCCTGGATTATCACTGTCACTGCATTCCTTCCCTCTTTCTGAGGAAGGAAAAAATGCATTTTCTTGTATTCTGTTAACACAGCTGAGAAAAGCAAGCATTTAATAAAACAAAACATGCTATAAAATTAAAGGTGAGTGAACCCCAGTTGTATAAAACGTCTTTTCCAAAATTCAAGTTTCTGATGTTATACATCTCAAAACAGTGACGACGCTTTGAGATACCGTCAGATAACTGCTCTCCCACCTCAGATGAGTCTGGGCCAGTTGCAAAATTTGTGAGCTCCCATGCAAAATGAAACTGTTGGCTCCTTGTTCAAAAGGCAGAAAAAAAAGTGCTGCTCAGAATCCTTAAATATAAAGGTTTTCCCTTTCTTTTATGGCCTCTCTCTCTCAAATTGCCGTAGCACTTTATTTTGCCATTTAATGTTCTAAGTGAGTAAAAGTCAAAATTATTTAAATTATTAGCATAATTTAACCATAAATATTTATATTCTACAATGTCAGTTTTAAATGCAAACAAATATAAGAGCATTCAAGTCATATGCAGAATTATTGAAATCACACAGTTTGTGTTGTGTAGCTCATACAGGCATATGCACTTTGTTCTTAGCAAAACAGTTGACAGACTGCATGGAATGAACTCAATTGTTTTCATTTCCCTTCTCGATATACTCACATTCTACCAACATTCTCTGCCTCTGGCTTACTGAGAGTAAGAGTGGGCTGACAGGGAAAGGAACTAGGCGTGTCCTTTCTCCCCTTTCCTTGCATGTCATCAGTCTCTGCGTAAGTGGCTGACTAACACTTCGGCTGTTAGAAACAGGGGTAAGAAAGGGCACGAAGAGATCAGGCACATTCAGGACGGTATGGCCATGTACAGGTACCAAAATATCACATGTACCCTGAAAAGATGTACAACTGTTGTATATCAACTTTTAAAAAGAAAGGATATGATAGGTTTCTTTGGTCATTGGTGGTTCTTAGAATGCCATTGTCCTCTTTCTGCATTTGAAGAGATTCTTGTTCAAAGGGAAAACGTGGTATCCCAGGGCTGTCACTACTGCTCCCCATCTCACTCAGTCACAAGTAGTATGCTTACCCTGAACTCCCACGCCTGGGGGATCCACAAGAGCTCTGTGCTCACCTGCAGGTAGAAGCCAAATGCAGACAGCGCAGCAAGAACCACCGCATGTGCATACTGCCTGTGCGCCTCTGGGTGTGCATGCGCCACTGTCCCATGGACTTTGCTTGCAAAACACAGGTTCAAAGGTAAAATTATTCAGCTTTTTCAGGCCAGGAAGAACAGAGCGGTAAAGCAAGTGCAGCATCCTCGGAACCGTGGTCCTGTGTGACTTGTTAGGCTGCGCACCATGAAGCCAGCCCTGGAGGAGGAGGTGGCCTTCCCCAGGCACCCAGAAAGCCTCTCTTGTTCCAGTTGTGTGTTGAGTGGGGTTCCTTTTGTAGATTGACCTGGACGTCTAGCTGCATTCTAAGAAGAATTCCACACACTCACGTAATTAAAACCTAGCACAGTACAATTGCCTGTAGCCCTTAGAATCCTACTATGCAATTCCAGGTTCCACTCTAAATAACACGTTAAGATAAAAATGTGTTTTTCAAATCTTCCTTGGTAATATGCCTGGGCCCCAGGAAATTATCTCCTCCTGGTCCCTGTTTATGTCCCTCACCCCAGAAACTCCTCATCCCCCACAACACACACCTATAAAAAGCTAGATTTGCACAGACCGTTCAGAAAGTGTTCAATATCCTCACACTTTAAACATTCAAGAACAAAAATAAGCACATAATAAGAATTACCAGTGTGATTATATACACTAAAGTTTTAACAGAAACAACAGATTGAGGGTAATATTTGCAACATATGTTGCAGTTGCTACCCGTATTGTTTCAATAATTCATGAAATTTACCTAGGAGAAACATAAACTAACACGTGAAAAGATAACCTCAGTAAAAGGTAAAATTAGAAAAATTAAATCCAAAATTAATTTTTCACAATTAATTTTTCACCCACAAAACAGTTTATTAGCAACTTTAAAATGTCATAACCAATATTGGCAAAATTACGGTGAAATGGAAGCAGGTACTGTTGCATCTAAAGTATATTTGAAGATTCCTTTTATATTGGCATGTGGGGAAAGTATGTCCCAAATAAATTCTACAAATTTATTTAAAGGACTAATCCAAAGTAGAGATGAAATTTTAGTCAGAACATGTTCACTAGCACATTTTTGATAGTAGTGGAAAAATTTAGAAATAACCTATTTAGAATTAAGGAAATGGATTAACACAGTTCATTTATAATTTATTCATACTGTAGTATTAACTAATTGTGAAAAAAACTCAGTAGCAAGGTGTTTCTGATAAGTAAGTTTTAAAAATTCTACCTAAGCTATGACTGCGTTTTAGAAAATGAAGTATGCTGAACCAATTATTACAGTTTGATTTGTTGAATGGTGGATTTTAGCATTTTCACCCTTTTTTTTTTTCGCTTGGCTGGTGGCAACCTTTCTGTTTCTAGGGCAATCACCATTTTGTGTTGATTAAGTTCCTCTACCACTGAATTTTCTCCTAATAGTTACATGATGACACTGGTTCATAATTATGCATAAGCCAGCCAATTTCACATCTAGGATTGATGTAAAACTCAAATGAGACATTTGAACCTACTTTACCTGCTAACTATGAACTATTACACAAACCAGTGTAATATTATCATTGTTACTATAATTATTAATGTTTTTATTTTTAAACTATCTGCTTTGAGGAGAATCCTTCAACCAATAACACATGTTGTACATATTTTTCCCCCATGAGCTTTAATTCCATTTGTTTTATGCCCTAGAAGGGCAAACGTTATTAGATTCAACAATTTGGTAGAATCTTCGATGCAAGGAGAGTCGCCTCCGGGACATTTCTTTTATTTTTCTTTCTTTTTTTTTTAAATTTTTTTATTTTTTGAGACAATCTTGCTCGCTGTATTGTCCAGGCTGGAGTGCAATGGCATGATCTCAGATCA
>NW_012114655.1:3098385-3103286 GCF_000951035.1 Colobus angolensis palliatus | reverse complement strand
TCTCAGCTCACTGCAACCTCCACCTCCCAGGTTCAAGCAATTCTCCTGCCTCAGCCTCCCAAGTAGCTGGGATTACAGGCATGCACCACCATGCCCAGCGGATTTTTGTATTTTTAGTAGAGACGGGGTTTCACCATGTTGGCCAGGCTGGTCTCGACCTCCTGACCTCAGGTGATCTGCCCACTTCGGCCTCCCAAAGTGCTGGGATTATAGGCGTGAGCCACCATGCCCAGCCACCTCTGAGACATTTATTTTCTCTGTGAAGTGGACGATAGGCTGCATAAGATAGTTCCTAAGGCACGTTAACATTAGTGATTTCACAAAGAAGTTTCCATTCAGAATGGAAAAGTGGTACAAAGCTGTGAGCTCAAATCTCAGAAGGTGTGGGAGGGCGATTGCCTCCATGGCTCCCTTGCCAAGGAACATGGAAATATCCTGAACTAGGCAGCTATAAACCCTGAGCATTAATATGAATAACTCCTATTTCTCAGAGTGGTTATTAAGATCTATGCCCTATATGCTACATAGCTTTGTGTAACTTTCACCATGGCACTTAGAGACTTTGTGAGAAATGCTCTCCACACTTTCTGGATCACACACACCTATCAGAAAAAGCTTTTGTGCATATGATGTAACATATGAGTAATTAATACTTGTAAGTTATAAATTATATACATAAGTTTATATGTTATCTATATTCGGTAATAGTTAACAGTTATACATATGTTTATAATACACGATGTGATATATACACACATGAGTATATATATAAAATAGTGAGATATATAAATATAACGTATATATACATATATGTATATAATATCATTATTATTACTTACTAAATTAAGGCACACCACACACAGGCAAGGATCGTCATTAAATAAGACATATTTCAAATATTTCTTGATAGCATTGACGTTTCTAATTCTTGCTGGATATGATGAAATGATCATTGCTTTTATGGAAACCCTGCTGTGGTGGCTTTAACCAAACGTGAATGAACTTTCCTCACATGCTGGGTGTGCAGAGCTGGGCCATCCTAGGCTGACGCAGCAGCACCAGAATATCCCCGGTGCCTCGAGCTGCTCTGGTCTCTTCATCCTGTCATCGTGAGCCTTCCTCATGATGGCTTTCATGTGTGCAAGATGGCAGCTGCACCTCTAGTCCCAAGCCTACTTTCCAAGCAGGAAGTAGAGAACAGTGACAAGAGAGCAGAATATTCACTGAGTACTTAGAATGTTCCAGTTGCATTTTGAGGAGATTGTTAAGAGGTTAAGAGATTGCCTCCAAACTACCTTTTGCCTCATTCCCAACCAATGTGGGACTGAGTTGCATGAAGGTCTATTAATTGCTCTAGGTCTCACAGCGAGTGTGGGGAGAGTTAGCTCCAGCAGCTAGATCGGCAGACTCTGAACTGAGGTGCTTTCTACTGCCCACAGTGCCCCAGGACAGCAGGCCGATGGGTGCCCTGTGCAGCACCACCTGCGTTCTTCAGGGGGCCTGGGCTATGCTCCCACCCCTCAGCACCCATGTCCAGGCTGGGGCTAACCTTAAGATCCACCATGACATACATTTACAGATCACTGTAATCACAGCGGTTCTCGAAAGCAGGGCTTTAAAGGGACTACAGAACGTGTTAAGAATGACTGACTGGGAGATGAGAGTGCTCAGTACCTAATCCCTTACCACAAGATGAGTGCACCTGCCACAGTGTCATTCAACCTCATTAACCTCCTGCAGCTTCTCAGTACATGAAATCAATGAGATTGGCAAAGCTAGTTCTTACCCTCTACAGTAAAAAAAATCTGAGTGTATGAGTAGGGGGGAGGCATTACATGTTCAAATCCCAGCCTGTGCATTCAGGACCTGTCCTAGCTAAGATGGGTTACCTAAAACTTTGTATTTTTGTTTTTCTTAAAATGAAGAAGTGTGAACAGAAAGAATGGTAAAGCTGTAACCGTATAGACAGCAAGGATATGGCCACTTGGGTAAAGGACTTTGGGAAAGGAAGAAGCCAAGTCACTTAATCATTTTCCCAGAAGTGTGGAAGTTAAGCAAAATGCAGTGACTCTAATGACGACACGTTACATTTATCTGGCTCCTTTCTCTTAAGAGCACAGAGTGGTTCTCAGACATTATCTCATGAATTTGCAAATCATTCCTGGGAGTTAGATAGGAATGAAGCCAGGCAAAAGTTTGTAGCTTACCACTTTACTAAGAGCCAGAAGTTGAAATATCCTCTCCATCCAAGTCAGCACCTTCTGTGCAGACATAAACTACTATATTACTCAAGTCATATTCAGGGAACATCAATTTGCAGATCCTTGTTATCCTTAAAATAACACATACTTTTCAGAAAGTAACTCATTGTAATTAAAGTCTTGATTTCTTGACAAATGAAAGTATTTACGGAGTTTCACTCCCAGAAGTGAAATGAGCAAACAGTGAAATTCAAACCTTTTCACGAATTTAGTGTAATAAATGTGGGATTTATCACGCAGCACATGGCAATGATTGGAGTATGACTGCACTTTGAGGACCAAGCTATAAAATCAACGTAAAGCTGGTGAAGTCAGAATGCAAGGTTACCTTAAGTACAGAAAATAAGGCACAAGCCAATGTAGTCTGACTATTGCCATTTAAGACATTGACAGATCTAAAGAAAGAATATGCCAATTAAAAAGAAAAGTACGGGACGTGGGAAGGACTATTTGCCAGTGACAAAACAAACACTGTATGATAGAAAAGGAGACTTGAGGCCAGGCACAGTGGCTCATGCCTGTAATCCCAGAACTTTGGGAGGTCGTGGCGGGCAGATCACCTGAGGTCAAGAGTTTGAGACCAGCCTGACCAACATGGAGAAATCCCATCTCTAGTAAAAATACAAAATTAGCCAGGTGTGATGGCGCGTGCCTGTAATCCCAGCTACTCGGGAGGCTGAGGCAAGAGAATCACTTGAACCTGGGAGGTGGAGGTTGCAGTGAGCCGAGATCGCGCCATTGCACTCCAGCCTGGGCAACAAGAGTGAAACTCTTTCTTGAAGAAAAAGAAATAAAGAAAAGGAGACTTGATCGATACGTTGCCAATATTTGATCCCATTAGCAAGGCAGTTCCTAGAGAAAATGTTTCCCTTGACAGTCCTCCATAGGCACAAAGATAAGCTGGTAAGCATGAGGTCCCCAGGCTTACAGAGTTTGGGAAATGGATCCCCAGCTGGGGGATCAGCTCAGACAGAAAGAAAAGCAATGTCTGGAAGAACGATGAACGCTGCCAGCCTTATTCAGCTTCCCTAAAAGCAGGGCCTGAGTGGGGCTTCTTATATAAGTGATTGACTGATGGAAGAGCTCAGGAGGAGAGGGATGAGGGAGGCAGGTGGGCAGGGGAAGAAAGCTAAGTAGGGATGGGGAGTGTGATAGACATTAGAGCCTCAATCTAGTCACAGGGAGCACCTGAAAATGTAAAAAGTGTTACAGAGATGGCCACACTTTGAGAAAAGGGGCAGGCTTTTGTGCCCCTTTGTCAGTCAGTCATTGGTCAAGAGCTGCCTAGTGTATGAGGTGGGGTCAGAACCTCCCTAGAGAGGACCCCCCTCATTTCAACCACGCGCCATCCTCTGAGAAGGGCAGCTGTGACCGCAAGCAGCCAGTGCTCATCACAGGCCGGGAAGAGGCACAAAGGTGAGAACTAAGAACTTCTACTAGGTTGACTTTTTGTTCTGTTCAGTGACCAGACAACTTAAAACATCGATGCTTTCTCCCAGAACATACATTTCAGGCTAGTCTTTCTTTCCTCATCCAAACACATTCCCTTCTCTTTTAATAAACCCACAGGCAGGCTACCCATAAACAAACTAATACACAAAACAATAAAGTAACCAGTCATCTGAAACAAGATGTTCAATAGAAGCTATGAATGTTCCTCTATTCTCCAAGTAGAATGGCTGAGCTCCTCCTCTTCCTTCTGTCCACTCGCCTATATGCTTTTCCTCAGCTTATCCAACAATTCTCATGAGCATTTACTGTATTTCAGGCACAGTTCTTGGCTCTGGGCATGTTGGTAAATAATGGAGTCACAGTGCCATTGTCCGGTGGCTCGTGTCCGGTCTAGTATAGGGCCTTTAAGAACTCAGCCCCAGCAGGCACAGCGTTTCAGGCCCCACAACAGAAAGTGCTGGGCCACAAAGCTGGTGTTTTCTCTTCTGCAGATGACTGCATCTCTTGGGAATCCTCGCGCTGGGTCTCTTTTGCCCGGTGTAGGCAAGGTCTTCCATTAGGTCTGCTTGCAGCACTTGCAACATTTAGACAGATACATAGGCTGGGCCATTCTGATTGAATGTGTTGCAGCCAATCCTGTTTCACAGCCAATCACAATCACAGGGTGGCCCAAATGTGGTTTGACAACCCTTCCTTGCAGAGTCGTCATGGATCCAGGCCAAAGACAGCAAGCATTTATTTCTAATATACTTTCCGTATTAAAAAGGATTAGAAGTGGGCATTGATATTGGCTGAATGCCTTGGACATGCAGCGGGGTAAATGGTTTTGATTTCACTCCACATGAAAACATCAAGTTCTTCTTTCCTTTTTTTTTTTTTTTCTCGTAAAGTTTCACACATCTGGTTTCTCTTCCCAGGGAGCTCTTTCTTACCATCTTCTCATTCTTCGATCTCACCTGGCTTTGTGACCCAGCGCTGCCTCAGGTGGGGTCCGGAATGCAACACCGGGTTGAGAGAATCCTTCCCCAATCACCGAACTTGTAGCTTCCTTTCCCTCTCCCTCCTCCTCTCATTGTTCCATTTCTCAGTGTCCTGCTCTTGTTCCTCATAACACTTATTACTACTTTAAATTTTATTTGTGTGTATGTTGTTGTTTTTCTGTTTTTGTTTGTTTTGAGATGGAGCCTC
>NW_012114655.1:3095463-3097010 GCF_000951035.1 Colobus angolensis palliatus | reverse complement strand
AATAAATGTAAGCTAGTTTTATTTGTAGCTTGGATTTAAGGTAAAATACATAGACCTCTGTGAAATGGTGTGATAGCTAAGAATAGCTACAGTAACAGGAAGCCACTGAATCAGAATGACACCTGCTCACACTCACTGTTACTCTGAAGCTCTGGAAGTTGTTTTGTTTGCACGTCAATGATCCATTACCACCCTGCAGAGAAGTGAAAACGGGCACTCTTGGGGGCTCCCGGGCGCGCCCCCTGCTGTCCGCGCTGCAGGGTGCAGAGAGGCAGACGCAGGCAGGCCGCGGGCCCAGCGGAGCAGGGGCTCGTGCACCGCTCCCAACAAACAGCCTGGGCGTCACTAACGCCCAAGAGGCTGAGCACTCCTTGGAGGGGACCCCCACTGCTGTTCACCCTAAACGCCTACCTCAAGACAAGACACTGATAAGCACAGACACAAAGGAAACAAGTCTTTGCAAATGGTAAAACGAAAGACTAAGGAAATGACTTTATTTTAATAATCCACAAAGAAGAAATGATATTTATCGGAGACACACACACACAGATATTCCAGCCCAGAAGACACTGACCATTCAGGAAATCAAAATAGGCTCACAATTAGTCAGATGTCTGCCAAAGGAGAAAACAGAAAATGTTAGAATTTGTCCACACTAAAATTGTTAAAATCATTTGCTTAGATGGACCATTTTGCCTCCATGAAAGATTTTTCCATACTTATGTATGGGTAGACTTTAAATTCTTGATTTGAGAAGGAGTATTTGTAAATTTTAAAAATACTAGTGGAATTTAAACAAAGTTCCTAGATGAGACATAATCTTGATTGCTCTGATGAACACCTGCGTCTGAGCATGCCAGGTCACCAGAGTAACCCTGCGAAGGCCTTCTGTGCAGAGCAGATGAAATGCAGGTACTCACTAAGGACACTCTTCAAGGCCATGCGCACGGGGAGCCCTCACAAAGACTCATCATGAACGGCTGTGGGCGGGGGCGGGTGGAGGTCAGTGTAGAGATGTTCCTCTCATAGCTTTACTTTTTTTTTGTTTTTTTTTTTTTTTGAGACAAGGTCTCGCTGCATCGCCCAGGCTGCAGTAATCTCAGCTCACTGCAATCTCTGCCTCCTAGGCTCAAGTGATTTTCCTGTCTCAGCTGCCTGAGTAGCTGGGATCACAGGCACGCACCATCACTGCCTGGTCAATGTTTGTATTTTTAGCAGAGACAGGGTTTCACCATTCTGGTCAGGCTGGTCTCGAACTCCTGACCTCAAGTGATCCACCTGCTTTGGCCTCTGGAAGTGCTGGGATTACAGGCATGAGCCATCATGCCCGGCCTTTTTTTTTTTTTTTTAATGTCCGTTCCATCGTTTTCCCTGGAGGGAGACACTGACCCAGCAGGCTAGCCCGCTGAGCTCAGGGACAAACTAGATGGGCTGTGGGCAGCTTGGAGCAGGGCGCTCCCAGCACACAGGTTAGTAAGAGACCCTTGGGGACAACTACAAGGTTGACCTTTGTCTCTGTCCCATCTCTCTAACTTCTGACCTCCTTG
>NW_012114655.1:3092973-3094718 GCF_000951035.1 Colobus angolensis palliatus | reverse complement strand
TCCTGATCTCTCTGGTCTCCGCTGTGTTCAGTGGCTGATGTCTATCCTGGCATAGTTCTTTCTCTCACTAGATACTAGATGGTATACCTAGCTCTCTCACCAGATCAAAACAATTGGAGGAAAGGTGGTGTTTCCTTTATCTTTTCATTTCTGCCATACTAGTGACATTGCTTAATAAATATCTCATACAATCAGATTAAACCAATCAAGTCTGCGAAGAGTTCCAATCTACTGTGTCCCAACTCTTTACCAAGCACTGTAATAGGGACTGACAGTACCAAGATCAATAGGCTCGCAGTTTCTGTCCTGGATAGACTCATAGATTAACAACTAGCTCAGATGAGCTCCTTGAAAAGAAGACAGGCCAGGCCAAACTGAGGGAACAATGTGTGCAGGGAAACAGGCAGGAAGGAAGGTGGCAATATTAGGGAATTTCAGGTTGATTAAAACGACTGGATTACCAGCGGAGGAAAGAGGCAGGTGGGGAGTCAAGAGCCAGCGAGAGAAGTGTGGGTGCTGTGAGTAGCACTATCTCTCCTTGATTTTTACTACTTCTCTCTCAGGTAAAGACACAAAGAACTGAGCCATACTTTAATTGGTGGGATAGAAAAATAAGAGTGGGAAGAAAGAAGAAATATCTGAGCAAAGAAATCCCCAAATGTCTTTGGACCCTCCTATGCTGGGCCTACAGAAATGTGCTTACTCTGAATTCCTATTTGCTGTGAGGAAATATGGGGATCTCTGTTGCAGTTCCCAAACCCTGGAGGAGGTCAATGACATCCTAGGCAGCTGGACTTATACCCCAAGGGGCAGTGACTTTCATTCCCACGATGACCACAGTGACGATGAAATAACCACTACCATTTATTTAGCACTATGTGCAGATCCCATGCTAAGCACTTTACACAACTTCGAATTTACTTCATCACTGTAAATAATATGGCATAAGCATTATTATCCTCATTTTATAGTCAACGAGAGAAGCAAGTGGAGTGCAGGTAAAAAAAAGTCCTTGAGTCACACATACATGAAGGAGAGCTGGTGTCGGAACTGAGATGTGCATGATTTAAAACTCCCAGCCATCCACACTATACAACCCAGATCCTCCTAAGCTAAGCAGTTCCTACATGTTTCTTATGTCAAACCTGTAATTACCTCTCAGGCTGTTCACTTGGCTCTTCTTTTTGGGGCATGCTGTAGGGTTCAACTGGTTAAATCCCTTGTAGTTGTGCAGGATCATGAAACTTGTTCTGGCCAATAAGTTGTGAGGAGAAGTTTAACAAGAGTGACGTGTGCCACTTCTTGGCAGGGCATTGAATTGCTAGAGTGAGGACATAGGTAGCTCTCCTTCCTTCTTACTTGGTGATTAGTCATGTTCTTGATGGTGGCTGCCTCATCAACCTGTTCACCTAAGAGACTAGGAAGTGCAGAGACTCCTGTCCATCCATAATGGACTCATCATATATATACATATAAAAAGAGATGAATGTTTGTTGTTTCAATAAAGCCACAAAGGCTTGAGGTTGTTTGTTACCATAACATAACATAGTCTGTCTTGATATAAATGAAAACTAGAACCTAGAAGTGGGATACTTCTGTAACAAAACTCCTCATCAACATGAACAAGTGTCTTAGGCGCTTGCCAGTAGGCAATTAGAAAATTGTTATCAAAGGCTGGAATGAAGTCTAGCCATGTTGTGCATTGGTGAACCAGTCAGTAAAACAATAATGAACCTGGCCAGGCG
>NW_012114655.1:3062274-3091268 GCF_000951035.1 Colobus angolensis palliatus | reverse complement strand
TGGGTTCACGCCATTCTCCTGCCTCAGCCTCCCGAGTAGCTGGGACTACAGGCGCCCACCCCCAGTATAGTGTTTTTCAATCAGGAGATCCAATCAAGTGATTGAATCAGTAATCAAAAACCTCCGGACAAAGAAAAGTCCAGGTCCAGATGGCTTCACTGGTGAATTCTGCCAAACAAAGAAGAATTAACATCAATGATTTCCCAACTCTTCCAGAAAACTGAAAAGAAGGGGACACTTCCTAACTTATTCTGAAATGCCAATATTACCCTGACACAAAAGCGAGCCAAACACACCACAAGAAAACTAAAATCTTTGACATAATTCTAGTAAACTGAATCCAACAGCATACTAAAAGGATTACACAACATCTCCCAGTGGGATTTAGCCCACAAATGCAAGGTTAGTACAACATACAACAATCAATCTATATAATACACCATATAGATTAAATAAAGGGCAAAACCCACTCTATTATATTAATAGATTCAGAGAAAGCATTTGACAAAATCTAATAAGTTTTATGATAAAAATATGGGGAAAAAAACAGGAATTGAAAAACATTTCCTCAGCATGATAAAGTGTTCTATGATAATTTCACACCTACCATCATCCTTACTGATGAAAGACTAAACACGTCCTCAGTACCCAGGGTCAGGAATAAGACAAGGATGTTGAGTCTCACCACTTCCATTAATATTCAATTGGAGATGCTAACCAAGGCAGTTAGAGAAGAAAAAGACATAGAAGACACTCAGACTGGGAAAGAAGAAGTAAAACTATATTATAGATGACACGATCTTACATACAGAAAATCCTAAGGAATCCGCTAGAAAACTCTCAGAAGTGATAAATGACTACATCAAGGTGTCACAATACAGGATTAATATATACAAAAACCAATTGTATTTTTATATACTAGCCAAGAAGAAAATTACAATGAAATTTTTAAAAATATCACTTATAGTGGTATCTAAAAGAATAAAACACTTAGGAAAAAATTAACAAAGTATGAAACTTATACTCTGAAAACTGTAAGACATCATTGAGAGAAATTAAAGAAAACCAATATAAATGGAAAGTCATTCAGTGTTCATGGATTAGAAGATTTACTATTGTTAAATAACAGTGCTCCCCACATTTATCTACAGATTCAACAGATCCCTGTCACTAATCCAGCTGCCTTTGTTGCAGAAATTGGATGAGGTGAACCTAATTCAAATGGAAATGCAAGAAATCTACAATAGTCAAAACAATTTTGAAAAAGAAGAACAAAGTTGGAACACTCACACTTCCCAATATAAAAACATAATAGAAATCTACAGTAATCGAGAGAGTATGGTCCTGGTGTTAGGATGGCATACAGATCAATGGAATAGAGTTGAAAGTCCAGAAATAATCTTTACATTTATGGTCAATTGATTTTGATTACTGGCAAAGGTATTAAGGCCATTCAATAGGGGAAAAATAGTCTTTTCAAGAGATGGTTCTGAGGCCACTGCATATTCACATGCAAAAGAATGAAGTTGGACCCTTGCCTTACACCATACACAAAAATTAACTCAAAACAGACTTCAATCTGAAATGTAAGAGGTAAAAACTCTAAGACTCCTTGAAGAAAAATGGGTATAAATATCTGCGATCTTGAATGAAGCAAGTTTCTTAGAATACAATAGTAACATTAAAGACCACTGATCACAGATCACCTCACCGTAGCAGATATAATAACAATGAAAATGTTTAAAATACTGTGAGAATTACCAAAATGTGATACAGAGACATGAAATGAGTACATGCTGTTGGAAAAACGCCACTACTAGGCTTGCTTGATGCAGTGGGGGCCACAAACCTTCAATTTTTGAAAAACAAGGTATCCACAAAGCTCGAGAAAGTGAATCAAAATAAAACAAGGTATTCTTGCACATGAATTTGATATTGTTTGGATTTTTTAACCATATGAATGTATTACATAGAATAGGTTTTGAGAAGTAAAACATTGTTAAAACTTGTATTTAAAAATTCTATTTAAGATTGTATTTTAGCAAACAATTCTAAAACAGTGAGTTCCGTTTACCAGTGGATGAGAGCATATGTACCGGTAAGTTAAAAAAAACAAGGTGTAGAACATTTAATTTAGTGTTGTATCTTTTGTGAAACAAAGAAGTGTGTTTGTGTTTGTTTATTTAAGTAAAAACAATACAGGATGAATAACTGGAAACTAATGGTTACTGACAAGTTTTGAAAGAGAACGGATGGAGAGTGTGGAATGAGAGCAAGACTTCTCTATGTGTACATTTTTGTATAATTTTGATATGTATATAGAACATGTGATTGTTTTATATATTTAAAGAAGTAAAATTACTTAAAAAGAGATACAAATGAAAATCCTAAAACTGAAAAAAATGAACTTAACTCTATAAGAAATTGATAGATACACAGTGAAAAGAATTCTTTTAAGAAATCGTTGAATACCATACTCTAACTGTACTTCCTTCTGGGCAAAAAAAACCTGCATATTTCTTTCAATATGCTATTGTTAATAGCAGTAGTGGTGCTGCAGTCTTGAAACTACTTTTATCTATTTTAGGAAAAAACAATAAAAATGAATATTAAACTATTAGGAATCAAGAATTTTAGTGTGAGAAAAATAATTGGGATATTAGTTTATATCCTAAAAAGATTTAGGAAAAACAGTAGTGCTAAATTTGAATTGCAAACATCAGTATTAGCTCATGATTTTTAAAGATGTGTATTTTTAGCTCTCCTTTGAAGGGGTCAAGAAGCAATAATGGCCCGGTGGCAATTAGCATACCAGTGCCATTTTTGGCTTTCTAAGAACTATTTTTCAGCAGATGAAGAAATTCAGACTCAGAAGAGAAATGGCTACTCCAGATATGGGACAAAGAAAGTCTGAAGTAAGCTTCTGACATCTTGTGACAGAAAACAAAGGCTCAGAGAATGACACGGATTGGCTCAAATAACCCAGGAGACAGTTGGAAGGGATCTGCCCAGGTGAGCTTTGGGAATTTTGAACATTAACAAGAACAATCACTGATTTGGATCTTGGATCAAAAAAGGAACATACCATAAAAGACACTGTTGATCGGGCGTGGTCGTTCATGCCTGCAATCTCAGCATTTTGGGAGGTCGAGGTGGGTGGATCATTTGACGTCAGGAGTTTGAGACCGGCCTGGCCCACATGCCAAAACCTCGTCTCTACTAAAAATACAATTAGTCAGGTGTGGTGGTACACACCTGTAATCCCAGCTACTCAGGAGGCTGAGGCAGGAGAATTGCTTGAACCCAGGAGACGGAGGTTGCCAAGTGAGCCAAGGTCATGCCATTGCACTTCAGCCTAAGTGACAGAGTGAGAGAAAAAGAAAAAGAAAAAGAAAAAAAAAAGACATTCTTGGGAGTGTGGGGAAAATTTGAATATGGATTGAATGTTAAATTATATTTTTAAATTATTGTGTTTTAATTAGATGTAATAATGGTATTGTTGCAGACGGGCCTTATTTTTAGGACATACCTGCTGAACTCTTTGGAGTGAAATTTCATGATGTCCATAATTTACTTTCAAACGCTTAAGACAATAAAAATCGTACATATACACACATCAAATATATTATACATAATATATATAGTTACATGTGTACACATACACAGAGACAGAGACACAGAAACAGAGGAAGAGGAAACAAATGTACATAGATAATAACTGTTAAAAGTTTCTGGATCTGCATGGAGGACGTACAAGTATTTATTGTATTATCCTTTCAACTTTTTCTGTACAAATAAACATTTTTGCAAAGTTTATGAAAAATTTAAGTATTAAATAATTTCAAAACAATGGAAAATTCCAATGCTTTTTCATCAAATATGTAGAAAATGCTCAATAAAGCTCTGTTGACATTAAGATAATGCTTTTAATTTAGTTATCTCCAAGGGAAAAATTGCTAATAGGATTAGAGTTTCTGAGAAAATTATGCCTCATAAATATTTAGACCTTAGAAAGCCATGAAAGCGAAGACTTCTATTTTTTTGAAGTTTACATACTTTTGTCTACGCATTTTTAAATGACTTTAATGTTTAAGATTGTTCATATGTCTCATAGCTAAAGCTTCTGATTTTCAACACTTTAAAAATAAAAAAGATTAAGATTATTTTAAGAGGTTTTATGAAGTTTATGAGAACTATGCAGCAATTTTGTGACTGTGTAGCTTGGTACGCACCTAGTATTTTGGTTTGGTAATTACAGAGTTATGGTATTTAACATCATAGTTTTACAGTTTTGTAATTGTACTCTGCAGCCAAGAGGAGAAGTAGAAAACCATTTTTCATTCCCTTTTCCCTAGGAGAACGAATAGAATGGCAATGAAGGCATTGTATTAAATTAATATGAATCTGCAAATTCAGATGAATATAAAATAGTACGTCTTCCTGGCTTTGAAAGGGCTTGCTGTCAAATGTTCCCATAACTCTCCATCACACTTTTTCCTTTCCTCATCCCCTTTTCTCTTTCCTTTCCCCTTCCAAGTCACAGCTTTCACTATTTCCTTCAAATTCAGTTTCTCTGGAGCATTTTCAGAAGGCAATGGAACAGATAAAAGTGACTGAGATGGCCCATGAAAAAGACGAGAGAAAAAAATATTTCTGGGCGATCAAAGATAAACAGGCCTCAGCACACAGACTTCAGTCAGCACAAGTTTCTCTGCCACTTTATGCCCAGCCACGTGGGCCCCCTTCACCCTCTCAGTGGTAGAGTAGCTCTTTGTTCCATCTGTATTCCTACCTCTCCTTCCCTCTGCTTTTCTTTGCCTCCTTTGCTGCCCCATTGTCACTTTCACTTCAATATACAGTATCATTGAGCCCAGATAGTACATCCTGGACCCTGGAACCCCAGACCCGTGCCTCCTTTCATCACTTAAGGGCCTCGAAAGACTCAGAGGTTAGAGGGGGTGACCAGCTCAAGGAAGACAGTCATGAAGAAATCTCTGAAACTAAAAGGCGTTAAAAAATTCCCTCTAGTCCTGTGTTCTATGCATAAACAGGATTAAAGTTATATGAAAAGTAAAGGAAACCATATAACCACGTGTATATCAAATGCAAAGCAAAAACTGTGCTATAGACATGTTAGCAACAAAGAAGAGAGATGGAGCTCCAAAACACTAACTACGCTCCTGCCATGAAGAGCTTTGGGAATCTCTGAGAGTCACCGTCAGAGTACAGACTCTCTTTTCATAATATCTTACACCTGTAATAGCAACTTAAGATTTACAACCTGGACCCCAGACATAGCTTGGCAAGTGCCTCCTCTTCTAGGATAGTAATATTAAGTGTCTCTTGGAATGTTTGCGTTTCTCAGGGTATGCCACTTGGTAAATTCCATGATGACCTGGCAAAGTCTATCCACCCCCTCCCTCTGTAAGGCTCTCAGGATTGCCATCTGAAGTGATTCCATATGACTCAGACCATCCCTGGCCCCCACATCTCCTGCAGAAACCATCAGAAGGCAGTGCAAAGTTGAATAAAGCTCAAGAGAACCATCAGGTGATAATGCATTTTCCTTGGAACACCAGTCCTGAAATAACCTCGAGTGTCCGGGTCAGGCAATTCCCCTTGGAAGCATCAAATAGGCATTATACCCTGGAAAACAGAAACACTGGACTGCCCCCAAGAAGAAACTGAAAAGATACCAAGTTAGCAACACCACAAGCCACAAGCAACCTGCCTCCTTCCTCCTGTCCTGCTCTTTTGATGAAAACATCAGTCATATGCACAGCATTCAGAAGACATCACATTATGATCTTTATCATGGAACTTATCACTCCCAATGCTGAGTGCCTCTTTCCTTACTGAAACCCATGAGGAAATTCTACACTCCTTGATGGAAAAGGGCTGTGTCTTTTTCAACTTCATGTACCCAGAACACAGTAGGGTGTTTGGCACATAGTAGGCACTCAATATATAGCTGCTGACTAAATAAATGTTAAATGGAGGACTTGTCAGGAAGTTTGTTGGAATAAGGACAGTAACACAGACATCATTTTGAGCACTTACGGCTTTGCAGGCACTATATTGGAAACGTGTTGACATTGTTTCTCTTAATCCTAACGGTAACTCTGCAAGGCAGGTGACTTCATCTCTGGCTGACAGAGGAGGTTATTCAAAGAGAAAGAGGTCAGACAGATGACCACAATTGAGCCCAGAGAACAGAAGACCCCCATCTTTCTGGTGCCACAGGCTGACCTCATGATCCGCCCACCTCGGCCTCCCAAAGTGCTGAGATTACAGGCCTGAGCCACTGTGCCAGGCCCCAGAATACTTTTTCTAGCAACAGTCTGGAATCGGACTGATCCTGGAGACAGAATATGAAAAAGATTCTAGTTAAAATTGGAAAGAAAGATGAACGAATGTGGGGGTAAGGAACAGGGAAGAATTAAGGATGACCATTTCGGTGAAGAAGTGGAGAGGTTGTTTGCAGAGGACTCAAAAAGCTTGGTATGTAAACAAAGTAACATGATCAGATAATGTTTTGAAGAATTAACATATGTATTGTATTCTGATTCTGTGATGCTTCTCATTCAGGAGTTTGCCAGGGGCCCCAGGGGCCCAAGGGGAATTGCTAAGCCCATGTCATTCACTGCTGCAGAAAATCCCTGATGACATAAGTGGTCCAGCAGTTTTTGCATCCAGGTCCTTTGGTTTTGTTATTCCTGTCTGGACGGAGGGAGAGGGAAACAAAGCACAAAGGTGACTAAGATGGCGCACTTCCGGGTTCTTCATCACCAACTTTCCCGCCCCCGGGAAAGGCACAGGTAAACTGCGCAGGCGCAGCATGACGTCCCACCGAGGAAACCGAAACCTACTTGGCCCCGCCCACCGCACGGCCCTCGACCCACCCGCATCCCGCCTACCGCCCTCCCACTCCCAGGCCCAAGACATAAAAGCCAGTCCCGGGAGGCGCGCGGCGGGAATTTCCTCGGCTCCTCTTCATACGCGGGCCCAAGAACTTCACCGGAGAATGCCGGAGCGACTTCCTCGGCCTCCACCGCCGGAGACCGGTGAACTCCGCCCTTTCTTCCTTCACGTTGGCTAGCTCATAAAGTTTCTTTTTATCTTGCCTACTTGCCTTTTCCTCTGGCGCCGGCTCTGGTGGTCGCATAAAGCAAATCAATTCCTTGTCACTTTATCACAGTTCTCTCTGACTTCAATCAACCAGGAGGATAAATCTAACAGCAAGAGTAACCGACACAGCGATTTCTGCCCAGCCCAACCCGCAGCTGGCAGAGTCTAGGTTCCATGGAGCGCGAGGGTGTGGGTGGCTAGCCATCCTTGTTGCGCAGTGGCAAGGTTGCTGGCTGAACGTCTTGTTGATGAGGTTTCTAATTTAAGGGGCCTGATTGAATGCTTATTTAGGATTTTGGAATGTGAGAAACAGACAAGTTTTGGTTACACTGGCGCTCGGCAGAGATAAGAAAATACACACATGGTTAAAGGCAGCCTTTCTTGTGGCTCTGGGGCCTGGTGCCCTTTCCCAACGAACTTGCTGCCTCGGGACAGTGAGGCCATGTAAAAGCATCCCGTCCAGCTCACCGAATCCCAGGAGGCTTTACAGTCACCATTTAGAGTTCTGCTTTGGGGTTAGTGACGGCATGAACGCTCACAGCTACGTTCAAGCTGAAGTCAGAGATGTGGTTTTACAGTGGAGCCAACTGACGTCGAGGTGGGCATTTCTCCAACGTTGCCACCTGGGCTTGGTGCAGACAGGAGAAGCCGCATGGCAGCTGTCACAGATGACTGCAGTGGGATTGTGGAAGGCGAGTACAGTAGGGGACTACCCAAAGAATGGTCCACATGACCCTTTGTGGGGCCTTACTAATGCCAGGACCTAAGGGGTACCAGGTAGAGCTTTGTAAATTAAATATAAATTAAAAAGGCTGGGTGCAGTGGCTCACGCCTGTAATCCTTATTCTTTGGGAAGCTGAGGTGGGAGGATCACTTGAGCCCAGGAGTTTGAGACCAGCCTGGGCAACACAGGAGACCCTATCTCTACATAAAATACAAAAATGGGCCAGGCATGGTGGTGTGTACCTGTGGTCCCAGCTACTCAGGAGGCTGAGGTGGGTCGATTGCTTGAGCACAGGAGGTTGACGCTGCAGTGAGTCATAATCATGTCACTGCACTCCAGCCTGGGTGAGAGAGAGCTTGTCCCTAAAAACAAGAATATAAATAAATAAATAAAAGAAAAGGAAAAGACACTGCCCTTTTATAGGAACTGGTCATTCTGCATTATTTTGTTTTCATTTGGAAATCTCACTTCTCTCCTTAAAGCTCATAGTTACAAGGAGAGAAGGGCTGTGTTACCTGTAGAATAAAATCTTCATGCCACAACACCTATGGCTCAAGGAACGAGTGTCCAGGAGAGCCACAGGAAAACCAGGTTGGCATGAGATGGGCGTAGGCTTCATGAACAAGAAAGCCACAGCTACATCCAAAAGAGATTTTCTGGCTTCGCCCTCTAAAGCAGGCAATGAAACCAGGACTTAAACCCCAGGGCCAGTGACTCCACAGGGTGCAAAACTGAGTGGGCATGATTTATGGACCTGTCAAACACTCAGCAGCTTTCTGGTGTGTTTAGGGCACAGCACCCCAGAGTGCCTAAGTCATGATTATGAATGCTGGGCGGGGGTGCGTGGGGACGGCTCTCGGTCTCCTCCACGGGCTCACAGGCCTTCTTTGTTGAACCTGGCAGAGTCAACAGCAGTAAACTCTGAAGCCCTCATTCCTCTGAGTTTACTTTACATTTGACTCAGAAAATAAAGTCAATCAAATGTTCTGAAGATCATATTTGGTTCATTTTTCATCCAGACTTGCTCAGTTTTAGAAAAACAAACTCATTTTCAAGGAACTTGATCTTTGTCAATTTCGTTGACTCGTTCATATCAAAATATAGGAGTAACTTAATAGGGATATTATTAAATTTATATACATTCATAATATTTGCTTTGCTTTAAAAGACAAATAAGATGGCAAAGCTCTTCAGTGATTTCAAAAAGATCAGCCTATGGGACACAGCAATAAACCCATTCATTTTACGAACATCCATTCCGTCAGGAGTGGGATTCTTCTTGAGAATAATCCATCTCAAGCATCTAAGAGAAGAAGTCCAATTAGCAGAATGGTGTGTGTTCTAAAAGTTTAATGGCATTTCTGTTATTTTTGCTTTAAATCCGGAATAAAAAGAAGTGGGTTACAATTAGATCATTGATTAGGCCAATTCATTCAGCATGATTTAATCTATTATACAACAAAATCATAGTACTTTTGAAGCCAAGCATCATTTAGAACAATCTTTCTATTAGAAAGACCAGGTTACAGCTTAGGATATTAGGGGAAAACCATGTAACCCACACACCTCCTCAGTTCACTGCATAGTAATTTAGCCTGGGTGACCCATTTGTGCCAAGTGACGAACCTTCCAAAAGTCTCCTTCTGGTGATGACACCTCTCGCCTGTGAGGCCTCCAGCCAGTAAGAAAGTGGCAAGTCTGGAGGCTTTGTGGGGTTGTGGACTTAGAGCTGGGACAGGGGCAGGAAGCCACAGGGGCTGGGGAATGCTGAGAAGCAGAGGCATTTCTGTCTCCATCCCAGTCCATTTCATTCTCCTCCTGGCATGACTCCACTAAATACTCAGCTGAAAGATTGATTCACAGACGAGAAGTGAATGTGCTTTTCCCTCACTGCACTAAGGAATTAATTAATTATTTGTATTTGTTTATCTATTTTTTCTATTTTCTTTTTTTTTTTAAATTATGCTTTAAGTTTTGGGATACATGTGAAGAACGTGCAGGTTTGTTACATAGATATACACATGCCATGGTGGTTTGCTACATCCATCACCCCGTCACCTACATTAGGTATTTCTCCTACTGCTATCCCTCCCCTACCCCCAACCCCCCGACAGGTCCCAGTGTGTGATGCTCCCCTCCCTGTGTTCATGTGATCTCATTGTTCAGCTCCCACTTATGAGTGAGAACATGCAGTGTTTGGTTTTCTGTTCCTGTGTTAGTTTGCTGAGAATGATGCTTTCTACCTTCATTCATGTCCCAGCAAAGGACATGAACTCATTCTTTTTATGGCTGCATAGTATTCCATGGTGTATATGTGCCACATTTTCTTTATCCAGTTTATCACTGATGGGCATTTGGGTTGGTTCCAAGTCTTTGCTGTTGTGAATAGTGCTGCAATAAACATATGTGTGCATGTGTCTTTATAGTAGAATGATTTATAATCCTTTGGGTATGTACCCTGTAATGGAATTGCTGGGTCAAATGGTATTTCTAACACCTCTGGCTCCTGTTAGACTTTCAGCTTCAGTATGGCAAGGACCCTATTTGCCCTGTTCTCTTTTGGCCATCAGCACACACCCTTGCCCATACTATACATTTAAATTAATAAAATGTATGAAAATACATGAATAAATCAATGGTATAATTGATGACAATGGAGGCTCAGGAGGAATTTATTGATTTTCTCCTGGCGTTAGAAAAATCATCCTCAGAGTCTATTATCATAGAAGAATAACAAAGATTTGGAATGCTTTATAAATAAGATTTATATATGTATACGTTTCTTATATAAAAATGTGCATAGATGCATGTGTATTTGTGTATATATGCATATTTCAGGGACCTCTAGAGCAGTTATTTGCATAACACGGGGTGACAGCTGCAGGACTGGACATTCAAAGAATATACTTCAGATCCTAAATATTAAGACACCTTTCAATTCCAGGAATATCTACTCTGTATGAAACCACGCTTGTTTGCAGGGACTCCTTCTCTCCACCCAACTCACAGATGACCTTCCTTGAAAGTGACTATGAAGGAGACAAAATCAGGATCTCACAGAGGAGCCTGTGTTTGCTTTTTTTTTTTTTTTGAGATGAAGTCTCGCTCTGTCGCCCAGGCTGGAGTGCAGTGGCGCTATCTCGGCTCACTGCAAGCTCCGCCTCCCGGGTTCACACCATTCTCCTGCCTCAGCCTCCCCAGTAGCTGGGACTACAGGGGTCGCTACCACGCCCGGCTAATTTTTTGTATTTTTAGCAGAGACGGGGTTTCACCGTGTTAGCCAGGATGGTCTCGATCTCCTGACCTCGTGATCCGCCCGTCTTGGCCTCCCCAAAGTGCTGGGATTACAGGCGGGAGCCACCTTGCCCAGCCCAGAAACAAAAGTCTATGGAATGATATTTATCTTTACGATATATGATGTAGTCTATTTGCTATTTTTTCCATTTTGTTAACATTTTTTTTTGTTGTGACCCATTAATGGGTTGAAACCTCCAGCTCAATAGATAATAACATGTTTCTAATGTCACCTTCAGAGAGTTTATTGTAATGAGCAAACTTCTTCCATCTCGATTCCATCATTACACATTGTAACCATCACTATTACTTTTTTCCCTGTGTCATTTAACCCCACTGAGAATTACTGGAAATTGTTCAGTCGATTTTTCTGCTCACCTACCATTCAAGCCAAGAATGTGGTATGTGACTCAGTGCACATAGGCAAGAATTTAGCTTTTCACTATTTTCAATAGAGTCTTACAAAAGTGGGAATGATTTTTAAGTTTCAGTTTGTAGCGCATGTCATGTCATGGATCCAATGTATAAAATAGAAGAGAATTGAGGCAGGTTATTTGGAAGAATATTAGATATGACAAGTACTTCAGTACTTACATTTCTAAGATCTCTGAGTCTTGGAATATTTAAAAGGACAAAAAAAGGAACTTTTTTTGATATAAAAATATTTTAAGACAATGAAATGATTCCTCATGTATACCATAGAAATCATTAAATGTTAAGTAAAGTTTAAAAGAAATCCTAGAAATGATATATTCCAAGGTAATCATGCTCACTTTCCTTTGGATCGGTACAGTAAAATAGAACAGCACACTCATGTTCCACTTCTTTGATTATCCTTTATAAAATTCTATATTTCAAACTCCTAAGGAATGGAACTGAAATTTTTGCAAGAGTAAATATGTTTAAAAATTTGTTGTGCAATACATGGTAGACCTATTTAGGCTCAGATACTATAAAATGAGAAATAAGCCACACTTACAAAACCACTTTGGACTGGTCTCTAAAGGTAATCTTTGACTTAAATGCCTAATTTAGCTTCTTGCCATATATTAGTTTATGCCAAATAATCTTGATATACCAAATGTTCAGAAACAGATACGCAAATGTGGGCTAATCAACTGATTCAATTCACTTTAACTTTTTTTTGAGACAGAGTTTTGCTCTTGTCCCCTAGGCTGGAGTGCAATGGCGCAATCTTGGCTCACTGCAACCTCCACCTGCCATATTCAAGTGATTCTCCTGCCTCAGCCTCCCAAGTAGCTGGGATTACAGGCGCCCACCACCACACCCAGCTAATTTTTATATTTTTAGTAGAGACAGTGTTTCACTATGTTGGCCAAGTTGGTCTTGAACTCCTGACCTCAGGTGATCCACTTGCCTCAGCCTCCAAAACTGCTGGCATTACAGGCGTGAGCCACTGTGCCCGGATTCACTTTAACTTTATAAATTAAGAGTGATAGTAATAGTAATAACATTCATGATACTTTCCATGTTTTAGAATTAGGCAACCACATAACCAGCTAAAAAGAGCTCTTGATTCTAAATGGCTTCCAGGTCCTACACATAATCCTTAACACCAACCATAAAACTAAGAACAGAGCAGGTATTTAAAAGCTAATAATTAACTGATAACTCATGAAGATTTCATTGCAGAGATTTTACTTTTTAAAATGACTAAAAAATAAATATGGACAAGAAGAAGAGAGGCTATTGTTAATTTGGTTTTCATGAAAAACTACCCGAAACTAAATAAAACACTTTATACGCACAGGTTATTCAACCACCACACTGTAACTTTCCAGAAATATTCTTTTTCTTTTTTTTTTTTTGAGATAGGGTCTCACTCTGTCTTCCAGGCTAGAGTGCAGTGGTGCGATCAAGGCAGCTCACTGCAGCTTCTACCTCCCTCAAGCAGTGCTCCTTCCTCAGCCTCCTGAGTATCTGGGACCATAGCCGTGCACCACCACACCCAGTAAATATTTGTATTGTTTGTAGAGATGAGGGTCTCATATGTTGCCCAGGCTGGTCTTGAACTCCTAGGCTCAAGCAATCCTACTGCCTCAGCCTCCCAATGTGCTGGGATTGCAGGTGTGAACCACCATGCCTGGCCCCAGAAATACTCTGAATGGAAAGTAGAAAGAACATGTTTGTATATCAAAGTTACCAAACTAGGAATTCCTTTGACAGTATATAGGCAAAAGTTTTGCATTGTTTTCACAAGGAAATACTTCTAGAAATGCCATATTATCAGGAAGTGAATCGATCAATAATAAACTATAATGTTTTGATTAATTTTGGTGAAAATAGCTATAGTTTAAAAAAGACTAGTTTCATTAGCTATAAAAATAATAAATTTCAGTAGGAAAAGTCCCACAGTTTCCACATAAATCTGTAATAGGCCAGAGGGAACTCACAAAATAGAAAGAAAATAATAGAACTAAAAGCATAAAATCAGTACTTATTCCCAGCATAATTCGTGGTTTAGTAAAGAGGAAACATCGACTCGGAACACAATTTGAATGATGCTTAATAATCTGATGAAAGTGTGTATAAAATTTTACAAATTGCTAAAGTGGAAAAAGGAAAAAAGTTACCGATATACCAATATGCTTTGAATGATGAGTATAGGCTTTTTAAATGAAAAACACCTACTTATCATGGAAATGAGAACTCCATGACTTTATTTAGAATGACAGATTTAATCACACTAATTACCAAGTCAATTCCCTCACACACTTATGTCAAGACATCCCATTGTTTTGATTGTACCCCTAAATGTACAATTATTATTTGCCAACTAAAAATAAAGTTTAAATGTAAATTGCAGATTTAAAGTTAAACATTCATTGCCTTCCTATGCAAACAATTAAAGCACAATTTATCTTTTATCTTAATTATTACAATTATAAATTAATAAGGTCTGCCTTCCCAAAAGTCTATCCAACTTTTAGATCATGATTCTAAGCATTTGGAAAACCATTCATTTTCATTACTTGTCTAAAAGGTTTCCATAAGCTAGGTCATCAGCTTGGAAGTCATACAGTAAAAGAAAAGTTAACCACAAAATGCAAACTTGCTTTTAAGTTCATAGGGCAGTTTATAAAGGTTACTCTCATACTTACTGCAAATTGAATCACACAAAAGTCAATACATAAAAATATATTGTTTTTGATCGATCAGGATGTTTTCTCAGCCTATGCCAACTTTTTACACAGATCTCCGCAAAGTCAGCAAATCAACATGGAATTCAGATCTATGGAGCCTTCAATTCACTTGGGGGACAGGGGTGAAGAGAATTATAACAATAATGCAACAGCCTAAGTGTTGAATAATCTAAGAGTTTTTTTGTTTATTTAGCAGAAAGCACAGAGGGGGTTGCATTATAAGAAACGCTTTAGGTAGCTGTTTTTGTTTGTTTGCTTGTTTTCTTTTCTAATGAAAACAATCTTATCTATGCCAAATTGAGGAAAACTGTGTTCTAGTTATTCCTTGTACCAGAAAAATATGTGCTAATATACAATATTAATATCATCCCATAATTAGTTTATACCAAGATATTTATAAGAAATCTTGAGTTAAATGGTAGAAGAATTTTGTGTTTTACCGAGGGAGAAAAATTTACAGTGATAAAGGTAAAAATGAGTACCTTCAAAGATACGACGTCTTTCTTCCCCACTCATCCTCTTCTGGCTCACTTATTTCACGACGCTCTTCACTAGGCTGTGAAAATCTTGACCGTTTGCCCTTGGACCAAATGCGCTGGCTCTGGGCAGCACTTTGTGAACTGCTGCTCTTTACAGCTGTACAACCACGAACACATAGCATGGCCTGGGCCTTCGAGAGTGTGTACACAGCAGCATCTTCTGAGATGGTTTTCTTCCCCAAATAACTTACGAGGACGTAGCCCTGTGGCAGGAACAGACGAACAACAAGGCCAGTGCTGAGCCTAGTGTCGTCTTTCAAATTTCTCCAGAATTGTTTTGTAAAAAGCTACAACTGGGAAGAGACCACTTCCTCTATTCTTTCCGACACTGATTCAATTTGGAACTTTTGTGCCTTTTCTAGTGCACATGGATGTGCTATATTTACCTGTAGGCTACAGTTGTACAGAAGGGTTTTAGCCTGATGGCTGTCAAGTGGATCTTTAATTTGAAAATAGTACTTCTGTTGAAAAATCATTAGACTTATATACTCAGAACACTTGGCCCTTAAAACCTAATGGACAGGCAGGCTCAATAATGGCCCCCGAAGATGCCCACGTCCCAGTTCCCAGAACCTGTGAATGTGCTGGGTTAAACAGCAAAGAGGAAAGCACAGTTGCTACTCAACTGACCTTAAAACAGGGGGATCATCCTGGATTAGCCTTGTGGGCCCAGTGTAGTCACAAGGTCCTTAAAAGTGAAACAGGGAGGCCAAAGAAGAGAGTCGGCACGAGCAGTCACGACTGCAAAGGGATGGAAGAGATGTGTTGTCACCAGCTGGGCAGATGGAGGAGGGGCCTCTGGAAGCTGGAACAGGCAGAAAGATGGATTCTCTTCTAGAGCCCTCAGAAAGAAACACAGCCCTGCTGACGCCTTGATTTTAGCTCAGGAAGTCCCTCGTTAGACTTCTGGACTACACAACTCTGAGCTATAGGCTTTTCTTGTCTTAAGCCTCTACATTATGGTAATGCATTACAGCAGCAGTAAAAAATGTAACATGGGCAGTAGGTCCGCTTTCTAGAGGCAAAAGTTACAAAATCTCTTTGTGATCCAATTCTATTATCTGTCCAATAAATAGGTTACATTAGGGCCCTTCAAGCTTTGAAAACAGCAAATGTCATGAAATACGAAGCCCTTTTGGCAGGAGCAAATATGTAATCGAAGAGCCCCTGCTGCTGTTCCCAGCAAGCCCAGAGAGAATGGAGGGGCCGACACCATGATGGAGGCAGATGACGGCAGGAAGAGGTGGGACCTTTGGAAGGTGATTAGGTCATGGAAACAAAACTCTCGTGAATAGGATTAGTACCCTTCTCAAAGAGATGCCAGAGGGCTAGTTAGTCCTTTCCACCATGAAGACACGGTGAGAAGGGAGCACCTGTGGGCCAGGAAGTGAGCCTCACCAAACACCAAGCTGCTGGCACCTTGATCTTGTTCTTTCCATCCTCCAGAATAGTGAGCAATCATTTTTGTCGTTTATAACCACCCAGTGTATGGCATTTTACTGTAGCAGCTGGAGCAGACGCATATAATAGCAATCTTTCCTGAGTACTTGCTATGCACTGGACACTGCAGCATCCTTCCATGGATACTGGATTTTTTTTTTCCCCACAAAGTTTCTCCCTGATGGATTTCAAAGTGTTCTTTGTTGAAGACATTGAGCCAAACCAAGAAGCCTCTAGGCCCCTCAGAAACATGGCAGAAAGAGAAAGAGAGAGGACAGAGCAGAGGACAGAGGCCAGGCAGGATACAGCACAATGTCACCGCCACGGGCATCCGGGGAGGAGTGCCCAACGGGTGACTTGACCAGCAAGGCCAGTGCTGGAGTGACAGAGATCCTTGCCAAGTCCCGTTCCCGGCTTCTCCTCCAAGCCTGTGTCATGGTGTGGCTGCATTTCTCAATGAGAGCAGAGGGCGGGAGGAGTTAGGACCATCTTCTTTGATGTCAGTCTGCACCCCTCCTGCAGCAGGACAATGAACTCCTGTGAGGCTTTTGTCCTTGGGTGTGGTCTGGATCCTGAACACTATCAGGGTAGGCCTGAGGCTGGGATCCTGCGCTGCATCCCCAGGACTCCACCTGAGGTTTCTTCATCAGGGTTGGCCCTTCAGGACTCCTGGCATCTGGAGACCATCCTGTCAGCCCCCTGGAGAGGTCAGGCCAGAGCCTCAACACTGACACACTGCCACGGAAGGCTCCTGCTTCACCAAGCCTCAGGGAGCCATTCCCTCCTTCCCATCTATTTCATCAATTCTCGCCATAACCTTACGAGATAGGTAGAAACATTATTCCCATTTTATCTGTAGGAAAACTTGGGCTCATTGGCGGCCTTTGGTCCCAGGTCACATACCTGTTAAGTGGCTGGCCTGCAACCTGCAGCCTGACACCTGCACAGTGAGCTGACATTGTTAAATTAATCGCTCCATGGTTCTGCATGGCCAGCGGTTTATACATTCACCAAAGAGTTCATTAACTGACAAATCTTTCCTGATCAGCTGCTATGTGCCAGGCACTATTTCAGGTAACTGGGATGCAGCAATAATCAAAAAAAGATAATGCCCAAGCCCTCAAACGGCCTGTAATTAGTAGCAGCTGATACATTCAAGAAATATTTATCAGGTGCTTATTGCGCTAGGGAGCTTACTGAATACTGGAGCTGAAATCCAGCATACGCGTCCCAAACGTAGGCCTGGGTGGTCATCTCATCTAAAATCCCGTCTTCTGCACGAGGCGTGAAGTCGTTTGCAGGTAGATTGGGTTGCTCACTGTTTGCCATAGGGAGTGGCTCTATTTCTACAAAACAACACACAGTGAATTTGGCCATTATTGAACTTCATCTAAGCCTGTAAGACTTGACTTCATTCCTCCTTGGAAATGAGGAAGAAAATCGGGTCAGAAAAAAAGAGATTTTACATGTATTAGGTAGCTCAGGTTTACTTAGTGTGGCAGAGTTCAAAACATAGCAGAGACATGATAGAATACTTTCCAATTTCTAACCAGGAAGGACATCATTTAGTGGAAGAAAATCCAGCTATTTCATAGCGAATGCTCAATTGGCAAAATCACTAGCTTTGCTGTTATACAGCATTAGCAACGATGGCGGATAATTTCGGCTTGTCAAGTTTCCACTTGTCATCATGTTCACGTGAGAAAAAGGTTTTAAGCTTAAAATGTCACAGTATAGTAATAGTTATTTATATCAATTTTCATTCTAAAATAATTTGTGGCAACTCAATGTCATAATTTTAAGGATTTAGTAAATCCACTAAGCATAATTTTAGCAGACTCTCTCTGAAAGGGGTTAATCTTTTTTCCTCAAGGACTGCAAATCTTCACAAGGGATTATCTTTTAAGAATGTATTTAGAATTCTTTCTCATTCTGCACACCCATGAATCACATCAGAATACCACAGTGGAACTTTGTGTTCTCTGAGCTTTTTCTTTAAAAAAAAAAAAAAAAAAAACCTCATATTTTGATAAATTAAGATTAGATTAGTGAGATTTGACTACAGCAAGAGGAAGACTACATTTGTAATTCATACGTTACTAAAACAAAAAGGGTGTCTATATCAGAGGGTGGGAATGCAAGAATATCATGGATACGAATCTTTTTATCCTAAATGGTGATCTTGTAATCAAACCAGTAGAGAATACAAGCTTAAGCATTTTAAATAAGAAAACACACCTTGGCCATGCAGGGGCAGTTTCTACCAACATATTTATAGCTTCCGCAAAAAATAAATATTAGAGATTAGACATTGAGGTTATACCACATGTTTCCAGCACTATGCATTCCTTTTGCTGAGGCAGCGAAGTGTCATCTTTCAAAGGAGTATTCCGCCGATGAAAAGAAAATATTTCCTATACGTATATATATATAATATGATTATGTGCATATACATATACACATGTGCATATATATTTGATAATTTAATGGTTATAAAGCATGTTATGCTATACATGCACACACACACAGACTGACGCGCGCGCGCACACACACACACACACACACACACAACTTCATTGCTCTCAATACCCACACTCGAGCAAGAGAGTAAGAAAAATAGCGGTGACTTTAGATTTACCTTCGGGAAAAACGTACATATGTTTATAAAAAAGGCCCAAACTGCTGGCAGATTTAAGGACGGAAAGAGAGCTAATTTCTGTTGCCTGCCCATGTGCAAATCCTCTTGGCAGTTTGGGAGATGGGGCAGGGACTGAACTAAGGTCTGAGGGATCCCCGAGCTCTTGCTGCTCAGGCACCTCAGCTCGGGAGGACTGCGTGTTTAAAGGGAAGACAGAATCACTGGGAGGGCCATCATCCTTGAGACTGAAAATGCAGGCTCTATAGAAAGTCCTAAGCTATTTAGGAAAATAGTCAGAAGCCTTGTTTCCCATGCAACATCTACCTCAAAAATGTTTGCATTGAAAACGTAACTATAAAAGACAGCCACTGCTTAGCTCATCTTTCTTGGGAGGAAAGAATATTATATTATAAGATCAAGAAAATAAAGAGGTTTTTAGTATTAGAACTCTCAAGTTCAATTTCAGTAATTCTAGGAGGTTAAAGGGATAAAAAAGCCAAACAGGAGCCTTGTCAGCAATTGCGAATACTCTGCATAAAGCTAAAGAAACACGTATACATATGTAACAAACCTGCACGTTGTGCACATGTACCCTAGAACTTAAAGTATAATAAAAATAAATAAATAAATAAATGCCATAGGTCCTGATATACAAAACAACTATTTTTTTAAAGAAATTCTTCTATTTTAGTTTGTATTTTTCCCTTTTTATGAGTTAATAGAAGATGTAATTAATTTCAATATTCATAATCCTTTTTAGTTTTTTATTAATTATACTGGTTTTACATTGAAAAAAATAAAAAGGAAATGCTTTGCAGCTGTTGTCAATTGTTTAAGGAAAATTACATGCAACTTTAGAACTCTCAAGCCTTGGCGGTACTGACTTATCCAAAAACGTTGTCTATAAATTTCTGTAGACTGTTAATCAGTGTTATCAAAAGTTCTATACCCATTATGTCCAGAGTGCCATAAAGTTAGTTTTATGGTAATTTAATTTTAAAGAGCATATGTTTGATCTGAAACCTCCAAATTGAATATATATACATGGTAAACATCTCTATATAGAGATTACTTTTAAATACGTTTCTATAATTACTGTATATATATTCTAATTTTGATGGGTAAAATAATTTTTAAAACATTATTTTGCCAAAGTTTATTCTATATCTCAAATTTGTTTCATAACTGTTCCCTGAGCATGAGCACTTCTAATGGGGATTGTATTAAAAATAGGTGTCTTTGTTTTGGGAAGGTTCCACCTTGGTATGTAATGGCAAGCGTCTTTTGTGGGAACTTCCTGTGCGTGGAGGATGTTTAAGAGGCAGCTATATGGACACACCTCAGACTCTCATGCCCCAGAGGCCTTGCTCTTGGAGTGGCCCAAGCTCCATGAAGCAGTCATCCCGTCACTGACCATAGAAACCCTCTGTAAATTTCATCCCATCTCACCCTTCTTTTAATATCAGACCCGAAACAGCCTGAGACCTTGAGTCATTCCTGTCCCCAAAGAATCTTGGCCTAATGTTTCGGGTGTCTAAAGTCAGCCACTTCTTGGGCTTCTCATCCACCTATTCACCCCCATCCTTTCCAGACTTCTTCCCCCACCTACTGCACTGTCCTGGGCTCCTTACGCATTCAAACTCCCGTTCCTCTCACCTCTTTCCAGTTTCATTCTGGAGCTGTCACTGTAAGCCAACTCCCCAACCACGTTATGTTTTTCAGGAAATCCCTTCCCATTCACTTGCCTTATCCACTTGAACCACAGTACAGTGTTTTCTGGCTTCCATACTGCTCTGTCTAGCGCTCTTTCACTTTCAGGTTGACATTAACGCTCGTTTGAGTTAATGAAGGTTGTTTTATGTCCCAGGATATGGGCTATCTTGATGAATGCTTCATGGATGCTTTAAAAAATGTGCATTCTGTTGTTTTGCAGTGGCGTGTTTCTCTATACATGTGATTTAGATCCAGTTGGTTGATTGTATTTGCTTATTATAGGTAGTGTGCTGTATCTTTTTCCTTCCCTTTCTTTCTTTTTTTTTTTTTGAGATGGAGTCTCACTCTGTCGCCAAGGCTGGAGTGCAGTGGCTCGATCTCAGCTCACTGCAAGCTCCGCCCCTTGGGTTCATGTCGTTCTCCTGCCTCAGCCTCCCTAGTAGCTGGGACTACAGGCACCCGCCATCATGCCCCGCTAATTTTTTTTTTTTTTTGTACTTTTAGTAGAGACGAGGTTTCACCATGTTAGCCAGGATGGTCTCGATCTCCTGACCTCGTGATCTGCCCACCTTGACCTCCTAAAGTGCTGGGATTACAGGCATGAGCCACCACACCCAGCCTAACAAAATCTTAATAAATGGAATTCAATCATATGCAAAACGATAGCCCATAGCATAAAAATAATATACACAGGGATTAATCTGGAAAAGACTTGCAAGACTGACACACAAAAAAGCACAAAACATTGCAGAGAAAAAGTAAAGACAAAAATAAATGAAGAGATCTACGAGTTTGCAGATCAAGACTCAATACGGTTAAGATCTAAATTCTCACATTGATCTATAAATTCAATGCAATCTGTTTATAATCCCAGAATACTTTTTTGTAGAAATAAAAAAGCGGATTCTATAATTCAGATGGAAAGGCAAAAGATGGGGTAGCCAAACAACTTTGCAGAAAACATACAGTATTCAGGTATTACATTACCTGACTGAAAATCTCAGTATAAAGCTACAGTAATCAGTTGAGTATGCTATTGGCATAAAGATAGACAAATAGATTCGTAAAGTATAATAGAGAGTCTTGAAATTGACCCACACATAGATAGTCAATTCACTTTAATGAAAAATACAAAGGCAATTTGGTGGAGAAAGAATAACTTATTCAATAAATAGTACTGAGATAACTGGATATCTACATGCAAAAAACCAGTGTAATCCAAACCTCACACTTTATCCAAATATTAACTCAGGAGGAATAATAGACCTAAATATAAAGCTAAAGCTATGAAACTAAAACTCTAAAAGGAAACAAAGGACAAAGTCTTTGTGACACTAGGTTAGGCAGAGATTTGTGTGAACATATGTTGTTATTTCTCTTGGTTAAATACCGAGGAGCATAACTTCTGAGTTATGTGATACGTGCATGTTTCATTTTTTATCACTGACTAGATTATAGTATAAAGAAATTATAAATTGTTATAATTGGTCTATATTGTTCTATTGGTGAATTCATTGATAATTCTGAGTGTCCTTTAAAAGGTGACATGCCACAGCAGTCTGCTCTGGAGGACTACAGAGGGCCCTCTCACGTCTTTGGCTGAGCACAGTTAATGCACGCACGAGAGGAAACTCCTCTTGACTGAACTAGGACAATCCAAATGAATTATCCAGATGAACAGTCCAAGCAAATGGAACAATCCAAACCAATGGAACAACCCAAAAATTCCCTGAGAGCCAGGAACAGGTCCTGCTGTTACCAGCCAGAGTGGAAAACTTGAGGAAGAGTATGGCAGTGGAGTCCCTGGGTTTTCTTTTCGTCTCCCAAATATCCCAGACTAGGTGCTAGAGAAAATTCCAACTTGGAATTACCAACAGGCATAGACCAAAAAAAAAAAAAAGGCCAAGTAAAGTCTGGGCCAAAGGGCTGAGAAAGGATGGCCCAGCCAAGACGGCCTCTCCCGGCCGTTACCGAGCAGAAGGGCTTTCAGGCTTATACCTCCTACGATGCCAGGGCCATAGAGAGACCACATTCTGGTCTTTTCCAACATATCCCATCTGCCTCGTATGGCAGAAAGTGGCCCAGATAGATGTACTTCTCTCCAACAGCACTGCCAGAGATTAAGCTGGCAACCCCCTGGAACCAAGTCATCTGGAGAGCAGGCCCAGTGACCCTCATCCCTACCTAGAGGCATTGGGCATAGCAGGAAGCTTCTTCTGTCCCTGGGGATGGCACCATCAAGGATTGAGTAGGAGTCCTGTCAGCTCCTAGCACGCTAGAGGGCTAACTTCTCTCTACCTGCATCTTACGTGTCCTACTCAACAGCAACAGGCCACGGGAAATGCATGTTGCACTAGAATTATTCTGCAGATAGAACGAACAGGGATTAAATGGGAGCCCCAGTGGGGCCAGGTGAATAAAGCTCACTAGAATAGAAGGGCAACAGCTCCATAAGCTAAATTATCACTGGACCCACAGCCCCAAAAGTAAACCCAAACCTGTATGCTAAGCCTAAACAGAGAGAATGCATGCTAAAATAGGTGAATTAAATAGGACCTAGATTATCCTAAAATAATATCCAAAAATGTCCAGGAGATAATTAAAAAATTATTTGTCTTGGTCGGGCACAGAGGCTCACACCTGTAATCCCAGCATCTGGGAAGCCGAGATAGGCAGATCACCTGAGGTCAGGAGTTCACAACCAGCCTGGCCAGCACGGTGAAACCCCGTCTCTCCTAAAAATACAAAAATTAGCTGGGCATGGTGGCGGGTGTCTGTAATCCCAGATACTGGGGAGGCTGAGGCAGGAGAATCTCTCAAACCTGGGAGGTAGAGGTTGCAGTGAACTGAGATCACACCACTGCACTCCAGCCTGGGTGAGAGAGTGAGACCCCGTCTCAAAACAAACAAAAAGTATTTGTCTTAACAAAAATGAAAAAAAAAAAAAACTTACTGTTCTAAAAAAGAAAATTAAATAATTTTAAAAATAATTTTTAAAAACTCACGATACTATAATCAATCAGGTGTTGGGGTATCTGACAAGTATTTTAAAGCAAGTATTATAAAAATCTTTCCACAAGCAATTGCAAAATACAAAATATCAGCAAAGAAATAGAAGTTAATAAAAGAGAATCAAATGAAAATTATGTGAAGAATACAAAATGACAACCAAATTAAAAAAAAAAAAAAAGCCCTCACTGGATGAGCTCAAAAGAAGACTAGAGATGAGAGAGGATGGAATCAGTAAATTTGAGGACACATCAACAAATAATTTACTCAGTCAAA
The DNA here is from genome assembly GCF_000951035.1 of Colobus angolensis palliatus. Taxonomy (NCBI): domain Eukaryota; kingdom Metazoa; phylum Chordata; class Mammalia; order Primates; family Cercopithecidae; genus Colobus; species Colobus angolensis. Next base: position 3,067,343 of record NW_012114655.1, on the reverse strand, counting down.
CATCAGAGAAAGAATGGATAAAAAATGAAAGATTTTCAGATAGCTGCAGACAATAATAAAATATCTAACACAGATCATTTGGTCGTCATATGGTCTGAGTCCCAGAAAGAGAAGAGAAAGAGTCTGAGATCAAAAAATTACTCAAATAAATAATGGCTTGAAACTTCCAAAATTAGGCAAACTATCTACACTATATATAACCTACAGATTCAAACAGGGAAATGAAGCCGACATAAGAAAACCAAAGAAATTCTTGACAAAATGTATCATAATTAAACTTCTGAAGACATCTTAAAAGAAGCAAGAGAAAAATGAAGCACTGCCTATAGAGAACACCAATTTGAATGAGATTTGATAATTCCTCTGAAACTAAAGAACCCAGAAAGAAGTGACAAACATTTCTCAAGTGCTGAAAGTACTGTTAACTGCACATTGTAATTCCAGCAATACTATCCTTCATGAATGAAGGGAAACAAAGTCATCCACAGGCAAAGGAAAACCACGAGAACATTTCTCTTAATTTTAGTTATTCTTAATTTTTAAAATTAAAAGAACTACCAGCAGACCTACCCTTAAATAATGGCCAAAAGAAGTTCTTTGAACAGAAAGTATATGACAACATAAGAAGTACTGGAACCTCAGAAGAGAAAGAACAAGAGACGGGTAAAAATAGGAATTGAGTATAATAGAATATTATTCTAATTAATTTATGAAGTCATATTTGATTATTAAAGCAGAAGTCATAATACCATCTGATGTTGGGATCTGTATATATATGTGCATATATCTACATATACATATATATGCATATATATCTACATATGAAGTTCTCAGACATATTTTGAAAGTGGGGAAGGCAAAGGGAACAAATGGAAGTAAAGGTTCAACACTTTATTCAAAGTGGTAAAACATGAATACCTAGAGGCTATGATAAGTTCTATGTGTATATTGTGATTCCTAGAGAAACTGCTAAGAAAATTATACAAAGCAATATGCTCAAAATTGGTATAAAGACAATGCAACAGAATCCTTCAAAATGTTTGAGTAGCACACAGGAAGAAAGGAAAAGAGAAAGAGAGGGACCGAAAACAGAGAAACAAACAGAAAAACATAAATAGCAGCCATAAGCCTTCACGTAGCCATAATTACTTTAAGAATAAATTGGCTAAACACACCAATATAATACAGAGATCGGCAGAGTTCATTAAAAACATCTCATGGCCAAGTAATATGCTGTGTGCACCGAAGTCACTTCAAACACAACAACATAGGTAGGTACAAAGTAAAGGGGAGGGCCGGGCACGGTGGCTCACGCCTGTAATCCCAGCACTTTGGGAGGCCGAGGCAGGAGGATCACGAGGTCAGGAGATCGAGACCATCCTGGCTAACACAGTGAAACTCTGTCTCTACTAAAAAATACAAAAAATTAGCTGGGTGTAGCTGTAATCCCAGCTACTCTGGAGGCTGAGGCAGGAGAATGGCGTGAACCCGGGAGGCGGAGCTTGCAGTGAATTGAGATCGTGCCACTGCACTCTAGCCTGGGCGACAAAGCAAGACTCCATCTCAAAAAAAAAAAAAAAAAAAGATTAGTTTTTTGCATTTTGGTTATGAGGGATTTTTATCTGTAGCTTTCATTTGTTTCAGTATCTTTACCTGATTTTTGTATCAGTAATGTTGACCTCACGGAATGAGTTGGAAAATATCCTGTAATGTTCTAAGTTCTGGAAAAATTTACATGTAATTTTGCTATTATTGTTTTAAATGCTTGGTAGAATTAGCCAAGGAAGACATCTGAGCCTGGAGCTTTCTTTTCAGCTACGTGAATGAATATAGGCATTCCATTTCTCAGTTTCTTCTTGAGTAAGCATCGTTAGGGTGTCTCTTTCAAGGACTTCCCCATTTTATCTTCATTATTGATTTTGTTTAGTCATAAGTTATCCATGTTTCCCTCATTATTCTCAGTATCTGTAGTCTATTGTGTCACCTCTCTCACTTCTTATATTAGTAAATCTTGTATGCTTTCCTTTTTCCTTATCAGTCTGAATAGGTGATTGTTAATTTTATTGTCATTCAACTCAAAATACTTTCTATTTTCCCTTTTTCCCTTCTTTTCACGGGCTATTTAGTGTGCTACTCAGCTTCCAAATATTTAGGGATTTTCCAGATATTTTTCTGTTACTGACCTTTAAATTATTTTCATTGAGGGCAAAGAGCATACTTTGTATGACTTGGATTCCTTTAAATCTGGGGGATTTGGTTCATGGCTCAGAACATGGTCAGTCTTGGTAAGTGTTCCATGTGGACATCTGAGTACTCCGCCCAATGACCCATGAATTATGAGGTGTTTCACCCTGGCTACTGGGAACAGGAAGTATTCCCACCTGCTGTGAGCTCCTGCTTCATTTCCTCCTTTCCTTTTGGGTGGTTCTTTCCCTAGCATTGGGTAATTTTTTTCACATGTGTGCAGTGATCAGTACTTAGCCGAAGACTCAAGGGCAAAGATGTCCAGAGCTCACTATTTGTGTGAAACTTTTCTCTAGGTCTTCCTTCTCTGTGAAATCCGGCTGCGTCGCCCTCCCCAAGCGCTTAGTTTTGCCCCTTCATTCAGGGAGACCACCAGCCTCTCCCTGGATTCCCCCTCCCTGTGTAGCCACATAGCTTAATAAACAGCAGCTGGATTCTAACATCTGCTTCCACATGCAGTAGGTTGCAATATGTTGTTTAAGATGAAGTAGATGAAGAAAATCCAGCCTCACAGAGATGTGCAATGTATTTGGAAAATAAAAGATTACATGAATAGTTTTCCAGATTATTATACATATTCTTCATTGACAGTACACCAAAACTAGACAAATGGTAATTTCTTTTTTTTTTTTTTTGAGACGGAGTCTCACTGCGTGGCCCAGGCTGGAGTACAGTGGTGCCATCTCAGCTCACTGCAAGCTCCGCCTCCCGGGTTCACACCATTCTCCTGCCTCAGCCTCCCGAGTAGCTGGAAATACAGGCGCCTGCCACCACGCCTGGCTAATTTTTTGTATTTTTAGTAGAGATGGGGTTTCACCGTGTTAGTCAGGATGGTCTCGATCTCCTGACCTCATAATCTGCCCGTCTCGGCCTCCCAAAGTGCTGGGATTACAGGCTTGAGCCACCGCGCCCGGCCGACACATGGTAATTTCTTAAAGTTTAACTGAAATGAGGAGTCTGTATCCAAATCAATGAAATATTTTTGTTACATGAAATTCATCAGTCTATCTTTTACTTGGAATGACTCATGTATCTATGCATGATTGTGTTACATGACACATTTATCATTTGGAAAATATCAATTCAAAGCTTTATGCTGATTTTATAAATGTTGATACGTTTCATTATAGCATATAAAGAAATTTACAATTGTTATTTTCACCACAAATCTTATCATGAATTGTTTAAAACTGAGAGGTTGTCAGGCTCATCATAAGTTTCAGAAACTCTAATATTCACTTGAAACTTTTATCGTCAGCAACCAACACCATCCATTGTTTTCTTTAAAGCAACAGATTCTCTTCATTTTTGTGAGGAAATTTTTGGCCAAACCGGTCTGAATAACAGAAGCTTGTCATTCGTTATTTCAGTAACACTTGCGTTTACTGCAACTGAAGAGATTGCAGGAGCTGCACAGGGCACCCATCCATCCTACGTGAGCATGCAGCAGACACCATTTCTCCACACAATGTTAAGAAGACAGTAATGGGCCACTGTGTAATCAACACTGTTTTCACCAATGACATTCTTAAGTGAAGCTGACATTCTTTTCTTAACTGTGATTGTGTGGCAATGAATCTCATCAGAATGGCTGGAATGTTTTTTGCCGCTTCTTTGATTCTTGTTCAGATGTCAGCATTTTTTCTCACCCTTCTAAGACAAATATCAACATGGCGAAAAGACAATTAGCATTTTAGTTTTATTATGAAAGTAGTTTTGACCTCATGAATCCCTTGACAAATTTACAGAAACCCCAAGTCCACACTTGGAATCCTACCTTGAGAGTCACTGGCTTAGGAAAACTGAATCCGATTACACTCTGTTAATGGACTCGGTTCTCGTTGGAGTAGAAGAGACTTCCCGACTCCGTCACTCCATCCCAAATGTCTTCTCAGCCTCATGTCTACTATTGGCACAGTTATGAAGTGTGGTGAAGTGAAAAGAGATGTGTTGTCTCTTTCTTTGCAGCCAAATCTCATTCCTACTGCCTTTTTCTTATTAGCATTTATGTCATTGTACAGTTCATTAGGTTAGAGTTATAAGAGTCGAAATATGTATATGTATATATATATATTTCAGATTGGAGATTATTGCCAAAAGCCAGCTAAGCAATTCTCAGGCAGAACTTTCTTTCTTTTTATCCTGAGGCAAAAGAAACAAACAAAGAAAGTCTAAACAAAAGACATCCAGACCGGGGAGCTCGATATTGCTGCTGTAATTTTGACATCCAGACACGCACCTTGCGAGAAGTTTGACTTGCAGCTGCTGACTATTGCCAGGCCCCAAGGTCTTATGTATTATGGCACCTGTCAGTCTGGTGGGATGGGAAGGAGGGGATGCCTTTTAATTGGGAAAATATGTATCTTCTTTGAAATTATTTTAAATTAGCATTTAGCTAATAATAAGCTCAATTAAGAAAACATACTTGTATGAAAATCTAATTTATTTAATTATTTCAAATGAGAAATCATTTGAAAGCCAACATTTGCACTGCGTGTGTGTGTGTGTGTCTGTGTGTGTTTTCATATACGTGTCCCTTTTTTATGACCCGCTGGAAAATCTTGGCTGTCCCACCCAGAACACACTGAGCCCTGCAGTTCCATTCCTTTCCAAGTGGTCTGTAACTGATTGAGAAAAAGAATCTCAGGCCAAGTAACAGGGCTGGCTCAATCCGTAGGCACCTTTCTATTGAAAGTATTTCTTTCTTTTTTTTTTTTTTTGAGATGGAGTCTCTCTCTGTCACCCAGGCTGGAGTGCAGTGGCATGATCTCTGCTCACTGCAAGCTCCACCTCCCGGGTTCACACCATTCTCTTGCCTCAGCCTC
>NW_012114655.1:3040598-3061699 GCF_000951035.1 Colobus angolensis palliatus | reverse complement strand
GCCCGGCCAGAAAATATTTCTATTGAAAGACTGAGGGCTCCAAAATTGTCCCTGAGATTTTTATTATGATTATTATTTTAGATTAAGATACTGATGTTCCATGAAGCAATATGATTGTGGTATAATTAAATTGTTAGCTAGTCATCTAAGAAGATCTTCAGATTTGGAAGATAGGGTGAGTAAAGGTTAACGAATGGGAAGTAGACGCGCTGCCTGGAAAATCTATGGTATTTTGTCTTTAAAGTCATTCAGAAAACTTCAGATGTGTTGTCAAAAGCTTAACATGAGCCTTTGACAGACTGAGAATATCTTTTATTTTTTTTTTATTTTTTTTATTTTTATTTTTTATTTTTTGAGACGGAGTCTCGCTCTGTCTCCTGGGCTGGAGTGCAGTGGCCGGATCTCAGCTCACTGCAAGCTCCGCCTCCCGGGTTTACGCCATTCTCCTGCCTCAGCCTCCCGAGTAGCTGGGACTACAGGCGCCCGCCACCTCACCCGGCTAGTTTTTTGTATTTTTTAGTAGAGACGGGGTTTCACCATGTTAGCCAGGATGGTCTCGATCTCCTGACCTCGTGATCCGCCCGTCTCGGCCTCCCAAAGTGCTGGGGAGAATATCTTTTATTAACACTGATGTGAGTCAACATATTAACAATTGTGAAGAAGAAATTACTATATGTATACTTTAAGTGTTCATTCAATAGGAGTATAAAATGTTTTAAAAATTCTTATTTTTAACATGGTTTTAGGTTCACCGTGAAATTGAGAGGATAGTATAGAGAGTTTGCATATACCCCCCACCTCCACCCATGCGTAGCCTCCCCCATTATCAGTACGCCCCCCCCAACACGGTGCATCTGTTACAACTCATGAGCTTCCATTCACGTCATCACTCAGTTTGCATGAGGGTTCACTTCTGGTGTAAGTTCTCTGTGGGCTTGGACAAATGTATAATGACATGGATCCACCATTATGGTATCATGCCGAATAGCTTTACCGTCCTAAAAAAGTTCTCTGTGCTTCACCTATTCATCCCTCCCTCCTACCCCCAGGCCCTAGTAACCACTGAACTTTTTAATTTTTATTTTTATTTAATTTTATTTTTTGAGACAGTCTCTCTCTTGTCACCCAGGCTGGAGTGCAATGGCACGATCTCGGCTCACTGCAAGCTCCGCCTCCCGGGTTCCAGTGATTCTCCTGTCCCAGACTTCTGAGTAGCTGGGATTACAGGCATCTGCCACCATCCCTGGCTAATGTTTTGTATTTTTAGTAGAGACGGGGTTTCACCATGTTGGTCAGGCTGGTCTCAAACTCCTGACCTCAGGTGATCCACCGCCTTGGCCTCCCAAAGTGCTGGGGTTACAGGCGTGAGCCACCTCGCCCGGCCTCCACTGGACATTTTACTGTCTGCATGGTTTTTCCTTTTCTAAAATGTCATCGAGCGGAAACCATGCCGTATGCAGCCTTTTCAGATTGGCAGCTTTCATTCCCTAATATGCGCTGAAGACTCCCCTACGTCTTTTCATGACTAGAAAGCTCATTTCTTCCTAAGTTGCACTTACCTTAAAAATTATATGCAAGTTTACTAAGAGCTGGAGGCTTGTAGAAAACAAAGGATGATAATGGCTTCTGTAAATTATAGCTTAAATATTAATCACTGAAATGGATAGAGGAGGCAAGCCTACCATAGGAAAATCTCCTAATTGGAACAACAACAAAAAAATCACAATGTTTACCATGCCTAACTTGGCCATTCCTTCTCTATTCTTTCTGATGGAAGGGAAATAGAGGCAAAGAGCTAGTGAAAGGAGAGAGGTAATTCAATGACGCTTGGACTCTCATAAAAGTAAAATATAAAGTTACTTTTTTCTGGAGCTGTTAGAAGTATCAGCAGTGCAATAAGAAGCTACCTAAGAGCCTGGAAACATAGACTTTCACAAGCTGTGAAGGGGAACAGTGGAAAACGTGTTAAAATCAAAGTAAAAGAAATAACAAGCATGGGTAAAATAGAAGATACAGCTGCAACTATGTGAGAAATACTATCGTTTTTATTTTTGTTTGTATTGAATATTTGAAGAGCTCTTTCTGAAATTGCAAGTCCTACCAGAAGCCTGGCTGTTTGGAGGATGAAGGCATCATTAAGGCCTCACTTTCCGAACAGCGTGCCAGCTGCCCACATTGTTCATCTATACCAGGGAAGAAATAAGTGACTTTGTACATGCTTACAATCTCACCCCACTACAGAAACATCAGCTTGCATGCTTGCTACCCCAGCCTCAGCAGGGGCAAAGGATCCCATTTTTCTTGATGAAATCTGCTCTATCATGTATTTTCTTCTTCCCCGACACAAATGTTCAGCATGGAACCGCCTCCTTTCCATAGTACACCAAATGCACATGCAGATGTTTGTTATTAAATTAGAGAACATCTTTCATGTGATGAAGTTTCCCACTATTCTTTGAACAATCATCTGACATTTCAGGAATTTCTTACCTTGTAAGTCCCACATCTCCAAGACAGGGCCAGAGACTCACCTCCTCGCATTCCCTTCGGATCCGGGCCAGCGTGTGGTGTAGGCCCCTCACCTGAGAGCACCAGCAGGAAACCTCAAAGCAGAGCACAGGGCCTTGAGGGAGGCTGCAGGGTCTGCTTCTGACGACAATGGTGGCAGCGGCAGCCAGAGTTTGCAGGGGGCTGTTGGAGTGGAGTTTCTGGCTTTATTGCCCAATACAGGTATTGTGAGCCTCAGGTCTGTGCTGTGCAGCCATTTCCAGAGCAGGTCCCTGGCTGTGGTGCCTCTAGGCCCTGAGCTCTGGCCATCTCAGAGAGGCTGGGTGTGCTAAGACCCTACAGTGAATTCACTTGCAGCTTCAACTGATGAAGCGGGTTTTGCAGCTTGCACGTAAGAGCACTAGCCGAGTGTTTTGTACTCACTACGCTTTACCAGTCCTTTAATAATTGCCAGTCTTGCGTGTCTGACCCTACACCCAGTGTCTGAGACAGGGAGACAGGCTCTGTGGCTCATGCTGTTTGTGATGACGTGAGCACCGAGTGAGGGAAAGCGGGGGGAGCCTGGGCTGCAGAATCGGAGGACCAGGCAGGAATGAGGGGCGATGAGGGCGTTTATCTCAAGTGTAGCCACCTGACATCGTGGCTGCCTGGCCCGTAGCAGGCCCTGCATACACGTTAGCTACCAAGACCAGGATTTTACAACTTTTTATAGTTGTTATTACACACATTTTATAGATTAGGAAGTGCAACCAAACGAAGATAGAATAATTCTCAAAACTATACAGCCAGTAAGGGGCTGAGCTAAGTAAGATTCAAAGCCACCATCCTTTTCCAGTTCTCAAGCACACGTCCTTTGCCCTGTGGAGTGCGCCTAGAAGCGACATCTAAGCCCAGACTTTAGGGACAGATGCTTTCTTGAAAAACTTTGAATTTAGCTTTTCCTTCTTCAGCAGTCTAGACTGGCATGTCCATGCTAGGTCCACAGCTATGGTGACTGGGTCCAACCAGAGCACACGAGGTGTGAGTGTGAACAGGTGAGGCCGTCTCGAGTAGTTCACCGGGAGACAGGAATGAAGAAGGAATCAGTTTTTGCCCATCTGGCATTTTTACTCACTGCCACGCTTCTAACCACAGATGACAATAAATGCAAACTGAATTGGAGCCAGAACACAGGCGTGGGGAGACTGTTCCTCTGCTGTCTTTATCACACTCAGATTCTTTGTTCAGATCTGTTTTTCCCACATAAAGCGAGTGTAACAAACTTCTCATGTTTGTTTCTGTATGTTAATGAATAAAAACCACTAAAGCTCTCTTGAATTTAGAGGTGGTTAAAAGTACACACTTAGAGAGCACATCAATATTTCTTTAAATACTATTGAGTATAGCCTAAATTGAGCCTTCTGATGTCAGCAGGGCTGACATAAAATATATTTGATTCTTGAATAACTCAAGTTAATTTTCTCACACTAATTTTTTTCATCCCTGGAGAGGCATTGACTCTGGAGAGATGCAGACACGGCGTGTTCCTTGTCTACTGCTGTCCTAACAGATAGCACCAGGGAAGTGGCTGAAGGCAGCACCCACTTACAATCTCACGGTCAGCGTGCGTCACAGCTCTGCCCAGCTGCTTCTCTGCTCTGAGGTTCACAAAGCCAAAATCAAGGTATCCGCAGGGCTGTGCTCCTTAACTGTAGGCTCTGGGGGCGAACCTGCTTCCAAGCCATTCAGATTGTTGGCAGAATTTAGTTTTATGTTGTCCTACAGTTGAGGTCCCCATTTTCTTGCCGGCTGTCAACTGAGATTCATTCGCAGCTTTCAGAGGCCACCTACTCCTCGGCTCCCTTCCTTTCTCACCCTTCAAACTTCTCTGACCTCCCCCTGCTACCTTTCTGCCTTCCTCTTCTGCGCTTAAGGACGCACTGCAATAGGCCCACCTGAGTAGTGCAACATACACTCCACTCCCCTAAAGTCAACTACTGTATTCAGTAGCCTTAATTGCGTCTGCAAAACGTCTCCACAGCAGTACAAGATTATGTTTGATAGAACAAACAGGTGAGGGGAATTTGAAGGGGCGTCTTTAGGATTCTGCCAGCCACTCATGTGTGTCAACCTGACTTCTAAACTAAATGATCCTTGACTAATTCATTAAATTCAATGAGCTTTGAACTTGTTTTTCTTTTGTAAAATGAAGCTAATTAAGATATATTTCACATAATTGCCATAAAGACTTTAGGAGACTATCCGTAAAAAGTGCTGGTGGGATGCCGTGGCTCATGCCTGTAATCCCAGCACTATGCGAGGCCTAGGCAGGTGAATCACTTGAGGTTCGGAGTTAGAGATCAGCCTGGCCCACACTGTGAAACCCTGTCTCAACTGAAAATAGAAAAATTAGCTGGGCGTGGTGGTGGGCGCCTGCAGGTCCCAGCTACTTGGGAGGCTGAAGCAGGAGAAACGCTTGACACCTGGGAGGTGGAGATTGCACTGAGCTGAGATTGTGCCACTGGACTCCAGCCTGGGCAACAGAGCGAGACTCCATCTAAAAAAAAGTACTTCGCACAGTGTCCTGGCAAATGGTGAGATTAACAAATCATATCATTATTAGTAAGGGGAGTAGTAATGTGAGTACAACTGCTGTGCCTGGAGCAGGGTAGGTGCTTGATAAATGCTATTTTTCTGTCTTCCTACATACACCAGAGATTTGTAATAAAAAGTGCTAAGCTTTTGTATCGCAGGTGACCTCTCAGGGGTCCTGGCATCTAAGGTGTCTCTTCTCCTAGTTCCTCTCTCTGCTGTCATGCGACTACTGCCATTGCCAGCACACAGACGGCCGTAATGGTGAGAAAGAGTAGCCACATGGTGCGATGCCGAAAACTGTCAGGAATGAGGCAAAGGGGTCTGTTTTATATCATATATTGAATTAAAACCAAAAGACCAATTCATCTAAAGGACATAACTCTCCTTAATGTTTATATACCAAATAGCAGAGCTTCAAAATACAGGAAGCAATAACTCAGACCTGTAAGGAGAAATAGACAAATCCACAATTATAAATGGTGATATCTATACCCCTCTCAATGAGTGATGGAACAGATGGATAGAAAACCATTTTGCATATAGATGATATAAACAGCACCATCAATCAACCTGACCTAATTGACATTTCTAGAACACTCCATCCAACAACAGTCAAATAGCTGAATTCTTTTCAAGTGCACAAGAACATTAAAACATTTACCAAGATAAATGACGTTTTGAGTCATAAAACAAGTCTCAGTAAATTAAAACCAACAGATCCAAGTCATACAAACTATGTTCTGTGACCATAATGGAATTGAATCAATAACGGAATGATCTCTGGAAAATCCCAAAGTATTTGGAGACTAAGTAACACCATTATAAATAATAGGTCAAAGAAGAAATCAAAGGAATAATTGGAAAATATTTTGAACTTGATAAAAATATAAGATATTAAAATTTGTAGAATGTGGGAGCAGTACATGGGGGAAATTTATAGTGCTGTTTTGGAAAGAATAAAGGTCTCAAATTAATGATTTCAACCTCTACTTTAGGAAAATCAAATTAAATCAAAGGTAAGAAAAAAAAGGAAATGATAACGTGGTAGGCAGAATGTAAGACGGCCTCCAGAAATCTTGCCCCTTGGTGCACACGCCCTGTAGAAAACTTTCCTCTTGAACGTGGGCAGGGTCTGTGACTACAACAGGCCGTCATTTCTAGGATTATGCTGCTTTATATGGCAAAAGGAATTCTGCATAGGGTATTAGGTTTTGAGTCAAAAGGAAGAAGATTATCCTGCATGAACCTGACCTAATTAGGTGAGCTTTTACAAAAAGGTGAAGCATCAGAAACAGGTTTTTGCTGGCCTAGAGAAGACAGCAAAGCCATGTTGTGAACTGCAGCGAAGACACGAGTCACGTAGGAGCTGAGTGATCCCAGGCCAACCGCCTGCGAGAATATGGGAACTACAGTTGTAAGAAACCGAATTCTTGTTTTTGTTTCTGAATTTGTGAGCTCGAACCTGAACTTCAGATGAGCTCCCAGTCCAACTGACACTTCAGTTTCAGCCCGGTGAGATGCTTACACAGGGATCCATGCCCAAGCTTCTGACTCATGAAAAAAAATAATAAATAATACATTTCTTAAATGATTTAATTTGAATAATAAATTTGTGTTGTTTTAAGCTAGTAAGTTTGTAGCAATTTGGCCTGCAGCAATAGAAAACTAATACAGATAAAATGCAAACCATAAATGAATAACATAGAAAACAAAAAAACAGAAAAAATAAAATCAAAAACTGATGTGGTAAGAATATTAAAAATTCTGATAAACCTACAGCTCAAGAGAAGAGATCCAGTTCTCAATATCTGGAATTAGAGAAATGTCATCACTACAGATTCTACAGATACTAAAAGAATAGTAAAGAAATATTAGGGAGAAATTTATGCCAATAGATTTGAAAAATATATGAAATGGACAAAGTATTTGCTTATCTTCCTAAAGCTCACTCAAGAAGAAATAGATAATATAAATATCCCTACATATATAAAGGACTTGGGTTGAAAACATTCCCACAATGTAATATATAGGGACTGATATATTCAGTAATGAATTCTATGAACTATTAAAAAACTTATAAACTGGATGTGGTGATGCATACCTGTGTTCCCAACTACTCAAGAGGCTGAGGCAGGAGGATAGCTTGAGCCCAGAAGATCAAGGCTGCAGTGAGCTTTGAGTGTGCCACTGCACTCCAGCTTGGGCAACAGAGCAAGACCCTGTCTCTATAAAAATAAATAAATAAATAAAAAATAAAAATACAGTGATTTAATTCTACAGAAACACTCTAAAAATGGAAAAGGAAGGACTACTTCCCAGCTCTTTATATGAAGCCAGCATTATCCTCTGATATGAAAACAAAACAAACACATTACAAAAGAAGGTAAAATGTAGACCAATATCCCTCGGGAACATAGATGTAAAAATCGTAAGCAAAGTGCCAGCAAATCCACTTCAATGATACAAAATGATAATACAACGCAGCCAAATGGGGTTTGTCCCAGTATTCTAGAGTTGGTCCAACATCTGAAAACCCAGCAATGTAATTTCCCTTACCAACAAACTGAAAAAAGATAAGCCACATTATTCACTTAATATGTGCAGAAAAAGTACTTGGAAAAAGCCTTACATCCATTCCTAATAAAAGTGCTCAGCAAACTAGAAATCAAAGAACCGTCTCAATCTGAAAAAGAAATCTATGACAAACCTGGAGCTAATACCAGATACAACAGTCAAAGGCTGAATGCTTTCCTCCTAAGCATATCTGCTCTCAACACTTTTCTTCAACACCGTATTGGAGATTCTACCCAGTGAAAATAGGCAAGAAAAAGAAATAAAAGTCATCAAGTTTGGGATGGGAAAATTCAAAACTATTTTTGGACAGCACGAACACCTGTTTAGAAAATCTGATAAAACATACAGAAAATATTCTGGAACTAATATATGTGTTTAGCAATATGGCAGGACCCAAGGTCAATATACAAAATTCAATTGTACTTCTAGATATTATAAACATACATTTAAAAATTAAATTCGATAAAACTTAGGGATAAATCTTAAAAAAGATGTGCAAGACTCGTTCACTCTACCTTAGAAAATATTGCTGATAGAAATTAAAGGCCTATGGAGCTTGCGGTAAGCTGAGATCATGCCACTGCACTCCAGCCTGGGCGAAAGAGTGAAACTCCATCTAAAAAAAAAAAGAAAAGAAAGAAAGAAATTAAAGGCATAAGTAAATGAATAAATGGAGAGATATACCACGTTCACGGGTAAGAAGACTGAATTAATATTAGTAAGATGCTACTTCTCTCCAAATTAACCCATAGCTTCAATGAAATTTCAAAGTTGCAGTAAGCATTTATTTTTTAAAAAATTCAACAGCTGATTTCAAAATTCATATGGAATTGCAATGTACTTAGAATAGCTAAAACAACATCAAAGTAGAAAAAAATTAGAGTAATAGCACTACCTGACACAACTTATTATAAAGCTACAGTTTTCAAGACAGTAAGATATTATTGTTTCAGTAGACAATTTAAATGTGTGAAGTAAGTAGAAAGTCCAGAAATAGACCACTTATTTATAAATAATTTTTGACAAAAGTGCAAAGACAATTCATTAGAGAAAGGATAGTCATTTTAAGTAAATGATGCCAAAATAACTAGCATAATAAATACCCTTAAGCTAAAAATGTGAAGTTCAATTAATAGCTCATGCCATTTGCCAAAATTAACTCAAATGAATCTAAGATCTACATACAAAATCTAAATATATAAAACTTTTAGAAGAAAACAAGAGGAAAATCTGCCTTGTTTAGACAAAGATTTCTTAGACACGATGCCAAAATGAAATTCATAAAGAAGTTGATAAATTTAACTCATTAAAAGCAAAAATGAAGAGACAATCCACAGCCTAGGAGGAAATATTTTAAATCCTATATATGACAAAAGACTTGTATCCAGAATTGTAAACTACTCCAAAAGGGAATAACAAGGAAACAATCCCATAAAAATGGGCAAAATATTTTAACAAACTTCACCAAAGAAGATGTCGATACCACCTCACACCTATTAGAATGTCTCTAAAGACTGACAATCTAAGTGTTGATGAGGGTGTGGAAGAACTGGAATTCTCACATACTGTTAATGGGAATTTAAAGTGATATAAACAACTTTCTGCAAACAATTTGACAGTGTCTTAAATAGTTAAACCTACACCTTTCATATGAACCAGCAATTTGAATTCTAGATGTTGACTCAAGAGAAATAAAAGCATATTCATATAAAGAATATTCATAGCAGCTTTATTTGTAGCAGTCAAAATCTGGAATCAATCTGAACATCCATTAACAAATGAATGGATAAACACATGGTGGTATCTCCAGACAGCTATAAAAAGAAAGCGAACCATCGATACACACAGCAACACAGATGGATCTAGAAATATTATGCTAAGTGAATAAAGTCAGAAGAAACGGAGTCTTGCTCCAGATACTTCTCCTCCTATCATGGGTTATGTCCATCTAAGTCAAACCTTCACATCAAAAATGACTTAGGGCATTTTCAGTTTACAATAGGTTTATCCAGACATAACTCCATCCTAAGTTGAGGAGCGTACAGAATGTGTATCGCTTTTGCAGCATTGTAAGTTGAACCCTTGTGACTCTGGGACCATCTGCATATGGTCTACTTTACATACAATTTTAGGAAATGCAAGTTAATCTAGAGTGACAAAAAGGAGGTAAGTGCTTATCCTTTGAAAGGGAAGGGACAAGTGGAAGGACTTCAAAGGAGCCCAAGGAAATTTGGGTGGAGGATGAAGATGTCTGCCCAACTCGTGATGAGTGGTTTTGACCACAGAGACACTTAGAGATGATCCATGGCCACGTGCTCCTTTTCTACCAGAGCCCGACAACACGACAAGAAGTCGTGCTCAGCTGGGGTATACTCTTCAGTAGATAGCAGGGTCTTGCTACAGAACCCCAGGGGACGGCACTGTGGATATCCTAATGGGGTTCCTCAGGGACTCTGTAGGCATCTTCGTGTACCATGAATATCTCTGTGGCATTGTGGTATCTGACAGATCACACGGTCCAAGTGACAAGGGTATTTGTGTCATAACATGAACCTGCCGCAGAACTTTCTCTTATAGATTCTACTTAAAACTGGTAGCCTTTCATGTCACTTGGTCTGTGAATCGGAGCAAAATTGCGAAGTGTGGTATATGCTGCCTCCCAAATCCAACAGGCTTTCCAAGCACTATGCTTCTGCCTTAGTGGAAGAAGATGCAAGCTATAAAACTTGTTGTTCCCCTTAGATGGAATATTCCTGACATTTCCCAGATGACTGGTCTTCGCTGATGTGACGGCTGCCTAAAACTTTGTAGCACTCATTTCTCACTCTGCAGCCTGCATGTAGCTCACCAGTGGATCTCTGATACGTGGCCATAAACACCATGGCACCAATATAGTTAACCAATGTGATGTTCCAGGAAACCTCCAGATGACATATTGTGAAAGAAAGCAGGAACTTCGATGTAGCCCTGGGGCAAGACGGGGAATGTGTCCAGCAATTGCTATCTGTTCAGGGGGGCTTTTTTCCTTTTAGATGGAGACAGAAAAGAACTCACTCGTCACCTCAGTAGCCTCACACTGCGTTGGTCTGCTGTCTCGCCACTGCAGATTGCACTGGGATTGTGGCTACTGTTTGATAAAGTTTGCGATGGTTCACTGTCATCTGCTATTTTCTTTCTCTTCTTTCCTTTTGTTTCCTGCTGAAGCCCTTGAGACAGCCTCCACCTGCAGCAAAATAATCAATTATAAACACCACCACATCCCACATGAAGAGAGAAATTACTATGGCTCTTAAGGAGTGAAAAATATGCAAATGTGTGCTTATCGCTACATCTACATTTAATTCACCAACCTGATACCAAGAGAGAAGCATCACCTTATTTTATAGGCCATAATTCAATCAGGAAAAGTCACATAATGGTTCACACCATTATAAGAATCTCTTGGCTGGGCGCAGGGGCTCTCGCCTGTAATCCCAGCAATTTGGAGGCCAAGGCGGGTGGATCATGAGGTCAGGAGTTTGAGACCAGTCTGACCAAAATGGTGAAGCCCCGTCTCTACTAAAAATACAAAAATTAGCTGGGCATGGTGGTGCGCACTTGTAATCCCAGTTACTCAGGAAGCTGAGGCGGGATAATCGCTTGAACCTGGGAGGCGAAGGCTACAGTGAGCCGAGATCGCACCGCTGCACTCCAGCCTGGGCGACAGAACGAGGCTCCGTAACAACAACAACAACAAAAACAGCAACAAAATAATCTCTTGAATAGAATCATGCATTTCTGGTGCATTTTACAGTGAAAATTACACCCCTGAACACGGGTAGACAATGGAGACAAAAGGACAGATGCTAACATGGATTTTCTTAAGAACTGGTACAATAAAGGATTCATAGTTAAGCATCAAGCCTACCTGTATGGCTGAGAGATGAGACCCACACCCCCACCTTAGTGAAAATCAGAATGCCCTCAGTGTTCTGTATGGAGAAAAGAATCAGCTGAGAAAAAACTCCTGTGACCCCAGGTTTCCTTTCAGGTTTTGTGTCAAAAAGTATTGTTTGTAAGTAGCAGAGCATAACTGACACGAGTGTAAGGAAAAAGGAGAGAGTTTAACAAAACCACAGGACCACAGATGGGGAGCTGGCACTGGACAACTTCACTAGGTGCTCTCACCACCTCTGAGTCTCTCTTGCTCTCATTCTGACTTTCCTGTCTGGGTTAGTTTCCCTCTTCTTCCTGCAGACAAGCCTGCGCTACACAGCAGGCAGTGTATTGCAAGAAACTCAAAACTCACATTCTTCTTTTTTTTTTTTTGAGACGGAGTCTCGTTCTGTCACCCAGGCTGGAGTGCAGTGACCGGATCTCAGCTCACTGCAAGCTCCGCCTCCCGGGTTCACGCCATTCTCCTGCCTCAGCCTCCCCAGTGGCTGGGACTACAGGCACCCACCACCTCACCCGGCTAGTTTTTATGTATTTTTTAGTAGAGACGGAGTTTCATCGTGTTAGCCAGGATGGTCTCGATCTCCTGACCTCGTGATCCACCTGTCTCGGCCTCCCAAAGTGCTGGGATTACAGGTGTGAGCCACCACGCCCGGCCTAAACTCACATTCTTCTAACTTATGCAGGCCCAGGAGGGAAAATCCTACTCTCCGCTTCCACCAGCTCCAGGTAGACACACTCCAGAGAAATTTACCATTGTCCTGGCTTAGGTTACATGTCCGCCTGTTAGACCAAACCATGTGGCTCACAGGTTAGGACTATCATTGCTCTTGCTTCCGTTACACATCCCCATTTGTGGCTGAGAAGAAAGGATATGCCACATTAAAACTGGAAGAGTCAGTGGCAAGGAGACAAGAACATTAGGAAGTAGCCATACCTTTTATTTTTGAGCTGACTAGAGACTTCGGGATTATACCACACAGAAGTGTTATATTCCTGGGCATGTGCTTTGTTCACCTACTAGTGAAAGGCACTGCATAAGTTACAAAAATCCACATCATTGTACCTCACAATTACTACCTCAAGAAGTTCAACATTTAATAAAGAAAATAGCCACAACAACAAAACTCGAACTGAAGGGGCTGCACATGCTCTAAGAAATATACAAGAATCCATTGTAGGTAAATGAATTTGGAGAAGAATCATATATCCATCCATCCATCCATCCATCCATCCATCCATCCATCCATCCATCCATGCATCAGAATCACCCATGGAGCTCTGAAAAACATAGGTAACTAGGTAAACCTTCAGAGGGTCAGGGCTAGGCTCTGATGTCTGTATTTTTAAAAACGTCTCTGAGACATGGTGCTAAAACTGCAGATTCAGTAAATGTTGAAAAGCAACACTGAAAACAAACTTGGGGCCAGCATATGTTCAATATAAAATGTGTATAACTTTTAGATAACAACATTTTGGAGAAAATAGAACAGAGGTGGTAAAAAAAAAAAACTTGGTGTTTGCTTTGCTATATTTCAAGTTGAAGTGTGAAGCGGCGGTGGTGATATTACTTCAAACGTTCAGATTGTATTGGTTATATAAGCACGTATTTGAATTATTGCTCCCATCAGTACCCATCTCAGCAGTGGGAAATCACCATCTGCGCACAGCTTGTAAGTTTTCTACACTCCTCCTTAGAGAGCTCATAAAAAGATAATGAAAACAAGCAGGCATCGGCCTGAACAGATCCTCGAGAGTGGGTTCTAGGGATCTATCTCTGGAAAGGAATCCCAGCTTCTACCTCGCATGTCTTACAGAGCCCAGTGCCTGCAGCAGTTTTAGAAGACATACTTTTTTTTGTTTTGTTTTGAGATGGAGTTTCACTCTTGTTGCCCAGGCTGGAGTGCAGTGGCATGATCTGGGCTCACTGTAACCTCCGCCTCCTGGGTTCAAGCAATTTTCCTGCCTCAGCCTCCTGAGCAGCTGGAATTACAGGCATGTGCCACCACACATGGCTAATTGTTTGTATTTTTAATAGAGATGGGGTTTCACCATGTTGGCCAGGCTGGTCTTGAACTCCTGACCTCAGGTGATCCACCCGAGTCAGCCTCCCAAAGTGCTGGGATTACAGCTGTGAGCCACCGTGCCTGGCCACCGTTTTTAGACATGATGTTTTCAGCAGGTGACAGAAAACCAGTTTTAACTGCCATAACTTAAGAATGTTATCATTTACCAACTAGGGAGTCCAGAAGCATGTTGGTCTTCAGAATTACTGATTTACTTGTCCAATCGTCATGTCTAGGACCCAGGGCTTTCTACCCTTCTGGTCTGTCAACTACAGCCTCAGCATCATCCTAAACCTCTCCTCCTTTATGGTCACAAGACAGCAAATTGGTTCTTCACGCTTCCTGTGTATAGATAGCCCCAGATCAGGGGAAGAACGGGACCGGGAGTCTGGCTTGTGTCTAGAGAGATGTTTGTTTCTCTGAAGCTTCCATCAAAGCACTCCCATCATTGACCAGAATGGGGCAATATGCTTAATCTCAAACAATCGTTGTTGAAAACAATAGGGCTACCAACAGGCTTGCTTCTTGAGTTTAAGCTGCTTATTCAAACTACATTACTGATCAGGGAAGGAATGGAATAGATTTAGACAGTATCTACGATGCTCATGCAACAGTGGAAATTAAATGTCCTCCTTTACTTTTCCATTTCTCCACTTTTGAGGAACTACAGTAGAAATAAAGGGTTGATGACAATAAAGAAATGTGATTATTATTTTCATTACGGTCATGAAGAGAATAAAAGAACCATAGGGCTAAGATAGTAAAAAAAACCTCCTATCACTGCATTCTGGAAGTCTGTCTGTATAAAGGTAAGGAAACAGATGCAGTTTCTGATCTTGTGAAGCTGTCTGTCTTAGGGAACGACAGAAAGTGTTTGCATGAGGGAGTGCCTGAGAGAGAGGCCTTCAAGGATCAGAGTGATCATGAGGGGTTGGGGTTTACGACAGTTCATGAATAGAGGATGGCGTGCGTCCAGTTGTGGTGACAGTGAGGAGAGACTCTGAGGGCAGCCCACGATCCAGCTCAACTAGAGCAAGAGACATATGTGCACAGAAGAGCAGTGGGATATGAGACTAGAAAGCTTATCCGAAAGACACTGCATCAAACCTCCAGCACTAGACCAAAGAAACGGTTGCTCAAATGTAGGTTACATGAAACCAGTGAAAGTTTTAGAGCAGAAAATTTAAGTGATTCAAGCTGAACTTCTGGGAATTATCTTGTGTGACCAATGTTAGGTAACCCAGAGGCTAGATTTTGAGGGTGTAAATTAGGATACTAGTGGAAAGGGAGAAGCAGAGGCACTAGATGTTATTGATAGAATCCTCAGTGGCCTGGAAACTGACTGGAGGGTGGGGCTGTGGTACACAGGAGAGTTCAGAGTAATCCAAGATTTCAAGTGTGGATGCCTGGAAGGAAATAGGGCTTTTTGGGGTGAGTCAGGAGAAGATGTAGGTCTGGGTGGGCAAGTGGGGGGTTGAATTATGTACACATTGATTTCATCCACCAACAAAGTCATTATATGGTAATAGTCAGAGAGTAGCTGGTTAGAACGTTGGGAGAGAAGCCTTGACTAGAGGCATAGATTTTTATTTCCGACAAAGGCAGAGGCTGTGTTGCAACCATGAGCTCGTGAGTTAGTCTTCAGGAGCGGGCAATGGACTCTTTATTTGCAAATGCATCATGGGTGATTCGGATGCTCAGAGAGTGTTGACGGCCACAGGCTAAGCGCCCTCTTTCGCTGACAGTTCACTTCTGCATGCCCTTCTGGCCAATTCCACTTACAGGCTTGATTTGGACTACATTTCGTCTATATACTTTATGTCAAAAGTCCATTTAGTGTTTTCTCCTGAACCCCTTTTCTCAACACATTGAGCACGTGAAAGCAACTGGAAGGCCTATCACTTTTCTACAACTTCAGCGCTTTTAAAAACCACATACTGCGTTTCATGCGCTGCAAATGCTGTCATCAACAATTCAAGCTCAACTACATTCTTAAAACTGGTCAGACCGGGCGCGGCGGCTCACACCTGTAATCCCAGCACTTTGGGAGGCCGAGGCGGGTGGATCACAAGGTCAGGAGATCGAGACCATCCTGGCTAACACGGTGAAACCCCGTCTCTACTGAAAAATACAAAAAATCAGCCGGGCGTGGCGGCGGCGCCTGTAGTCCCAGTTACTCGGGAGGTTGAGGCAGGAGAATGGTGTGAATCCGAGAGGTGGAGCTTGCAGTGAGCCAAGATTGCACCACTGCACTCCAGCCTGGGAGACAGAGCAAGACTCTGTCTCAACAGAGTACCTGTTAGGATTTCCATTCCTATATTTAAGGGAAGAACAGAAATTGTAAATGATCCACACTCTGTACACTCTTTTGTATAGGTTCCAGCACACCATGAATTTGAGGTGAAGCGTTCCCAATCACAGAGGGCCATTCGGGAGGCTTTCGTTATGTGTACACCAGTAAATGTATGCTGCTTTTTGCATTCTTTCTTTTCCAGAAGAGAGATTTTAAAAGGAAAAATATGTCCCAATGAGTGTATCAGCTTCTTGATTTTGCCAAGAAACCTTATTTCTGTCCAACACAGAGGGAAAATAGTACACAAAAAGAGAGTAGTAGTGAGAATATGATAGATAATGCACAAAAGATGGGATCAGAATACATAAGGGAGATCTACAATTTAATCTTAAAATAAAGATCAATTGCCTAGTAGTAATATGGGCTAGATTTATGGAGAGGAAGACCACTTAAGAAGCAATACAAATAATCAATAAACAAAATAACGTATGTTGAATTCGCCAGTCAATAAAAAATGCCTACTAAACTAAGAAGGTTCTATTTTTTTTTTTTAACCTATCAGATTAAAAAACCTAAAACTTTGATACTTTGGTGCAAGTAAGGATGTGGAGACACTTGTAGCTTTGATATTTTGCTCATGGGGGTGTAATTGGGCACAGACATCCAGGGAGTTTGCAGTCTCTGTTTACATTAAAACAGCCACACCCTCCAACCCAGAAATTTCTCTTGCCAGTATCTAACTCATAGGAATACTCACACATACACACAAAAATATGTAAAGGGTATGTCACAACATGGCTCATAAGAGTGAGAAATTGAAAACAAAATAGCAAAATAAAAACAGCAGTAAGATAGGTGATAAGCTGTGGTGTATGCATATTATGGAAGACCAGGAGCAGATAAATATAAGAAAGTGCATCTTTATGATGCCGGTGGGGGGGATTATTTATCG
The DNA here is from genome assembly GCF_000951035.1 of Colobus angolensis palliatus. Classification (NCBI taxonomy): domain Eukaryota; kingdom Metazoa; phylum Chordata; class Mammalia; order Primates; family Cercopithecidae; genus Colobus; species Colobus angolensis. Next base: position 3,044,799 of record NW_012114655.1, on the reverse strand, counting down.
AATAAAAAATTAACAGAATGTGATTTATAACTTGAGGATAGTAAGTTTAAAAACACAAATTGATACTGACTCTTTCCCGAGGGGGCACCTCTGCTTGTAAAAAGATCAAAAAGGTGCAGCAGGATTTCACGGTCACTTCTGGTGAGTGGGCAGAGGCTGCAACTTGAGGTTCTGAAAAGGAATGTGAGTCTTGTCTTTAGTGCTGAAACCTTGTATCAAGGTGAAGTGTATTCACATGTTATGTGGGTAAATAAACTATTAATAATTCAAAAACAATATTGATTATAAGCACTATCTGGTACATATACAGATATCTGAAAGGATGAAATGATTCTGATTTGTTGAATGCAACTTTGTAGAGCCTTATTCTGTTTTCTGACTTTCATGTTTTGTTTTTCTTATTATTTTGAAGTAATTGGATACTTTCAAGTGTACCATCTCATTGATTATTTCCAATCTGTGAGGTCGTGAAAGGCAGGAGGGGCGGATAGATGATGTAACTGTATTGGAAACTGACTGGATGACAGGGCTGAGTTACACAGGAGAGTTCAGAGGGATCCAAGGTTTCAAGTGTGGATGCCTGGAAGGAAACAGTGTTTTGGGGATGAGTTAGGAGGAGGTGTAGGTCTGAGGAAGAAAGTGAGGGGTTGAATTATGTACACTGTTCTCTTGCCACCCACGTCATCTTGGAAAGCAGTACTCTCTATTTCTTTGTCCATGGCTCACAATTGGCAGAATCTAAATTAGAACTGAGGTCTTCTGGGGTCAGGTTCACCGTATCACTCTTGCTTCTTGTGTCTGTGACTGGCAAACTTAATATAATCCTCTTCAAATCATCTGTTTTGGATTAGCCCTGCGTGGTTACATGCCGAAGATCAATTCACCTGGGCCAGATGTGCCTCGCTCATCTCAGACTTACACAGTGCACTGTATTCTTGCTACCATCCAGCACTCTCAGCCTCTCCAGGTCCAAATACATCCCTGAGCTCTGTGCTGGGGAACTGGGAGAAAGATCCATTACCCAACATCTTGCCAACCATATCACGGGCCCTTAGACCAGATTATCCTGTGATCAACAAACTGGGTTACTCAGTTCAAGGGAAAAACATTCCACATTAAGATATGAAATAACAAAAGATGTTTTTCTAAATCCATGAAATAAGGAGTTGGCCTTTCAAACCTCTCATCAAATTCATAATACAATACAAATAAATACACATCAATGGGGGAAATCTCACCAAAGTCTTTTTCACTTGTACACATTTCTTTAGGATGTATTAACTGTATTTTTCTCCCACTCTCAAATTACAGCTTTGCTTCATTAAGCAAAGCAACAGAGCTTTTCCCTGGAAGAAATAAGAGGCAAGGAATAGCAGGTAGCCTGTGTATTATGAAATACTAAGAAGGAATTCACAATCCCTTTGGCATCCTAGTGCTGGTTTCAGCCTCACAAAGGAACAGAGGACAGACGTCTTGGAAGGACGGGGCGTCTGGGGACATGGCTGGGTGACCTCTTTTCTCAACTGAATCTGATGTTGGAAGAGACTGAAAGACACTGTGCAAGTTGGTGATCCATGAAATCATGGTTAATCACATACATGGTTATATATTTGTAAAGGTATCATGAGAAATTCCTTTAAAAGTTGATACAAATGTTAAATGAAAGAAAACCAGGAACATCCTTGGCAACCGTGGAGGCATCATGAGGAATATGATTCCGCTAAATAAGAAAGATTCAGGGGCACTGTCCCTTGCCACCCACGTGACCTTGGAGAGCAGTTCTCCCTATTTCTTTGTCCACAAACTAAGAGAACAAACTGCTTCATAAATTGTTCCCAGAATCAAATGAAGTATTTGTACATAGATTAGTTCTTATTGTTGAGGAAAACTATTTTTAAAAGACAACATTGTGGAATTTTTGAAATCTGCATTTAATTATCCTCAGAATTATAAACAGAAAAACATTCTTCATTCCATAATTACAGCCACACTTACTGGGAATAAACTTCAAGTTGGTATTTAAGAAGAAACAATCAGTCAATACACTGTCTCCATAGCCAAATGATTAAGTTGCTGACCTCTATAGCTCAGGAATCTTTTCCATTAAATAAACTAAGAAACTAGTGTTCTGGGTAATGACTCAATTTTTGTAACGTTTTTTCTTTTTGAAATATTGTAAAATCTTCCTTGGTACAACTTAGCTTTCTCTGATCAAACATAATTTTAACAGAAATGCTAACCCAGGCTCTAAAGTTAAATATCTGTATTTATTTTTAAGGTGGTTGTCCAGATTAAGTATATATCATTGAGTTTAGATCATAATCAAAGCTTAAACAAAAATTAGAACATCCTCATGCAAATCTTTAAGAACCTGAGAATAAACCTTTGGATTAAGCTTTAGCATTTTAGGTAAAGTCTTTTCTAGGTAAGGACTGAGATTGCACAGTGACCAAAACCTGTTGGAGAGCGGAATATCTCACTCCTGTGAGGTGTTCATAGGTAAGAATCAGACGCCTTGGAGAGCTGAGAGATGGCATGCCATCGCTCCTTGTCTAGTCTCATGGACTGAGCTTAAATCTTTAGGAGGATTAACTCTTTCCAGAAGATGCTTTTTGAGACTGAACACAAGTAGAACTCCTTCGGCATCTAGGTGAAGAACTGGGACAGAGTTTGAGATCATGTCATTTTTACATGTCTGCATAGACCCCAGTATGATCTCACAATTCACAATGGGGGCTTGCGGCCATGAGTAGGCAGAACTCAAAAGCTGGGGGCTCTGGTGTCCTCCAAAGAAGCAGCAGCCTCCTTTAAGCAGCTTTGCAGGCCGCAGGCAAGGACGTAAGGAAGCATGTCAGTGATAATGAGCTGAAGATAATGAGCTTTGCCAGCTCACGTAAGACACACTCAGATACGAGACTCCTTCAAACAAGAGCAGGCTTTAGAGGAATGGGTGGAGTCCTAGGAGTGGGCCACATGCCAGGAGATGGGTGATTAAGAGCATTAGGATTTGTGACAAGTGTGTAGAGACTAGAGCTGGATTATGGCATATCAACTTGAGCTAGTTACCTATATAGATGGATGTGTGGAACCTCAAAGAGAAAAAGAAAAAAAGTGTCGAAAATATAATAAAATAACATTTAGCGCATCTGTTAATCTTTTACTTACCTATCTATTTTCCGAGACTATTTAATGTCCTTCTCTTTAAATACAGTCATGCATTATATAAAGATGTTTCGGTCAATGACAGACAACATATACGAAAGGGATCCCACAAGAATGTAAGACTATATTTTTACTTTCCTTCTCTAGATACACAAATATTTACCATAGGGTTCCAGTTGCTTACAGTATTCAGTATAGTTATACGCTGCCTTGGTGTGTTGGTGCCAACGTGTGTTGCCTTGGACAGTAGGCTACACTGTATAACCTGTGTGTAGTAAGTTCTGCCATCTAGGTTTGTAAAAACAGACCCTATGATGTTGGCACAATGATGAAATTGCCCAGTGTCGCAGTTTTCAGAACACAGCACTGTCGTTAAGCAATGCATGAGTGTACTTTTATTTTATTTTCCCCTTTTCACCAAAATTTAATAACTTGAGTTATCTTTACCACAGCGCTCTCACGAACATTGGTGTAAAAAAATTTCAATAAAATTTTAACAAATCAAATTCAACAATGTATTTTTAAAATGTACATACCAGCCAGGTACAGTGGCACGTGCCTGTAAACTACTTGGGAGGCCAAGGCAGGAGAACTGCTTAAAGCCAGGAATCGGAGGTTGCAGTGAGCAGAAATCACGCCACTGCACTCCAGCCTAGGCAACAGAGTGAGACTCTGTCTCAAAAAATAAAATAAAAATAAAATAAAATGTACATACCACAACCAAGTGAGATTTATTCCGCGTATGAAAGTCTGGTTCAACATGCAAAAATCAATTAATATAATCTATTATAGCAAGAAGATAATTGATGCAGAAAAAATATTTCACAAAATCCAACACCCTTTAATGATGAAAACTGTCAGAAAACTAGGAGTAGAGGGTAGGGTAGCTTCCTCAACTTGATAAAGAATGTCTACCAAAAAGTCTACATCTAAAATCATACTCAACGTCGAGACACTGTATGCTTTCCTGAAGAGATCAGGAGCTAAGCCAGGATGACCCTTTCACCACACCTACTTTTTTTTTTTTTTTAATTTTTAT
>NW_012114655.1:3033271-3040548 GCF_000951035.1 Colobus angolensis palliatus | reverse complement strand
GCCTCCCAAAGTGCTGGGATTACAGGCTTGAGCCACCGCGCCCAGCCTCACCACACCTACTTAACGGCATAACAGGAAACCCTCACTAGTGCAATAGTGACAAGAAAAGGGAATAAAAAGTAGGCAGGTTGGGGAGGAAAAAAAAAATTGCCTTTGTTCAAAGATGACATGATTAAGTAGAAAATCACAAACAATTGACCAAAAAAATCTCCTGGAACTAATAAGCAATCATAGCAAAGTTGCAGAATACAACGTTAATATATGAAAGTCGATTGTTTTCCTACATACCAGCAATGAACAATTGCAATTTGAAATTAAAGCACTAAACCAGTTACAACTGCTCAAAAATCAAATTCTTAAGTACAAACCTACTAAAATATGTATAGGATCTACATACATAAAATATAAAAGTATGATACAAGAAATTAAAGAGGATCTAATTAAATGGAGATATATTCCATGCTCATGAATTTGAATTCTCAATATAGTTAAGAGGTTAATTCTGTCCCACAGGATCTGTGGATTCGAGACAATATCAGTTAAAATTTCAGCAAGATATTTTGTGGATATTGATAAAATAAATTTAAAGTTTATATGAAAATGTAAAAGAAAAAGAATAGCCAACAGGACACGGAAAGAGAATAAACTCAGCGCACTAACACTGCTTGACATCAAGACTTATGAAATGATGGTAATCAAGACAACACCATGGTACTTGCAAAAGAATGCCGACGTGTACCAGTGGAATGAAACACAGAGTCAAGAAAGAGACCCACAGAAATGTAGTTTACTAACCACTGACGAGGGAGCAGTGCCAACACAGCGGCACACTCACTGCTCATAGAAGAGAAGACTCCGTGCAAGGTAGAAGTCTACGAAAATGAGTTGATTGTTTTAAATGCTGTGTATTTATACAATGGAGTGATGTGGATCTCTACATAAAAATGTCTAAGCTATATTGTTAAAGGAAAGGATGGTTCACAAAAATGTTATGCATAGAATCATGCCATTTCTGTAAAAATGTAACATGTAAATTCATAGAAAAAAATTGAATCAACATATATCAAACTATAGAGCAGTAATCGTCTGTGAATGTGAAATTATAATTGACTTTTACTTTATTCTTTATGTATTTCTAATATTTTTTGAAAATGAAAATATACTAGTTGTTATTTGATATACTTGCCATTAAGGTTCTCTGGTCCAGCGTGTCTTCCTCCACACAATGGTAGTATAGGGTGCAGATGGCAAGTTTTCAGTTGTATTGTAGCAATGCTAGGAGGTCAAATATTTAGAATAAGATATTCCCTATTTCCATGAAACATAGAAAGAGTAACATCTATCACATGGAAGAGAAGAACATAATCCAAAACGTGAGCTGCGCCCACCCCAGTGTCTGCTCCATCATGGAGTACTGCTGCTAGGGGAACAAGAACTCTGGAGAGAGCACGGAAAATGGTCCAAAATCCTCACTGCAGCACAGAAGATGGAATGAAAGAGTGAAAATATTTCACGTGCAATTATGGTAGCTTGTTTTATCCTGATGATATGAAGCAGAGATTAGATCTTCTCTCAATAGTAATTTATGATTAATTTTGTGACAAAATTATGAGTGTGTTGTAAGAACTGTAAGAATCAATTGAATATGTTAAGTTGAATCATATGACGGGATATATAGCAGTAGGCATGGCACCGTTAAGGGAAATGGAATTATTGGAGCCACCCTGGGACTGTTCCCACTGCCAAAGCTGAATGTAAGTCAAACCCAAACCACAGGCGATGGAAGCCATAAGACCCATCCCAGTGTGAAAGGGTGCACGGGTGTAACACACCAGGACGGTCCTTCCCACAGTGAGGGACAGGGAACCTAGGGGGAGGCAAAGCTTGAGAGTCTGAACAGTCAGGCAGTGATGTCAGAGAAGCTGGATAGAAGGCAGTAGGACCCTGGAGTCCTGTGGGGATGCGGTGGGGACATTGGGAAGACTCACGAACAAAAGAAGCTCCACTCCTAAAGGACCTGAGTTGATAGATGGACAAAAGCTGGATTCAGCCACTGCCAAGGCAAAAGCCTAATTGTAAGAACTGCATCCTAAGACCACGGAAGAACGCATATCCCAAGGGACCTGATTCTGTATCAGGCTGCTTCGGGGCTCCCTATCTAAGATGCCCACTGGTCCTGAATATTGTATTTGGGAGCCAGGAAACCGGGGAACATTCAGACTACAGCTGAAGTCTGAGGAGTCCCTGCCTTCAGGAGGATACAGATCACATTTTGAGTATCTTTTGAACTAAAGGAGAAAAGGTTATTCATTAGGTATGCATTAAAAAAGTAAGAATGCGGAGAATTGGCTAAATAAAAGATAACATAAAAATAAAATCTCTCTATACAATAGGGTCCTTAAAGCAAAGCCCATGGTAGCAAGACCATGGTTGTCTCTCTGTCCATCTCTATCATGTCTGCAGCCAGCTGCCGGCCGTGCAAGTGGCAGTCAGACTAAAGCATTCCACATTTCTGGACCTCTTCCAACTGCACTGGGCTGGAGTGTGTGCCAGCTAATGGGCTGGCCAAATACCACTGCTGGAGCCTCAAAACAACGGTTCTACAGTGAAGCGTGAAGCCCATCCTGGAGTGCCAACATTCCTATCTTGGGGGCCATTTGCAAAAGTGCACACATGCCATGTTTTAATTTTCAGAAAAGGTACACACTTTGAGTCCATGGTGATGTAGGTAGAACTGCACATGTGTGCTCATGAATGCAGGGCTATTATTTATTCTGAAGTACTTCACATTGCCGCTTCCTTTTCTCAGCTGAAGCTTAAATTGCACGCGAGCACTTCTTTAAAAGGCTGCTTCTCTACAGGAGTGCAGGAGTGGGTTGATCCTCTCCTAGGGAGACTCATCAGAATCTCCATGGGGGCTCTGTCTTTGAAAAAGCATATTCAATTTCACACAATTTTATATTGGAAAAAATTGTAAGGCCTACTGTCACCATATCAATGGCAGAAAATAAAAGTTAACAAAACCTTTTCGACAAGAAGATTTGGGTGAAGTGAACCACCTTTGACTTTCTTTGTGATGGCATCTGTTTGGTTGGCAATACGCTCCGTAAGATTGGGAATTCCTGGAGGACAGGGGTAACAGCAAAAATAATGCTTTCTGCGTTCACACAGACTTTTACAAGCTGTTGAAGAGCTTTCCCTGCTAAATTCAGCAGGCTGAAACAGGTAGCTGTACAGGGACTGTGGACACACTGCCTGGGTTCCAGATCTAGCTCCCCCAGGACAAAACTGCATGGCTTCAGGCAAGTACCCTCCTCTATAACATGGCGACAATAATGCCTCATCCTCCCAGGACTCATAACCCTCGTATTGCTTGTATTAAATGAGTTTTGTATAAAAAACACTCAGCAGAGTTCCAAGCTCCTGGGGTGAGATGGACATATGGGTTGTTGTCATTGGACGTAGGACACGCGTGTACTTGCGTGATCCTTGTAACAATCCTGTGACCGTCATGGAAGTCAGCTCCATTTGGCACAGATGAGAAGCTGGGTCACAGGAAGTCTTGCCTAAAGCCTAGCAGCTACTGAGAGGTGGAGCTAACACTAGGTCCCAGCGCTCCAGACACTGCCCTTTACAGGACCTAGGGTACGTTTTATTTTCATTCCTGTCAAGGAACTGATGACAAAATCTTGTCATTAACTTGGGTCCTTTTTCAGTCTACATCAGTCTAGGAGCAAACAAGGTTAACAACAATGCTACGAAGTCGCATCTCTCTGGCCCGCCCTCACCAGCAATTTGGAAGATTCCAGCCCCCATAAAATTCACTTGAGCAAGTCCGGGAGTCTCAGGACTGTGTGATAGGTACTCACACATAAGTCTGCTTAGCTATCACTTGATGAGTGACTTTTTCATCGCTGACTCCATCTGCCATGGGGATGTTTCAGCCAAAGCTGCCACCCTATCACAACTTCCCCCACCTGCTCACACTTCCTCAACCCAAGCCTCAGCTGCAGTGGCTCCTGCTCCAGCTGCTGGGCTGTCCGTCTCGCCAGCCCCCCGCCTAGGGCAGGACGTAGCCCAAACCTAGGCTCCGGCTGTGACCCATCACTCATGTCTTATCAGGAACTTAATTCCTTCTCAATCAATATATTAATTCTTTTTTAGTAATAAAATGTTAAAGTATACTTTTCAAAAATGCAAAATCATGACTCTCAGGCAAATACAAAATAAGCACATGTCAAAGATGTTTACTCAAACTCATTAATTAAAGGGGGAGCCAGTAAGTTGTTACGACCACTTCCAAAGCATTATAGAAGAGAAGGCACTTATGAGAGGATAAAATTTCTGGCTTAGACACAAAATTGATTAAGGCCCAATAGGCCTGTAAAGAAAGCAACTATTATTCTAGTGAAATATAGAATCTCTCCTACCAAGTCGGTTATAGAAAAGGTAAAAAACAAAACAAAACAAAACAAAAATAAAACCTCTTCATACATCTTATTAAAGTTTCTAAGAATTGACCATCTACATAGAGAGAAACCCAAGTTTTTTTTTTTACCATGAATATATGTAATTTTTATTTGTCGATTAGACCACAACATAGTTAAAAAAAAAAGAGAGAGCATATGGAAAAGTAGGGAGGGAAATGAATACAGTAGAAAAGATTGATTAACCTAAAACTGAGTTCTTGAAAAAGACTAATAAAATTTTTTTTTTTACCCTTTTTAATTATTATTATTTTCTTAAATTATACTTTAAGTTCTAGGGTACATGTGCACAACGTGCAGGTTTGTTACATATGTATACATGTGCCATGTTGGTGTGCTGCACCCGTTAACTCATCATTTACATTAGGTATATCTCCTAATGCTATCCCTCCCCCCTCCCCCAACCCCACGACAGGCCGTGGTGTGTGATGTTCCTCACCCTGTGTCCAAGTGTTCTCATTGTTCAATTCCCACCTATGAGTGAGAACATGCGGTGTTTGGTTTTCTGTCCTTGAGATAGTTTGCTCAGAATGATGGAGAAACCCAAGTTTTAATATAATGATATTTGGAAAAGTTTCACAAGATTCTTTCTTCTCCTTATTAATAAATCTATCAAAAATTGGTCAACTTTGGCAAAATTTCAATATATTTTATTGTATCTTTCAGATTCACTAACTTTCTGGAATAGCCTAATGACACAACTCTTCACATGCTTGTTAACTTACTACGGAAGAACATATCAAACCAAAAAATAGCGCTTACTTGCACAGTTAGATTTCTCTGTTAATATTCCTCATAACAGAGTCTCAGCTACCAGTACAAGTTATAACTTAAAAGCTAACTAACTCTTATTACAAGAAAAAACTGGGAGGCAGAAAACCGAGAAGTACCTGTTGTGTGTAAGTATTTCAGCAGACGAGCAAAGCTAGCAAATGCACACAACACTATTTTCCACAGCCACATAAAACTTTATTGCTTCCTTCCTGAGTGGCATCAGAAACAGCTTTATTAATAGGACATTATAGCATAGGAAAATAAGAAGTAAAAGTATGTCATTTTAACATGTTTGGTAAGATCTCAGTATTCAATTTCACTAAGAAAAAAGTGTTTCATAGTCTAAGGACCTTGGAGTATATAAAAGGTAACAATTTCTGTTGACATAAAAGTCTGGTAAATAATTATTTAATTTACTTTAACACAAATGTATTATTTCTATAATCTTCAACATGACATAGTAGCAGTATTTGCTTTTTGGTCAGTAAATCAATAAAATGTTTGAAGAATTCAAAATAAAACAAATTTCATGAAGAAAGTGTGAAAACCCAGAATGTTATAAAGTCATACGTAAGAGTTTGTTATTCACAAATGCAATAATATACATATATGTTATTGCATATATATATTATATTGCTATATATGCACATATACACAAATGTAATATACATGTTATTGCATATATATACAATATATTATATTGCTATATATGTACATATACACAAATGCAATAATATATATATTATTGCATAGATAAGCAATATATTATATTGCAATATGCAATATGTGTGTGTGTATATATATATGTATTTTCTATCTTTCATCTTTATCTTCTTGTACTCTTCTTTTATATACCTTTCTCGGCATACTGTCTTCCTCCTCTGTCCCTATCTCTATGCCAAACATATCTTTGAGGAAACCAGAATTGATCACACACACACACACACACACACACACACACCCAGCAGGAGGTGGGCAGCCAGTGAGTGAGCATTACCACCTGCACTCCTCCTCCTGTCAAATGAATCGTGGCATTAGATTCTCATAGGAGCGTGAACCCTATTGTGAACACACACACACAATATTTCTCCTGCACTGTGCAACACATTCAAATTATCCCTCCTTTTCTGAAATCTTTTTTCCTTACTTCACAACCAAATACGATGATGGCAGAAAAAGTTAATAGATCACTAAAACTAAATTACTGGTAACTAGCATTGTAGGTGGCTATAGCAGTTAGGTGAATGGGAATAGCTTTTCACTTATCAGCAAATGTAACAAAAGATTGCCATTAATGTACATTGCTTGCAGATAACATGATTATTTATGTAGAAAATCCCAAAACATCAGAAAAAATACTCCCAGAAATAATAAGTGATTATATCAGTGTTGTAGGATAAAGGTTAATATACAAAAATCAACTACCTTCCCTTTTATTAGGAATGAACAATTAGAATGTGAAACTAAAACACAACACCATTTACATTAGCATTAAAAAACAAATGAAATACTTAGGAATAGATTGGACAAAATATGTATAAAAATCTGTGTAGGGAAACTATAAAAACTGATGGAGGAAATAAAATATCTAACTGCAACCATATGGCACTTTGGAAAGGACAAAACTATAGAGATAGTAAAAAGATCAGTGATTGTCAGCAGTTTAGAGAAAGGATGCAGAGGATGAAAAATGGGACATATGGGATTTGGGGGGTGATTCAGCTAATCTGTATGATACTGGAATGGTGGATGCATGACCATGTACATTTTCCAAAACCCATAGAATTATGTAACATAGAATGTAGCCTAATGCAAACTTTAGACTTTAGCTAATAACAGTGTATCAATACTGGTTCATCAATTATGATGCATATACCACACTAATGCAAGCGGTTTATAATAGGGGAAACAGGAGGAGAAGGGGAGCAGGGAAGAGAAAATATACTGGAACTCTCTGCACTGCTCTGTAAACCCAAAAGCTACCCTGATACATATTTTTTAAAAAATAAGTTCATA
>NW_012114655.1:3021294-3032166 GCF_000951035.1 Colobus angolensis palliatus | reverse complement strand
AAACATGTATAAGTAAGGACAATCTTGAATAATGCATAGTTTGCGAAAACTAGTATAGAGAAGATGACCAAAAGACCGGTATTCGCCTGTTTATGTTCAAACATAAGTTACCATAGTTTCCCTCTTTGAGAAGATTTCATTACACATATAGGCTAGTGTGATAATTACTTTTACGTGTCAACTTGACTGGGCTGTGGGATGCCCAGATGTTTGGTTAGGGATTATTCTGGGTGTGTCTGTGAGGGTGCTTCTGGATGAGATTAACATGTGAATGAGTGAAGCACACTGGCCTCCCCCACATGTGTACATCATCTAATCCCTTAAAGTAAGAGTTCCCAACCCCCAGGCCACCGACCAGTACCTGTCCACGGCCTGTTAGGAACCAGGCCACACAGCAGGAGGTCAGTAGCCAGGGAGTGAGCATTACCACCTGAGCTCCTCCTCCTGTCAGATGGGCAGCTGCATTAGATTCTCATGGGAACGTGAACCCTATTGTGGACTGTGCATGCAAGGGATCTAAGCTCCATTCTCCTTGTAAGAATCTAACTAATGCCTGATGATCTGACGTGGAACAGTTTCATCCCAAAACCATGCCTGCCTGTCAGCCCCCAGTCCATGGAAACTTTGTCTTCCATGAAACCACTCCCTGGTACCAAAAAGTTTGGGGACTGCTGCCTTAAAGACCTGAACAGAACAAAGGGCTGAGCAAGAGAGCATTCATTTTCTCTCCCTGACTGTCTTCAAGCTGGGACACTGGTCTTCTCTTGCCTTCAGACTTAGGCTGAAACTTACACCATCAGATCTCCTAGTTCTCAGGCCTTCAGACTACAGAGCTTGGAGATTCTGTCTTCAGATTCATGTGAGCCAATTCTTTATTGAATTGGAGATATATAATACCTCCAATTCAATGTGTGTGTGTGTATGCGCGTATATAGACCATAATTCTCTAAAAATACACAGAGACATATATATACACATACACACACACATATGTGTATATACAAGTATGTACACATGTGTACATTTATATGTGTATATATACATATTTATGTATATATGTGTGTATATATATATATGCATACACACACACACATACATACATCCTTTTGGTTCTGCTTCGCTGGAGGACCCTAACACAGTTTGATATATGCTTATACCATAAAGCCTAATGATAATCCCAAGAATTCTTAAATCTAAAAATCAGAAAAAAAGAGGTTTTCTCAAAATTATAAAGAAAGGAGGAAGAGCTGTAGACGCACATTCATAATGCACAAAATCGTGTAATTCAGGTGATAACACTTCAGGTTTTCCACAACTCTTTGTGTGTTCTTATTTTTTGAAATGTATCACTTGAGCTGCAGTTGGTGATTTAATGTCTCTCTCTTATCTCCCCCTTGCTGACCTACTATTTTTTTCCTATAGGGCTGGGAACCATCTTTTTACATCTTTGTATCCACTGCTCCTAGCATAATACCTGATCCACTGAAGGCACTTTGCTTACATATGACTTTCTTTTGCAATGCACAAATAAATGTTTTCTCAAAGTCAATATAAATAGAACACAGTGGGTAAAATTCAGTTGAAGTTTATCACAGTAAAATAAAATACTGCATTGGCACAAAAACAAAAAATTAAATTACTAGCTTCAAAATGACAGGAAAAGGTTAAAAATGGCAGACTACGTATAACCCAATTTGAAACAATACAAAAATCCTCCTGTTTAGAATTTCAATCTTATTTCTCACTTGACAGCTTGAATTTATATCCTTTTGCTTTTCAAATCAAGTATAATAGGCGTATAAAATTAAATAAGTTGTCCAATAACTGGAATTTACTGTTGAAATCCAAGGTAAAAATTGAGTGAGTCTTAAAATTAAAAGGATTTTTATGTTATTTGTGGTTTTGTTTTGTTCCAATTTCTAAAAGAAAATTGACAGTAACTGGAGACAAGTCACAGTAAAAATTAAAGTGTTGACATTCTGATATAAAATTTTCACATACTTCATAAATACAAGGTTTTATTTTTAGAATATTAATAAAAATGTTCGGTCATAGCTTTTAAATACAGAAGCTATCTATGCCTTAAGACTAAATGAGAAAGAAGGCAGAAGAAAACCAGAAAGTAACATCTAGAAAAAAATACGGGAAATTTTAGGGTAATAAAACAGGCGATGACCGTGTATTCAACCGTCAAGGATACAGGAGAATCATTTTACTATCATGTGTATCTTACATGCTTTTTAAAGGCAGGAAAAATGGTGTTCTGTCTATTTGCTACACAATAAAATATTAAGTCATGTGGAACCAGTGAAATTTAACAGAAGTTCAATATTCAAGAGACTGCCAACTTGATGTGAATATATTTACAACTGATTTTACCATCAGAAATGACTAGTATGACCTCAGGACATTTTTTTCATAACTTTAATGTCTTTCAAAGCAAAAACTCCATTAATAAGCCTCCTACTGAGTGGAAACGAACTCTAATATGTCCAATGTAATCTAATCCTAATGCAAAAATCTATAATGCACAATTAAAACAAACAATTCTACCCTAAAGAAAAAATGTCCTAGTGTATCTAAATATCCTCCATAATCATATCAATGAAGGTGAAGCAGTAAACTAGAAAATAGGTATAACTTTTAAGGCTCTTTTATTTTCAAAACAATGGAGATGAACAATGAAATCTCTATAATTACTTTTATTAACTCTACCATAACATTTAATATATTTTAAGTTAGAAAAATATTGACTTTTTAATAAAACAATGCAAAACAAAATATACAGGATAAAATACTTCATTATATCACATATATTTTCAAACTCAATGTTTCTCCCTATTTTTATTTTATTTATTTACTTTTAACTGACAAAAATTGTACATATTTATGGTATACCATGACAGGTTTTGGTATATGTATATGTCGTAAATTATTAAATCAAGCTAATTAATATGTCCATTACCTTACATCTTATCCTTTTGTAATGAGAACATTGAAAATCTACTCTCTTAGCGATTTTGAAGTACACAACACGTTATTATTAACTATGGGCACCATGTTGTATAACGGGTCTCCAGAAGGTATTCCTTCTGTCTAATTGAAATTTTGTGTCCTTTAATGAACATCTCCCTGTCCTTCCCCCAGGCCCTGATACCCACCATTCTACTCTCTGCTTCTATAAAAGTTTGCTTATTTTTTTAGATTCCATATATATGTGAGATCATGCATATTTGTCTTTCTATGCCTGGGCTATTTTACTTAGTATAGCTTCTGAATTCATCCATGAAAATCCAAGGAAGGATTTTCTTCCTTTTTAAGGCTGAAGAGTAATCATTTTTCATTTTGTTAGCATAAAGTTTATATTTTCTTCATAATCCTACCTTAACTATTGAAGCCTAACATTGCTTTTGTTCAATAGCATAAACAATGTGCTACTCATTTTGGAATTTATTTTATACATACTTGCATTATAGATTCCATTTTATATAAAAGCACATGCTTAGATTATATACACTATATATAATGTAGTTATGTATATATATACTATATATAATGTAATGTATTTACACACATTATGTTTACACACATTATGTATATAACATAATGTGTGTAAATACATTATGCATATAATTTATATACAATGTAATGTATATATCCACACACGATATATATACACTACATATACACATATGTAATGTAGTTGAGGTCCAAATTACAAAAGTTATAGATACCACTCACCTTTAACATTACAATCATTTGACAAATAAGCATTAAACTTCAACCACCTGCCCAGAGCTAGGTTGAACAGGTATCTAAATGAACACGTTCCTGATCCCAACATTGCACCTCATCTGACACCTGTGCAACTTATTTTGGGTTAATGTGGCAGAGCCTTAATAAGCCTCCACACGGTTTGGTTAGGGTGATGATGGGGACAGGAGAATGTCGCAGAAGCCACTCAAAGGAGGCCCAGCCTCGTCCAAGGAGGGCAGGAATCCTCTGCTGAGGCTTAGGGCAGCCACACACCACAGTTTGCCAGGACAGTCCTTTCTGGCATATACTACGGCAGTATAATTAATACTCTCACACCTTCTCACTTTCAGACTCATTCCCCTTGGGACTCTAAATTACATGACCAGCCCAGATATGCGGACTCTTCCCCTGGAAGAGGGCGCACTGCACCAAGCCTGCATAACTTTTGTCTGTTTACTCCCTAGCAATCCTTTGTGCAGCTTTGGGATGTGATAAGCCATAAATACTTAGAAAATGAAACAATTATTAATGTCGTGCGTCCTGTGTGCCAGGTTTATTCACATTGCTTCCACGTCTACAACACACAGCACCATCCCCTTTAAAGATGACAGAGAAGCCAAGCTCTCACTCAAGTTCAGCCAGGTAATGCCAGGCCCAGTGGGACCCTGTCCCAGGCGTCTCATGCTGCCTGTCACGTCCACTGCCATCCACCAGGGCAACACGGGATCCCTGCCTGTTTGTCAGAGGTTCCCTCTGCAGGGCGTCACCTCACGTGGAGCTCTGGACAGGGCGAGGCCCCTGAGGCTCTGTGGAGCCACCATCTTGTCTGCCCACAGCTCTGGGATCTCCACAGGCCCTGCACCTCGGGGCCGCGTGTCCTCATCCTGCCTTGCAGTCAGGGACTGGAAACTCTCTCCGACTAACATCAAGTTCAATATCAAATTCCCAGGGAAAAGCCCAGGACACCGTGAGTGTCTCCCAAGATCCTGAGACGAGACAGAGTGACTCCCAGGGACCCCTTATCTTTCCTGCTCCTCCCCATGCCCCCTTCTCACCACAGGGAGCTCTCTCCACCGGACCTCACCTTTCACAGGTGGTTCTGATGCTTATGCGCCTATTGACTTTTACCCATTCTGCCATGATTTACACTATTTTTTTCTAGGGTGATTTATGTTCAGATTAATTTCACAAGTTATAAAATAATGTACTACTTGTGGCGTTGTGGCAACAAATAATTTTTTAATGGAAAAATAAGTTTATACTTTTCAATACTATCAAGTAGAATACTGTCTAAGTTTATTACAGGGCTAGCTAATTCTACATCTTTTTGTTTGTTTTTTTGAGATGGAGTCTCGCTCTGTCACCCAGGCTGGAGTGCAGTAGTGCGATCTCAGCTCACTACAACCTCTGCCTTCCGGGTTCAAGCGATTCTCCTGCCTCAGCCTCCCAGGTAGCTGGGATTACAGGCACCTGCCACTATGCCTGGCTAATTTTTGTATTTTTAGTAGAGACGGGATTTCACCATGTTGGTCAAGGCTGGCCTCAAACTCCTGACCTCAGGTGATCCACTCCCTCGGCCTCCCAAAGTGCTGGGATTACAGGCATGAGCCACCACGCCCGGCCCTACATCTTATAATAGAAAAAATAATAATAAAATATTCGTGTGAATTCTAAAGCATACCAGTGATGGTAAATTCCAAATCTTTGTGTGTTCACTATTTAACATATGCATGATTTTATCAGAAATATATTTACATAATATGTGTGTATTATAGCATAATATGAGCTGCAATTGTATTCCATAAATGACTTTCTAAAACAAAAACGTTGGTCTCAGCATAAATAAAGAAACAATTTGATTCAGCACACTATTAAGTGTTACTGAGGACATCTTGTGTATTGTCAAGGAACAATTTATGGGAAAAAATAAAATATGAATTGATGTCTCATAAATGCCAGAATTTAAACACTCTTCAAAGAGGAGAAAGGATGCCCAGGGAATACGATTTGGAGAAGTGGAGGCACAGAGGTAGGAAAAAGCGACGGCAGAACAGATAGATAGAAAGGAGCCATTGAAGGCATTTTGAACAGTGTTAGATACTTTACCACCTCCATACTCCAACATCAGAAGGAAATCACCATTCCCGTCCTTCCTGGAGTCAATTTCTTCAGGATTACAACAGGATTTCTGCATAGTATAAAGCAGCAGCTGCCTCAAATGAAATGGCGAAGGACGAGGCACCCTGTGTGTGTTAAGAGAGAGCAAATTTGAGAGAAGATTGGAACAGATCAGCTATTTGCTACTTTACCTTGGACCCAACTACCTTGAATGTATATGAGACAGACCTCAACTGGGCTGAATGTGCTCAGAAACATGCCACAAAGTTAATATGATGCTTCGTTCATGGTCTTTGTTCCTCTAAATAAGCCTATAATTTTACTCACAGATATCATCCAATTGAAAGACGATCTTAGAAAACTCTATATAAAATATTTGTGTAGTGTAGTAAATAGTACTTAATAGAAAAGACATGTTTCTAAAGACAAATTCAGGTTGAGCGTAAATAAGAATGGGAATTCTCAAATTAAACAAAGGCACACAAATATTTTACCTTCGTTAATATGCAGTTGATTTTATTTCCCCCATACAACTTCTTATAATAAAAGTTAATTAAGTGGACAATCACTTTAGTCATAACTATTTTAGCCACTATGTTGAATATATCAATGTTCTTTCTAAAGCAGGATTTTTCAAAATGAATTTCTTGAACACCAACCAACAAAGTCTTCCTCTTTAACAACTGTACCATGCATAAATAGTTTTAAGGAGCACCACATATATTACCCCTTCTTGAAAGTACATTGACATTAGCACACTAAAGTTTCCAGGAAGTCCTGTAATAAGTCAGTCTGCTCAGCATTATCAATTTAAAGTGCTGACTTGACCTCTTTGAGCCTTATAAGGCCCCAAAGGCCTCGCCTCCCCCCGCCGCCCCCGTTCTCATCAGATAAGCTCCCCACCAAGCCAATTCCCCTATCAGCTGGGCCAGCTGCACTTCTTCCGGTCCTCAGTCGAATGGGCTTCAGCTCCCTACCAGCCATAAAATTAAACAAGCCAATTACATCCTCCCGTGGGAACCAGGGGTCCCCTCACCCTCCTGGTATACATGGCTCTGCTTCCCACAGCCCCTCTGGCTTCCTCTGCCCCTGAGTGCAGCTCTCATGTGGCCCATCACAGTGTGTGATGCCTTCCTGCCCTGGCTGTGAGCATGTATGACTGATAAACTGATGTGCAGTCCATCCGCCCAGTGTTAAGCGTTGGGTGTTTGGCCGCCTTGCGCTATTTAAAGTGGAGAGTCCCTCTTCCACTAATGGGATGGATAGGTGATTGCCACATGTGGTTTCCCCAAAATTTTTGAAAATACAACTTTTTTTTTTCCATTGGAATTAGCCTCTTATATACCCCTACACGTATTTGGAGAAATGCTATTCTGTGTTTTGGGTAAAGATGGTGGTTAAAGAATTATCTAGGTTTTATGGTATTTGTGTATCTAAACATAGAAAAGGTATAGTAAAATGTGGCATTATACTATGGGACCACTGTCGTATAAGCAGTCTGGCATTGACCAACATGTCCTTTTGTGATGCACTACTGTACATCCGCCACTTCCAAATTACTTCCTCTAAAAGCTTCTACTCTGTGTAAAATGCCCTCTCTATTCTCAGTTCTCTAAACACAGTAGGTTTTATTTTCTAGTGAGCACTCACCACCAAATCGCCAGTAGAAAGGACCAAAAAGACAAAAGTTTTCACTGAGAAGCCACTATGTGCAGTGAACTCTACTCTCAGAGTACTAAGAGGCATAACATTTCATTGTTATCTTCAGGCATCTAACGATTATATGATCTGGTTTGGAAATTTCATTTTGCATTAATATATGAAAATGGTTTTTGAGAGGTAGTCATGAATGTCAAAGGGACTTGGGCAGGGAAGATAAAATATTAATTAGTCTCTGACAGAATGGCAGGACACAGGCAAGGGAGAAAAAGGATAAGGGCACCAAATTGTCTGCAGATGTAAGAGCTAAGACACAGTCACAGGAAAAAGGCAAGTATTTTCAGACTTCTAGCCTATTGCATATAGAGAACTGAGAATAGAGAATTTTACACGGAGTAGAAGCTTTTATAGGAAAGAATATGAAATAATTTGGAAGTGGTGAATGTAGAGTTGTGCATCACAAAAGGACATGTTGGTCAATGCCAGACTGCTTATACGACAGTGGTCCCATAGTATAATGCCACATTTTACTATACCTTTTCTGTTTAGATACACAAATACTTACATTGTGTTCCAATTGCCTACAGTATTCAGCACAGTAACCTTCTGTCCAGGTTTGTAGCCTAGGAGCAATGGGCTATACCATACAGCCTAGGTGTGTAGTAGGCTGTGCCATCTAGGTAAGTGTCAGTGTGGTCTGTCATGCTCACACAATGACAAAACCAACTAATGATGCGCTTCTCTGAATGTGTCCCAGTAGTTAAGCAACACATGATTATAGAACAATTTGAAAGGACTCAAATGACCAGTAACATCCAGTAACTTTATCCAGAAGAGAATAAAATGGCCAAGGACGGCTGAGTCAGAAATGATGTGGGAAATGAATGAAAGGTTCAAATTATTTAAGTAACTGAATAGCAGACATTAAAAAGGGATATAACAAAACCACTGAAATTCTGAACAAATGAACACATTCTTCCTGCAGTCTTTGTTCAGAATTTCAGTGGCTATGTTAAAATTATATGAACTCTAACAAAATAATAACTGAAAATCTTCATATATTTGGAAATTAACAACACCCTTCTAAAAAACTTCATGGGTCAAAAAGTAAGTCTCAAGGGAAATTTTTAAATATTTGAATTGAATAAAAAGAAAATATAACCTATCAAAACTTGTGTGATTTAGCTAAAGCAATACTTAGGGGAAAATTTATAGCACTCAGTATTTTTATTAGAAAAGAAGAAAGATTTCAAATCAGCACTTTAAACTTCTGCATCAGGAAAGCAGAAAAAAGAAGAAAATAGACCCAAAACACACAGGAAAAAAGAATGTTATAAATAAGAGCAGAAATAAATGAAATTGAAAACAAAAAAAGAGTAAATCAACAATTCTCGAAAGATTAATAACACTATAATAAGCCTCTAGCCAGACTTACAAATATAAAGGAGAAATGATACAAATTACTAATATAAGGAATGAAAGAGGGAATATCACTACAAACTCATATACATCATAAGAATAATAAGGGAAAATCAATAGAATAAATTAAGGAGAATGGACATCTTAAATTTAGTCTTCCAATTCACTGATTTATTTAGGTTGTTGATTTCTTTCATCAGCTTTGCATATTTTTTAACCTACAGATCCTGAATATGTTTTGTTAGATATTCAAATATTTTTGAGAACTCTTGTACATATTTTTCAAATATGAGTATCTAATTGTTCTTAATTATTATATTATACTAGCAACTCTCTACATAAAAATTGAACAATTTAGAAAAAAAAAAGAGCCATTTCCTTAAAAGTAGGAAAAGTAACAAGTAGCAAAATAAAATTCACCCAAGATGAAACAGATAATTCGAATAGTCTTTTGTCTGTCAAAGAAATTAAATTTGTAGTTAAAAATCTTATCAAAAAGAACATTCTATGTAGAGATCATTTCAGGAATGTTATAAAATATTTAAAGAAGTAATAACACCAATTCTACTCTAATCTGTTTAATAAATAAAAGAGAAGGGAACATTTTACTCATTTTAAATGTTTTCTAATTTCCCTTGAGATTTCCTCTTGACTCATAAGATTTTTTTTTAAAAGGTTGTTGTTTGATTTCTAAGTATTTGGAGACTTTCCAGTTATCATTATGTTACAGTTCATATAATTTTAAGATAACTATTGAAATTCTGAACAAAAATGCTGTGAGAACTGTCTTTACACATATCCCTTTTTAATAACGGGCATTCATATATCTTGAAAATCAGAACTCTTTATATTTTATATATTTCATGAGGATGGAATTACCCTGATACAAAAACCACAAAGGATATTTCAAGTAAAGAAAATTACAGACCAATACCACTTCATGGACACAGATAACTACACAAAAATATTAACCAATCAAATTCACCAATACATAACAACAACAAAAAAACACCATAAAGAAGTAGAATTTTTCTTAGAATGCAAGGTTATTCAATATTCAAAATCAATCAAGGGTAACCCATGAAATTCATAGTCTAAAGAAGGGAAAACAATAATATTACAACAAATGAGGTAGAACAGGCATTTAAAAATAGTCAATATCCATTCATAATAAACATTCTCGGCAAAGTAGTAATGAAAAAAAACTTCCTTAACCTGATTTTTAAAAAGACATTTCGAAAACCCAAATCTAACTTTGTACTTAGTGATAAAATACTGACTATTTCTTCCCCACTAGCCAGCCCAAGACTATGAAGGCAGGTATGTTTAATCTCACCACTGCTATAAACACTGTACTTAAAACCTTAGTGCAATAAGGCAAGAAAAAGCAATATTGTAAAGGAAAAACAAAAAATTGTCTGTATTCAGAGAATGCATATTTTCTACTGGAAAATACCAAAGAAACTACAAAAAACATCTTCTGGAACTAATAAGTTTAACAAGGCCATGGGATACAAGGCCCTCTCTCAGAAATCAATTGTATTTTTATATAATAATCAAGAACAATTAGAAACCAATATTTGCAAAATAATACCACATACAACAGTTCTCAAAAATATTTGAATATTTATCTAACAAAACATGTTCAGGATCTGTGAAGTAAAAATTATGCAAAGCTGATGAAAGAAATCAACAATCTTAAAAAATCAGCAAATTGAAAGACTAGATTTAAGATGCCAATTCTCCCCAATTTTTTCTATTGATTATTATCAGAATCAAAATCCCAAGAGGATTTTTTGCAAATATAAACAGATTCTAAATCTACATGTAAAGAAAAAGGAATGAGAATAAGCACACAGTTTTGGAAAAGAACAATAAGGTTGGAAAATTCACACTACCCATTTTTTTTTTTTTTTTTTT
>NW_012114655.1:2995705-3021024 GCF_000951035.1 Colobus angolensis palliatus | reverse complement strand
CAATCAAGACAGAGTGGTATTTGAGAACACATAGTCTTGCTTTCTATATGTCAATGGAATAAAAGACAAAGCTTAGTAATAGGCCCATTCAAATATTCCCCAAGTGATTTTTGACAAAAATAAGAAGGCAATTCAATCGAGTACGATTAGTCTCATCAACAACTAGCGTTTTGAACAATTGTGCAACTGTACGCAAAAACATGATTCTAAAGGTATTAACTAAAGGTGGCTCATAGATGTAAATGTAAAACATAAAACTATACAACTTTTAGAATAAAACCAGGGAAACTTTATGTGACCTTGAGTTCTTAGATTTAACAGCAAAAGCATAATCCATAAAAGTAAAAAAAAAAAAAGATAAATTGGACTTACTAAAATGAAAAAATGCTTTTCCTTGAAAAGACATTAAGAGAACAAAGAGATTCTACAGACAGGGTGAAAATACTTGCAAATCATATATCTGACAAGGGACTTATATCCAGAATAGATGACAAAATTCTGAAAATAAATAAGAGAAAAATAACCCAATAAAAATGGGCAAAAGATTTGAACAGATGCCAAAGGTGGTATACAGATGGCAACTGAGCACATAAAATAATGTTCCATATTATTAGCCCCTAGGAAAACGGAAACTAAAATCGCTTTAAGACATCATTATCCACTTACTAGAATGATTTTTAAACATCATAACACCAAATGCCATGAAGATTGTGAAGAAATTGAACTCTCATACCCTGCTGATGGAAATGCAACATGGTAGAACTCCTCTGGGAAAGTCTGCCGGCGTCTTTATGAGACACTCTATAAGTTGGACATAAGACCTAGCAAGCCCACTTACAAGTATTTACCACAGAGAAATTAAAACTTACTTTCCCACAAAAATCTGTGCACTTAAGGGTTACTTAAGGCTTTTCCTAAATATTTGTATAAACACAGGCTAAAAATCCTGGGCAATACTTTATTCCCAGATCAACTGAGGGAAAAATAGCAGTTTGGAATAATATCGCTGACATCAATGTAAAATAAAATAATGGCAGATAATAATTGTGGAAGGAGTTCTTCTAGTCACCCTTCGGAAGAATGAGCTTTTATTTTTTTGTCCCTCAACTTTCCTGTTGTCATTTGCCTAATTTATTGAATAGAACTATTCCCTATATGTGAAATTAAAGATTAAATTTACTACTGGAAACATGGGGGAAAGATCTGACTATGCCCAAATAACTTCATACAACTGACTGAATATGAAAGCTTTTTTTTCCATTTCTGGTAAAAGTTCAAACCAAAAACTTAATATTTAGCTTAATTTGTGGGTCATACCTCTACTGGTTTTACTATAACAATTAAAACTGGAGATTCCGGGTCTCTTACGATAATCACACATCACTTCTTCCTTGGTAGGTTCTGGCCTCTGAAAGTACTGCTTCAATCCCATCCTTGAAGTTGGCTCTGGCAATTCCAACCGCCTGTATTCCACAACTCATACATCTTGCAAAGTTCATGGAAATACCATGGACAAAGTGTCTCATCTTGAAAGCTGGGCTGCAGACCATTTTTTTATTTGCAATTAATTATCTCCAGCTGTTGGACAGCAAAGAAAGAACACTCTAACTTAGAGCATCAGATGAATATTCCTCATGCCCTGGGGTGCAAAGTTCATTCTGCTCATGTGAACTCCACAGAATTGGAAGGGAATTCAGCAGCATTTACGCCAACATTCCCAGCTTTGCAGGAGAAAAGCGAGGCTCAGAGACAGTGAGTTATACATCCAAAGCTAAACTTCTTTTCATTAGTGGTGGATCCAGAACATACTCTGAGTCTAGCGGGTTTGTATGGTCTTTTATACGGTATGTTTCTCTTAATTTTTTTCACTTTCTTCATCAGGAATTCTAGATAACCACAACTTACCCTCAGCTGTATATTGCTAAGGAATGAGTGCAGGGTTGTGTCTATGTGTGTGTGTGGGTGAGCGTGGGAGAGCAGGGGACGGAAGAGACGACGACTAGGAAGGAGTTACGTGGATAAAGGTGAACCCTGAAGTGCATTTTAGCCAGTGGGTACGTGTCCTATCAAATCATTTCCGAGAGCTACTGAACAAAAGAACAAAACTGCCATCCTGAGTTTTGTTTCTTCTGCCTGCTCTCGCCACGACCTCTTCTGAGAATGAGGTCATGCGATGACTCGGACAAAGGGTGAGCCGTTGGAGGGGAAAATAAGAAAGGGAAAGAGATGGGACTCCCTAGAGTACAGCCCCTCATTCCTAAGCATTGGCTACAAAATTACATTTGGAGAGTATTAAAATGTCGTCAAACCTTTAGGTCATAAGAGTCAAGCATTAATAATGTAAGCATTTTGCTCAGTCCCACAATCATAAGGTACTAGGTAACAACTAACTTTGTTTCAAAAAGCCCTCTAAGGTACTGAGACACACCAGTCATCAGGAAAATTCCCCTGGGGACACACATCCATGACCATCAAGCCGCTCATCCAGTGTGCAATGAGAAGCACTGCATCTTCCGTTTACAGCATCGTCTCTTTCCTCCAGGAGCTTGGCAGCGGCACTGATGAGCATTGAGATTACTTGAAGGAATCAAAGGTGAGTCTGTGTTCCACTCTCCAGCAGAGAGCTGCTGCGAAATTATGGTACATGATGTCAGTACGTCTTCGTGCTGTTCCAAGCTCTCATCTGTAAAATGTTAACAGTAATCTGTGAAACGCAAACCACGCATTTTCTTGTGTTCTCACAGCATAGAGCGAGATCATGGCCACCAAAAAGCCCAGTTATTGTGGAGCTACTGGGGGGGACCCACCATCCCAGCCAGTCATAACCAGGCCTGTGGCTCTCTGGAAGCTCCCACTCCTACCCTCTGCCATTGCTGCTGAAGACCAGGTAACCCGCTACCTGGATATCACGCTCTCTCACACACCTTTTACATGACACACATGCTCACACACCTCACACCTGACAATACATACCTCACACCTCACACCATGCACATGCTCACACACGTACCTCACACCTGACAAGACACACATGCTCACACATACCTCACACCACATGCTCACACATGTACCTCACACCTGGCAAGACATACATGCTCACACATACCTCACACCACACACATGCTCACATGCACACCTCACACCTGACGAGACACACACCTCGCACCTCACACATGCTCACACGCACACCTCATACCTGATGACACACACCTCACAGCTCGCACATGCTCACATGCACACCTGACGAGACACACACCTCACACCTCACACCACGCACTTGCTCACACAAGCACCTCACACCTGACAAGACACACATGCTCACACACACCTCACACCACATACATGCTCACACACCTCACACCTGACAACACATACCTCACACCTCACACCTGCTCACATATGCACACCTCACACCTGATGAGACACACACCTCACACCTCACACCACGTACTTGCTCACACAAGCACCTCACATCTGACAAGGCATACATGCTCACACATACATCATACCACACACATGCTCACACACACTTCACACTTCACATCACACACCTCACACCTCACACTACACACACACTTCATACATATCACACCACACACACCCACACCTCATATCACATACTTTCACACATCATACACCACACACACACACCTCACACCACACACACATCACACACACCACACACTACACACACAATCACACACACAGTCCTTGTACCATACCCACACCACACCCCACACAGTCACACATACACACTTCACACCTCACACATATCACACACCCCACACGCTACACGCTGTTACACACTCTTCACACCATACCAACACCACACCCCACACACTCACAGACCTCACATCACACACACATCACACACACCACACACTACACACATACTATCTCACATGTACTCTTCACACCATACCAACGCCACATTGCACACACACCTCACACCACACATGCCACACACTACACACACTATCACACACACTCCTCACACCAGACCCATGTCACACACACTCTCACAGGCCGCACACACTCCCTCTCCTCACGCTCCCCACACTGCGATTGTGCCCCTGCTGCTGTGGACCAAGCTGTCCTCACCCTGAAGCATGGGGGTGCTGCTGCCTTGGCCCGTGTGCTCTCTCCTCACCCAGCTCCTGGATGCCTTTCAGTCATTCTCAGAGCTCCTAGTCACATCCTGCAATCTCCATCCAGCTTTGCCTGTTCCCCTCAAGGCGTGTCTTTCTAAGGCCTTCTGAGAAGTGAAGCCAGTTGGACTTCCTGGGTCAAGTGAGGACTTGGATAACTTTTCTGTCTTACAAGAGGATTGTAAAACACACCAATCAGCACTCTGTAGCTAGGATTGTAAAACGCACCAAACAGCACTGTGTAGCTAGCAAGGGGATTGTAAAATGCACTAATCAGCGCTCTGTAAAAATGCACCAATCAGTGCTCTGTAGCTAGCAAGAGGATTGTAAAACACACCAATCAACAGGATCCTAAAAGTAGCCAATTGCAGGGAAGATTGAAAACAGGCATTCTAATAGGACAGAAACAGAACACGGGAGGGGACAGATAAGGGAATAAAACCTGGCCACCCCAGCCAGCAGCGACAACCCACTCGGTCCCATTCCATGCTGTGGAAGCTTTGTTCTTCCACTTTTCACAGTAAATCTTGCTGCTGCTCACTCTTTGGGTCCATACCACCTTTAAGATCTGTAACACTCACTGCGAAGGTCTGTGGCTTCATTCTTGAAGTTTGTGAGACCACGAACCCACTGGCAGGAACAAACTCCAGACAGGCTTCCATAGAACCCTGTGCATGGGTCTGCAAGAGCCTTTGACTAGTGAGGGGGCATCATGTTCACTTGCCTGTTTTCTTCTCTACCTTTTCTTTATCTCCAGAACACAGCACATACTCAGTGTTCAACAAATTAGATCCATGAATGGTGACTGAGTGATTGAGTGAACGATGGAGTGGATTTTGCACAAAGAGAATCACTTGGGGAGGGGCATTCTGTAAACCTGGAATATTCTGCCTTTAACCAGAAAACTCTCAGAAGTGATCGCTGGAACAATTTATCCACCATCCAGTTAGACCAGCAAGCTTCGGTGAACTCAACACCTTTTCACTACCACCAGTGTGAACCCCCCACCACACACATACACACACACACACACACACACACACATTCTCTCTTTTCTCTCTCTCTCTCTCTCTCTGTTTCCTGGGAGCCTTCATGGTTATCAGCAAAGTCTTCACTTTTGGACACACATTCATGAACCATGAAATGACCACGCTATGAAGTGTGTAACACACAGATGGACTTAAACAGCAGAATGAGCGGGTGGCGCCACTCGAAGTTACTTGTTGCTTTTGAGCTGAGATCTGAAGGTGGCACCCTGTCTCTTTTCACGTTGGTGAGACGTCTCTTCATTCCTACATCTCTACCCACCTTCCTTGCCAATAATTTGCCTTTTGTTTGGGGGCCTCTAATTTGAGTTCTTAACTGAGGGTTTTAAAATGCTCCTTTTTTGGCGAATATGCTCATTTTGCAAAATTCTTACTTATCAAGTCCAAGAAACCCTTTAGCCAAGAATCATAAACCTTCAGTGTTTCTTGGACTCTGACTTTTTGTTAAGCTCTCAGAGCATTCACTTCTGTCCCATATTAACTCTCTCCCTCTCCCGTCATTTCCACGCAGGAAGCTGCCTCCTGTACCTGCTCTCTACCTGCTTCTGGAAATTTCATATTATGAATCTCTTGCAGGTGAGAACATTTAGGAATTCTTTTTGTTTCAGTGCGACCTGCGATGCAAAAGGCAGGCTAAGTGAGAAAGAAGACAAGCTGCAAGTCACAAGTGCGTATGCTGAGCCCTCCACCTTCCCGTGGGAGTGCACAGACCCACAGCTGCCCTGACTTAGCAGCTCGAAGAGCATCTGTGAGGTTCAGAAGATTACATGATTTCATTTGTTAAAGTAAATGCACCAGTTAGGACGCTGATTTTCAAATAATACCAACTCACCTCAAACTTTACAAAGTGAAGCGTATGATGAAGATATTGGGAGGTCAGAGACCGAGGGCAGGGTTGTGGCTGGCTCCCAGGCTCAGCTGGCATCAGGATTTTCTCTCTCTCCCCCTCTGTTCAGATGCAGTTGATTCCTCCTCAGGACAGGTGGCTCCCTCTGCTTCTGGGTGTGCTGCACCACCACCTTTTTCTGACCTTCGTATCAGAAGATGGAAGCACCCAGAAAAGACTTATCCTCATCTTTCTGTCTTAAAATTTCTAAGGGGCAGGGGTTTATTAACCCACATTGGGTTTAATGCCCACCCCTGGAAAAATAACAGATAACCAGGAGGTGAGGTCACCATACTTCTTTGGTGGCTCCTACAGTAGTCACATGAATAGAGACTGGGCAGAGAAGTTTTAGAAAGGGATGCTGGGCAAATCATAGTAGTTATCGATGTATCTAGGACAAAATAGTATCTACCTCTATGTGTCACAGATATAACCAAGGTGCATCATTAGTTATACTTTAGCCTCCTCCCTCAACCTAGTTTATAACAACTCCCTACTTTCCCTAACACACACACACACACACACACACACACACACACACACACACACGGCAAAGAATCCATCCCCATATGCAGGCTAGAGAGCACGCCTTGGAAAACACTGGTCTGCATCACTAGTGAATTCGTAATTTTAAAAAATGCTAAACAAATGAAACTTATTGGGAAATGCTAACCCTTGATCCCTAGACCCATTGGATATTTTGTCTAAAACTTCACTAAATTCTTCTTTTCTTACCCAAAACCCTGACTTCATGATTTTTTTTTTTTTTTTTTTGCAAAGTATGCCTGAAATAGAGAGAATAGTGTGTGTGATTTCTGGAATAGTTGTTTTTTCTTTTTCTGATTTTTCAGTTGCTGAAATAGTTTCCATCAAATCTTCTCTGTGCATAGTTTATCCGTCCAAAGATAGAGGTAGGTGAGGCAGAATTTTTATCATGATGGCAGAACCATGGTGAATAATACTGTATGTTAACAGCAGGTTAAATTTGGTGATATATTCCATTATTCTTAAATAAATCATTTGTGAATATAGGAATACAATTTTTATTATCAGACTTAGGTCATCTCATAAGATCAGTAGTTCACACAATGAAGTACAGAGGATATACAGGGGTCGGAGGGAACCGTGTTGAACAAAACCATGCCCTTTCAACCAGGAGGGGAAGAGATGTAGGTCTAAGGAGACATTTAAAGTTATTTTTCCTGCTGTCCCAGTTTTGGCTAAGGACCCAAAGTGTGAGATTTTGGCTAAGGTCCCAAAATCATTTATTACATGTCAAGTCTGATCACATGATAAGAGAGGCCACTAAACCACTGATGAGTCCCTTGCTAAGAGATTAAACAATAGGTCCTTATGGCGCCAGCCCGTCACCCACCTCCAGACTGTAAGAGATAGTAAATAATTCACCATGGAGCCTGAAAACAATCGTAATTGGGATTCCATTGAAAATCAATATTCCTGTGCCCTGTGTTTTTCTGTCTCATAGGCAGAGGGATAAGTATATCCAAGTGAAGGTGGCGTCCAGAGAACCACAGCTTGGCACTTGCTTCCTAGAACACAAAGAACACAATTATTTGTGTCCTGATCATACCAGAGAACTGTAAAGGTAGGTGATGGCTGGTTGCCTGGGGATGGCAGAGTGAGGGGGAGGTGGCAACTGTAATGGCAGTGTTAAGCAGGAAAGCTTGCAAAAGTTCTATGGGCCAGACGCCAAATCCGCCGCGGAGTCTGAGTCCTCTTGAGAGAGACTCCAGCCAAGCAGACTGCTTGGAGGATGAGTTGAATTCAAGAAACAATAAACCACAAGAAGTAAGTCTGACAAAGACATCAAAGGCAGCCAATTGGAGAAAGAAGGACACACCCAAGAGAAGAGAACCCCAGTGATACGGTTGGTCTTCAGAAAAATTCAGAAGGTCCCCTAGGAAAGAAAGAATCAACTTTTAGAATCCACAAGACCCAGATAAGTAAGATAGTTCCTCTTCTTTACCTTTCTTCCCAACCTTCAACTAGAATCTTGGACAGATTCCAAAGCAGCAATGAGTAGGAGAGAAAGTGAGGCCAGAAAGAGAAAAAATATCAGCCCTGACCTCTTCCTACTGCAGGCTTCCCAGGGTGAGTTGGGCCTCGTGTGCCAATGGAATCATGATGTGAGTGTGGACATTACATTGAACTGGAGTTCAGTAGCTTGGAAAACAAAAACTACTTTCCTTTTACCTAATAGTGATTGGAATTCACAAAACATATTAGCATCCACTCAAAATACTCTCAAATATATGTTCTTTGTGGGAGACAAAAACCTACTTATAAGATATAGTTCTTACTACCAAGAAGCTTAGAGTATAGCAGACAGGACATAGGAGATAAATAAACCATGATGTTGCCGAATGAATGAGGACAAGTTCTGGAGCGATGGGGGAGCTAAAATGTTAAAAGAATTCAAGAGAAGGAGGAAGTACTTTTTGCCTAGATTTTTAGCAAGGCTTCATTGATGAGGCAGATTTTAGCTGAGCCCTAAACTACAGGAAAAAGCTGGACACTTAGAGTGGGAAGGTGCATTCCAGCAATGGAAGTGTAGGAGTCAAATAATGGGGAAAGATGCGGGGAGCAGAGTCCTAAGCCTGGCATCTCTGGTCTGACAGGAGTGGTAGGTAGGGAGGAGGAGTGGCCATGTGGACGCATCGCTATACTGTTCCTTATAAGACATAGCTACGCTGCCCCACTGTGCGGGACACTGGCACCACTCCTGCTGAACCGGAAGTGTGCTGCACCGAGCCTTTTATTGAGTTCTGTGCTACATACCTACATATCAAGAGTGCATATTTTAACCAACCCTTGCAATTTGAAGAGGGAACAATGAACAAAAACAAGTCTTGAGATCTATACCTTCCCCATCGGAAATGTAACTAGGACAACCCCACCATAATCTCAGGACCAGTGAGAAAAGGCCCAAGTTTGGAGTCTGTTCGAGAGGGTCTTTAAATGGCAGGTATGATTAGAAGCCCTAACTTTACAGATTATATCATCATGCATTTCAGCATCAGTAGCAGTAACTATATTGCATATGTTTCATGCTAAATATGAATATTACATTCAACCAGATTTACTCATCTCAAACGAAATCATCTCAAATCCCTAAGATTTCTGAGAATGCTAATCCGGTTACCTCCAGTATCTGTACACTTAATTGAAACTATTGAATAATTTTTATTTCTATCTACGTAATTTTTAAAAAACTAATCCAAATTCAAGATCTATAGCAACTATTCAACCACTATTCTGGATAACCTATTCAGATGGTGACGGACTTGGAATAGACAGTATTTCATCAAATCTAAGGCACTTCATGGTTTCAGAGAAAACGAAATGTGGAAAAAATGTGTTTTAGAATTAGTGAGATCTAATATATATTTTCTATGTGTAATAATGAAAGTAAAATATTTTTCATAAGGATCTGTATCTTGATAGTATCATTTCTAATGTGAAAAAAGCAGAGATAAGCCAATTATTTTATTTAAAAATAATACTATAGCACTGGGCAAGTCCCTCCAAGTGAACAACCTAATTGAAAAAATGCTAAAAAAACAGTGATAACCAAATTGTTGCCAACATGGTATATAATGGGGTGCTACAAGGTGAGATTAAATTATCTATGTATTTACCTACTCATCCATTCATCTTCCAGAAGTATAGACAGGAATTGTCGTATAAGAGCATCTCTTCACTGTTGGAAAGTTCTCCCGTATATATGGACAGACAAGACCCGTAGGCTTTTCCT
This sequence comes from Colobus angolensis palliatus, assembly GCF_000951035.1. Lineage (NCBI taxonomy): Eukaryota > Metazoa > Chordata > Mammalia > Primates > Cercopithecidae > Colobus > Colobus angolensis. The sequence goes on along the minus strand of NW_012114655.1, from coordinate 3,011,169 downwards.
AGCCCTGAAGGAATGTTTGAAATAGAACTTTATTTTAAATTTGTGCTCTACGACCATCTGTCAGGTGGAACAAAGGTATTCTTTGCTTGACATGCAGCTTTCTGGAGGGGGCTGAGCTGGTCTGCATAGGAAGGGATTAAAACTCCCCTTCTTTCATACATTTAATGTTAAGGCTATTGGTCAGAGTGAATAATGGAAAGTAAGGACGTGTCTGTACCAAACACAATTTATTGTCCTGCATTCAATACCAAAAGTTCACAGATCAATTTTTGTTACTAATGCAGAGATAAGAATATAGATCAATTTTTATTACTAATGCAGAAATAAGAATATACTTGTCCTCAATATTACTAGTTCAACTTTAAGTGCTTTACCTGAAAAAAGATCTAGGCAGAAAAGTACAATAGGTGCTTTGAAGGGGAATTCAAAATAAACAAAAGGGTATATGGGCTGTTGGCTGGAGTTCAAGAAAGCCCAGATGTGGAGGGATTATCTTGTCCTCACGTGCATGTGGGTGCATTTGGGGGTGTCGCCTACCCACAACCTCAGAGTCATGCTTGGGGGTGATGGTGAAACTTCTAAAGGGAGATAAGACGTGTTTGTTTAACACCGGGCAATGGGTAGAAAATCTGCCTTAGTCTTATTTTACCCTGAAGAAAAGAGGGATAAAAGATAAAATAGTAGAAATACACCCTGATCATGTCCTTAAGCCAAGGAGAATACCAATATTGTCCCTTTTCAGCACTGTCCCTTAAGTAGAGTTACCTCAACGAGGGAAAGAAAGGGCGTCTGATTTCCTCTTTTATGGGAGGTTGTGAAACAGAAAAAATACAAAAAACAAATAATAACACCGCAGCTTGAAAACTAAGCTAGTAAATGGAAGACAAATACTCTGACATCACCAAAAACTAGAGCCCTGTCAAAATGATGTCTGTGTGTGCACAGACACTCGTCAAGTGGCCACAGGAACCAGTGCCTTGAGGACCTCAGGCCATCCAAAAATATTTAAATGTTTTGTAGGAATTGTATAATTACAGCATTTAAAAAAATAATTCGCATTCAAGGAAATGACCATATTTTTATAACTTGTTCCACATTCTTGGATCACTCAGAACGGGAAATAATCATGTTGATAAAGGTGCTCAAAGAATAAGATTTTTCTTTTAGAAAAGTGAGGAGTCATGTCAACCCCCAGCTGAGTGGCTGCCACCCACGGATTTCCAGTATGTATTAAAAGTGGTCAAAAAACTCTTTTGATATTAACTTAGCACAAATCAGTATGCATCTCCTACATAAATAAGGTTTTCAAAAAATACATTTTATAAGAGCCGAATTTTGAGGCATCTGATCAGTAACAACCTTCTACCAGAAGCATGACCCTGAATACCACCAGCAGATCCCAGTTCTCCAATTACAGCACCTTTATTTCCTCGCTGAGCCCCAGAGAATCTGAGGCAAGAGCAAGAGGTGACATAAGTAGTCCAGGATAATTATCTCTGTGTGTGAATACAGGTTAATTACACAGTAATTAACCCTGTGAATTGTCTTGAATGGTGATAATTATCCCTGTATATGAATACAGGTGATTACAGGTTAATTACAGGATAATTAACCCTGCGGGTTCTCTTGAATGGTAGTAATGATCCCTTTGTGTGAATTTCCTTTCATAAAGTAGACACCAGCCATCTTCGTGGCATTTCACATCTTAGAATTACATTGGAGAATAAGTCAGTCACAGTGAGGGACTGCCCTATAAATGGTCTGAAGTCTTGAGCCATCTTAAATTAGATTTATTTTTAAAGCACTTGGATTTTATCCCATAGTGATATACACCAAGTTTATTATAGAAATGTATTATTGTGATTAAAAGTGTTCATTTTGTTACAAAAAATCAATTAAAAAACAGTGAGAACGTTTGTGACATCCTAGCCAAGGATGCCAAGGTTGATGAAATGGAAGCATTACGCTTATCTTGCCAGATAGACTATCATAAGCCGTGTCTTTCAACCTTTTCTGTCTTCTGCCCACACAATTTAAAATGTCAAGAATGAATTTTGATTCTACACTAGAAAGACATTTCTAGAATATAGTTGATTTGTGCCATCCACAAAATCAAAGAAAGGAAACGAATGTATGTTTTCCAGTTTTTCCTCTACTCTGAGCCTTCTTTCTTTACATCTTTGACAACTGAATGCCCAAGCACAATGGCGAAATGAAAAGAAATGAATATAATCTTCCACCAGCAGGATCCATTTCTTTGAGATTCTCTAAGATTTTTCTTAGCATTCCTGATGTTTTGAAACTTGGAAAATGATCATTCCCCTAATCGAAGTGGATAAGAGCAAGAGTGAAATGTGAACAGTGGACAGTGATTGTGAGTCCTGGAGTGAAACGTGCTGTTGTCATGTCTTCAGGATGTCAAAAGAAATGTTTGACATAAAATGGTAAGGTTTTAGTACATGTTTGAAACTTTCAGTTATGCGTCCTTATTTTGTAAACACCAGAGTGAAAACAAATTATATGGATGGATTTGATAACAAACACAGGATGATATTCTGCCTTGTTGAATCATTTGGTCTCAGTCACTAGTTTCAGTGACAAACTCAGCCCCTGATTTCTAGGTGCCACAGCTTCACATTTCAAGAAAGAAAGTCAAAATCAAATTCAATGACAACCTGCACAGGAAGTGCCCACAACATGTCCAGAAATGCATTTTGGCAGACAATAACAGGTATTGTCTTCAAAGTTTATGCAGCTCTGAAAAATGAGGTTTGGATTTAAACAAGTCTGATGCTAAGGTAGAAAGAGATAGGTATTCTGATGGTGTCAAAATGCAGCATTATCAATGCAATGATGAAGTTATTTCAACTGAGACCTCTATTCAGAGGTCATGCAACGAGTTCTAAGATAAAGCAAATCAACCACAAAGCACGGTCAGGTAAAAAGGGATGCAGAAGGCGGCATCACTGTCTGATCATCTCCCTTCTACCCTAAAGTGGTCCTTGGCTGATGGTCAGGGTGAGCATGAGTCCATTAACCACTCCTTCAACATATCATCAGTCCAAACTGCAAGGATGGTGCCAAAGACCTAGAAGCACTTTGGGGGATGGAACAAATCAGAAGGAAGGGCAGTTGATTACACACGTGTGGGTTAAGGTGCAGAGATTACAGGGGAACTTTATGGCCAATAAGTACGCATCTTCAATGAATCCCAGTTTTTATCCATTCTAATCCTTTATTGCATTCTAAAAAGACTGTAAAATACTGAGCTTTTCAATCAGTTGCAGGGCTTTATTTTCCTAATCCATAATTACAATATTAAAAGAACTTTTGAAATATTGAGAATTACAGGTTTGGAAGTTATTTTAAGAACTTTTCTTTTTTTTTTTCTTTTTTCTTTTTTTTTTTTTTTGAGACGGAGTCTCGCTCTGTCGCCCAAACTGGAGTGCAGTGGCCGGATCTCAGCTCACTGCAAGCTCCGCCTCCCGGGTTTACGCCATTCTTCCGCCTCAGCCTCCGGAGTAACTGGGACTATAGGCGCCCGCCACCTCGCCCGGCTAGTTTTTTTGTATTTTTAATAGAGACGGGGTTTCACCGTGTTAGCCAGGATGGTCTCAATCTCCTGACCTCGTGATCCGCCCGTCTCGGCCTCCCAAAGTGCTGGGATTACAGGCTTGAGCCACTGCGCCTGGCCAAGAACTTCTCTTAAAGCTTCTTCATGGTTTCTCAGCATCCATCTTTCCTAGCACACAGGAACCACTACTGTAGCATGAACAGCACGTACAATTATTTGTTCACAGGGTAGGACCATGGCTTCTTTAAGCAGAACTGACAGTGGAAAATATTTTATTATCTTCAAGCATTATTTCTCAGGCATGCAGTCAACAAGAGGTGAAACAGAATCAGAAAATTTCTCTTCAGTACCCTTCCCTGCTTTCTATCAGTGCCTGCTCCTTTCCCCTCCTTGATGCCTGCTTGTCTTTGTTCTCCAGTCTCCCAGTTGGGCAGGCCAAGGCCACACCACAATTATCCATGTTCCAAATGCTCAGAGACCTGTATGAAGTCTGTCTCCCTCTCCCTGTGGGAAGAGATGGTATTGTCCACTGCTCTGTGCCCGGCTGGCGTCTGAGCATGTCCACAGTGCATATTCCTCTGGGAGACCTAGCAATGAGGTACAGTAGCTGCCTGCTCAGGGTTTGGATAAGACCAAGAGGCCACTATGAGGCTGCCCTCTCTTACATCAGCACTGACGGTGAAGCCCAGACTTCTTGGTTACTGCCAATGCCCTACCCTAAACTGCTCTTCTCAAGTCCTACCTAGAGTGCCTTTTTCTGTTCTCCTTTAATTCTCCTTCTCTCTTGTTTCCACTCATATTGACATGTTGATCATTTTACCGACAACAGCATCCCTTGTGCAATATGCAAATATATTTAACTCTGAGCCTATCTTCCCCTTAAAACTTGCAGAGATGACATAAAAGCAAATATAATTATCTGCAATGGCATAAAGTGGTAGATACATGCTATACCAAGGAACTTAAAGAAAAAACCTAACATGTACCAAAAACTTAGCATGATGCAGGAGGGTAACTAGAGAAAGAATCTGATGAGTAAAAATAAGAGACCAAAAGGAGTAGGTATTTCCATTGCAGTTAGATGGGAATTTGATTTTTACAAAGTAGAAAGAAAACAAGCAACAGAACAGGACTGCATCAGAGAGCTAAAATCTCATAAAGAGGAAATCCAGCATGGATGGCTCCTTTCCATTTGGGATTAATTGGCTATACTCTTGAGAAGGACTAACACTAATTAGAAACAGAGCATGAACTGGAAGATTTTTCATTTCACTCTTTCAGTATGAGACACATCAAAATTCCAGTTTCCAAACGACTGCTTCTGTTCATATTTCTTCACTGTTATGAGTTCATTCCAAGTTTCTAACTGCCACCTCTCCAAACTCTCATTTCAATTCTTCTGCACATTCATTTTAACATTTCATTGTTCTCTTGAAAAGGGAGTAGTAGTATCTGTTTATGCATGTTCTGTTTTAATTGATTTGTCTCAGCAATTATTATTGTTATTGCTCCAGAGGATGCTAAAGAGACTGCTGCTTTTTTGAGAGGAGTGTGCTAGATGCTTGTGGAATGCAGCTCTCTCTCTCCCACGGTGCCACTCCAAGGGTTCCCCAGAGATTTCCCTGCATGGGTGAAAAGCTAGGGTCCTATTGGCCTTGGGATTAATTTCCAAGACCTACTTTAAGACAAGGCAACCTTTCCTCTAGCAGACTTATCATTGACCTAGAGCAAATTAGAAAAGAACCTAAAGGGAGCTTGGTTGTGGTGAACGTGGCCTGGAGGCCTCTTGCCATTCCCAAACAAAATTCACAGGCAGCACCAGCTCTCCAGCCCCAACAGCGAGCCATTGTCACAGTACCTTTCCTGTCCTCTTGAAAGCTATTTGTATTTGGAAATACAAGGCCTGATTTACTTTCAAGATTTGAAAATGACTGTTGAACGTAACATTGATTGTTTTTACATTGCTACGTTCTGGAAATTCATAAATCCAATGTGGAAATAATACACTAAGCAGAGACTGTTGATTCACTGAAAAAATATCAGGTAATCTTCAGCCAAATTGAACTACCAAGCAAAAGAACTACCAAGAAAAAGGATTTTTCTTCCTTTTTTTCCCCTTTCTTTCTTTCTTTCTTTTGGATTCCTTTAGTCAAAACCATTAATTCATCAATATTTCCTAAGCATATATTATGTTGTGGGCACTGCCTGGGCACTAGCCATAAAACAGGAAGTGAAACAGACTGGGAACAAGTGGATAGGCTATGCCCATATCTGGGGAAGAGAAATCCAGGCAGAGGAACAGCAAACGCAGACGCTGCAGGAAGTGAGCTGTGCCTGGCATATACCAGGAACAGTAAAGAAGCCAGGCTTGTCGGGGAGAGGGACAAGGTCAGGGAGGCCGCGGAAGGACTTTGGTTTTCATTTTCTGTGAAATGGGAAGCCCTCAGCAGGTTTGATGCAGAAGAGTAATAGCATATGACTTTGATTTTAACGGGATCTCTGAGGCTGCTGTGCGAAGACCAGAACTTAGGGAGGCTAGACCTGTTGCATTTTGTAACCATCCTCATTTTTTAAACTTTTAGGACATTGTGTCAAATCACATAGTTGTGTTCGTTGAATATCTGAAATGATATAAAGTACAGGCAGCCTGAAGTAATCAGTGACTGAAACCCAAACTCTGAATTCTCTCTAGAAACAAAAAAAGCTACTTTTGTTTTTCCGATTATAGCAAAGATTTGATTAGCCCTAAGGAATGAAATGTGTTGATTAATTCTCTTTTCTGATTAACTGATGAGTTAATCTGATGAGAAAATAAATAGGAAAGAAAACTATCCATCTCCTTGCCTTTAATAGGCAAAATATATGAAGCATAATTAAGGCTATTGTGATGGTAGAATCTTCCTCATACTCCAAGTCAGTGTTGGAAATATGTAAAGTGACCGACGGTTCTTGAGCTGGGACAATGAAAAGACAGGCTTAGGGGGCCAGGCATGGCGGCTCACGCCTGTAATCCCAGCACATTGGAAGGCCAAGGCAGGCGGATCACTTGAAGTTAGGAGTTCGAGGCCAACCTGGCCAACACAGCGAAATCCGATTTCTACTAAAAATACAAAAAGTAGCCAGGTATGGTTGTGCATGCCTGCAGTCCCAGCTACTTGGGAGGCTGAGGCAGGAGAATCACTTGAACCTGGGAGGTGGAGGCTGCAGTAAGCCGAGATCATACCACTGCACTCCAGCCTGGGCAACAGATTGAGACTCCATCTCAAATAAAAAAAAAAAAGAAAGAAAAAAAGAAAAGAAGAAAAACACAGGCTTGGGGACAGGACAGAAACAAATAGGAAAGAAAGCTATTCATCTCTGTCTTTAATAAGCAAAATATATGAAGCACAATTAAGGCTATTGTGATTGTAGAGTCTTCCTCACACTTCAAGTCAGTGTTGGAAATACGTAAAGTGACAGAAAAAGCTGGGACAATGAAAAGACAGGCTTGGGGACAGACGGGAGGTTTGGAGAGCATGGTCCCAGGAGGGAGGGGAGGAAGCACTACAGGGACACTTGAGAAATTTTCTGCTGTAGAATTAACTCTTTTAACTGAGCTAAATCAATGTGATTCTGTGCTACATGGAAATGAGAGAGGACACTCGCAGAAGGAAGCATCCGAACATACTCCTCAGCCCGCATCCCAGCAAAAGGCCGACGGGAGCTATTACTCCTTGGTTTGCTTGCAGGCTCCAGTGTTCTCAGGTTGGTTCACGTGTCAGCCTGTGCTGTTTTACCTACGTCGACTCATACCATTTATCTCTGTTACAATTCCTGTTTTCTGGGCACACTCACAAAATAAACTGGTTCTCACTGAAATTTTTTAGACCATAGCCAAATTACTCTGCAAACACAGGTTGATCTTTCCCAGAACTCCTGTTATTTTAATAATGTAACTGTCATCAGAGAGCACTGTCTGACTCTGAAAGCCTTCTAAGTGTTTTCTTTTTTTCCCCAAGTGATTGAGTTGCTTCTTTGTTCTCTGCAATTACCCAGCAGGGAAGGCTGCTGAGCCCCTGGATTTAGACACTGGGATAATATTTCTAAGCTTAGGAGCAGCTGCACCAGCAACTAAGCACCACAGTCAACTTATCCCTTTAGCACTTGAGAAGCCATAGGCGCAGTTGGATAAGCTGAGACTAGTGCTGTTTATTAAATGAAAGTGAATATAAATATCTCATGGCAAGCTATACATTCATTTCCATATTGTGCAGTAATAAGCTAACACCTCTAAATATCAGTTTAAGAGGTCTGGGCAGTTGAACTGGATGCATATGCACTAAAACAGGCCCGGACGGGGGGCAAAAATGCCCATGTATTATGCACGGAGTTCCACTTCCCGTGCTGATATATATCATGGCAGACAGGCAGAGCCCTGGCTTCTGCTGAGCAGTACAGCAGCCTGCAGTCTGTGCAATCTGGGCCAACACACTGAAAAGCAATTACTTATTCAAGACTATCTTTTGCAGTTTTTCTTACTTTAGAGTTTTGAAATCTTTAGCTAGAAATGAAACAATGAAGGATTTTTTTTTTTTTTTTTGGAGAACTATTGGAGACACTTTATTGATTGACTCAATCCCTGACCAGTGGAAGGCATGCTTCACAATTAACATTGCTGTCTAAGGCTGTTTCAGCCATTCTATCAATGCCTTCATTTTCTTCTCTTGAATGCTCCATATTCAGCTTCTCACTCATCACTGTTAATGTTAATTAGGAGTAAATTAACTATCATTTCAGAGTCAAGTAGTGGGGGAAAGAAATTTACGATGAGAAAGGATGTATACCAAATAGAGTATGATATTACTATTTACTGACTTTATCCTGCCTTTCTAACAGCACAGAAAGGAATTAGTTGATGTTTCATGGGTTGCCTAGACTCTGAAACCAAACTGGAGGCATTATGTATTGGGCAACCCTGTTCACTGTTGATCTCTCGCCAGTAAAATGTAAGCACAAGGAGAGTAGGGATTTTTACCTTATGTATTCTTGTCAGTTATCCCAGCCCTGAAAACAGATCCCTTAGTGAAGAGGCAATGCATAGTGAATGTCTGCTGAGTGAGTGAAACACCGCGGGTATGTTCACCATGGCAAGGAACATACCCCAAATCATGACATTAGCAAGACTTCCGACCTCTGAGAACCACATAAAGCCTACTGGTTTGTAAAAAGAACTCTCAGGTTCTCAAGGGTGAATCATTTCCCCTGTGACCAAAAACAAGGTATTTAGTGTCACTAAGCTTTGGTTTTTTCATCTTTCAAATGGGTAGATTAATATCTACTCTATAAAATATACAGCATCATTTTTAGGATAAAATAAAATTATATATATATGTATATTTTGAGAAAGGGTTTTGCTCTGTCACCCAGGCTGGAGTGTAGTGGTGTGATCTCTGCTCACTAAAATCTCCACCTCCCAGGTTCAAGCAATTCTTCTGCATCAGCCTCCTGAGTAGCTGGGACTACTGGCGCATACCACCATGCCCAGCTAATTTTTGTATTTTTAGTAGAGACAGGTTTTCACCATATTGGCCACGCTGGTCTCAAACCCCTCACCTCATGATCTGCCTGCCTTGGCCTCCCAAAGTGCTGGGATTACAGGTGTAAGCCACCATGCCTTACCAAATAAAATAACATTTTTAAAAAAATAAATTAATATTTGTGAAAATACTCTGGAAAAAAACTTCACAAACATAAGGTATTATTATTTATAATTATTTTTACTTATAATAATTATTATTGAATTAGCTATCCCCTCAGTATTAACCATTGCCTCAGCTATAGTAGATAAAGCTCATCTTCCTTAGTTCTATTTGCCAATTATTTGCCTTCTTAATTTACTTCCTGTTTCTCTTGCATTAATACAAGAGAACAGAAATAAAATACAGTTTATTTCTGTAACCAGGAACAGGGAGAAGGCTGGAGAAAATGTCACCAGACTAACTCAAAATTACAACATTTTCCACTGTTTATGTACCTTCTAAGCTATATGTCTACATGTAAGTGGGCATTCATCTGAAGACACAAGTGATTGATTCCTTCTAATCTATAACTAAGGTCTGAGTCCTGGAGACCTTCCTCCAGAGCCTCAGCAAATTTACTTAATCCAGATGGGTCTTGGAGCCAGAGGTGATTACCTATCAGGGGAACCCACCCCAGATATTTCAACATAGGTTCTTTCTATTTTCCGTAAGTGTCGGCTGGTCTGAGAAATAAAGAGAAAGAGTACAAAGAGAGGAATTTTACAGCTGGGCCGCTGGGGGTGACATCACATATCGGTAGGACCATGATGCCCACCTGAGCCACAGAACCAGCAAGTTTTTACTAAGGATTTCAAAAGGGGAGGGGGTGTACGAACAGGGAGTAGGTCACTTGCTTTAAGGGGCAAAAAGCAGAGCAAAAATCACATGCTTCTGAGGCCAATAAAAATCACAATGCAAAGGGCAAAGCAAAGATCACAAGGCAAAGAGCAAAATCAAAAACTGATAAGGGTCTGTGTTCAGCTGTGCACATATAGTCTTGATAAACATCTTAAACAACAGAAAACATGGTTCAAGAGCAGAGAATCGGTCTGACCTCAAATTTACCAGGGAGCAGTTTTTTCTCCACCCCAATAAGCCTGAGGGTACTGCAGAAGACCAGGGCATATTTCAGTTCTTATCTCAACTGCATAAGATAGACACTCCCAGAGTGGCCATTTATAGACCTCCCCACAGGAATGCAATTCTTTTCCTAGGGTCTTAATATTCCTTGCTAGGAAAAGAATTTAGTGATATCTCTCCTATTTGCAGGTCCGTTTATAGGCTCTCTGCAAGAATTAAAATACGACTCTTTTTGCCTGACCCCGCAGTCAGTCACACCTTATGGTTGTCTTCCCTTATTCCCTAAAATCGCTGTTATTCTGTTCTTTTTCAAGGTGCACTGATTTCATATTGTTCAAACACACATGTTTTCCAAACAATTTGTATAGTTAACGCAATCATCACAGTGGACCTGAGGTGACGTACATCCTCAGCTTACGAAGATAACAGGATTAAGAGATTAAAGTAAGATAGGCATAAGAAATTGTAAGAATATTATTAGGGAAGCGATAAATGTCCATGAAACCTTTACAATTTATTTTCCTCTGCCGCGCCTCCAGCCAGTCCCTCCATTTGGGGTCCCTGACTTCCCGCAACAATTACCCTTATTTTTTCTTCTGCTAAGGTATGGAGGTCTGGGGGAGTTCATTTAGACCCCAATAAAACTTGTTTAATCCTAAATGGGTCCTGGTAGGAGGAATGGGAGAATTCCTTCATTTTCTTGTCATGCTTCAAGACTGAGAAAGGCCTGGGCAAGACTCTTGGTGGGTTTTTGTTTCATTCCAGTGTTTGCCTAAGGGCACCAGCTCTCTCAGTCTTTAATATTTAACCTAACCATTCAGTCAGTGCTGAGACAGTTTTCATGGAGGCCTGCTTTTTCAGCGTTTGTGAGACCTGGTTTGCCACAAAAGCACAATAAAAATTAGCTAGAAGGATATTTTGACATCTGTTCTCATTTTCTTCCTTTGCCATATGGATCTTCTGCCCTGAATAATATTACATTTGCTTCCAGAAGTTAAAAAGATCTTGCCCAGCTCTTGCTGAACGAGTATCTCCATATTTCAAATTGCTTCTGGTTAAATAAATTTTAGGGTTAGAGCAATCATAATACTTGCCCCTGCTGATTAAATACCTTCTACATAGCAAGGGCTAAATAAGTATATCTTTATATACATTACAGTCCTTTCTCATATTCTGTGGAGGATTCGTTCCAGGACCACTCAGAATGCCAAAATCCTACTATGCTCAAGTTCCTGATACAAAATGACATAGTATTTGCATATAACATAACATGCATCCTTCTGTATACTTTAAAGCATCTCTGGATTACTTATAATACCTAATACAAAGCAAATTCTATGTAAATAGTTGTTATACCATATTGTTTTTATTTGTACTTTTATTGTTGCATTGTCATTTTTTATTGTTACCCCCAATATATATGATCTGCAGTTGGTTGAATCCCTCAATGTGGAAGCTGAGGATACTGAGGACACTGTACTTTACTTAATAACATAAAGGCAGGTAAATATTGTAGCTAACAGCACAGGATCTGAGAACAAACATGAGCTCAGTCACTTACTAGCTTTAAGACAATCTCACTGTGCCTTACTCTCCCCATTTTTAAACTGGAGGTTATAATAAAACAATATAATATAATATAATATATCCTACCTTAAAGGATTTTTTAAAATATTAAATTAATGAACATATCAAGCAGTTAAATGCATGAAATACCTTTAAAAAAGGGAAAAAAAAGGGTTGTATAAGGGTAGCTGTCATCATTAATAATCTTCACACCAGATATGTATTTTTAGTGAGTTTTATAGACTAAAAACACCAAAGCCAGAGTTGTTACGTTACACTGTGAGTAAGTAATGGAGCACAAATTCAACTCACGAGTGCCCAACTCCATAGCCCAGAGTCATTTAGCTTTCACTGTCTACATACCCAAAAACATATCCTTCAACAATAAATTGTTTTCATACTGTTAAAGTCAATTCACCAGACATTATTTAACATCTGCCACATAGAAGTTCTGTGTGGTTGCAAGGCTATTTCCTCTAAGCTTACCCTGTTGAGTTTAGGAATAAGAGGACAAAATTATGACAGGGAGGAATTTAGAGGAGGAGTAACAAAGAGGGAAGATTCTAATGTTATATTCACAGTACCCCTTAAGTTGAATTTGTTGAATTTAAAAGGTTGATGAAGAAATGATTCTGATCCAATTAGAGTGTGATGAGAAGAGATGTACGAAAACAGTGCCATTGGACCTGATTGGATAGAGAACACTTTTGGCATTTCACTCAGATGTGGTGGGGAAGGGCTGGAGAAAGAACTGGGGTATCTGTGGATAAGGTGACATGCATGCTGGCCTATGAAACTGATACGGTTTTCAGGGGCCCACGGAGTGAGCTAAGAGGCGCATAAATGCAGAAAACAACTTGAGTAAAGACCAAGAGGCTAAAAAGCAAAGAAACATCAGGCCTATAAAGGAGTGAAGTGTAGTAGAAAATAAGGCATAAAAGCTACTTTGGCACAATATTAAAGCAGGTCTTGGCAACAAGGCTGAGTTTAGATTTATTCTCTATGGCTTTTAGGGTTGACGAGAAGAGACTGATATGTTTGGACCCATGCCTGGGAAAAAGCTCTGATGCCTCTATGGAGACTGGCATGGGGGTGGGAGCAAGCAGGGAAGGAGCACAGGCTGGGTTGGGAGGCCACTGTGAGTCACCCAGGTGAAAAGCAGATCTGTTCTAGGGGGCAATACAGAAGTGGAGACGGGACATACAACTTAGATATAGTGGCAATACGATTTAGTGACTGGATGACAGGAATGAAGGAGAGATGGGACTAAAAAATGAGTACAGCTTTAGGTTGAGCACCTGGAAGAAAATTAGTGCATTTTACTGAGGAAAGAGCCAGAAGAAAGCAGTCTCTTTTTCCTGGATTTTAGTAGAAACAGAAGTAGGGCCAGAGATGGTCACGAGTGCCATTCTGGATACACTGAGTCAAGGTTCTATACCTGCATCTGAGAGGACACGCCCACAGGCAGTGAGAACAGGGTGGACGCAAGAAGGCAGGCCAGAGGTCAGTGTTTGGGAGTCACAGAGGAGTGGCAGTCAACAGAGAGGAGACGATGAACCCCCGGGGGAGAGGACCCAGAACAATTGAAGATGGAAACTCTGATTTCAACATGGAACTGAAGAGGGAAAACCAGGAAAAGAAACTCAGAAGGAACTATCATGGAGATAAGATCGGGAAAAAAGTATCTCAGAAATCAAAGGATGAGAGTTGAGAACAAATACGAAAAATGGGATTGGGGGTGGTGGAGAACAGGAAGGAAGGATGGATTGGACCCATTACCACAGAGAAGCAGAGAGGAAGAGAAACCTCTAGGTTAGTTCAGTAAAACACTGTGAGGAAAGAATGTTGAATTTAAAAGTTTTCTCCTGTTGCATTAACTCAAGGAGAAAATAGCCCCGAAGAACTTCACGAGTATGCTTTAGTTGCAAATGAATGTCTTTGAGGGAGATTTAAGTAGTTTTGAATGCCCTATGGCTTAACTCACACAAATAATAGCATGAAGTATTTAAAACCATAAATCAAAACAACTGGCTAAGTCATTCTGTTTTTTTTCTATTTACCTATCCTCCCCTGTAAAAGCAGGTTAATTTATGTACTAGGTGTCTATTTACGTTTTAATTTAACAGCAATGTATATTTTCACCACTCTCAAGGTACTCATTGTTAAAGCTCTGCAGCATTAGAGGAATAGTCCTTTGTGTTCACTTTTTTCTTGTTCTTTGAAAACTGATTGTTTGATTTTTAAATACATTGAAAAGAGTAAAAAAGATGGCAATTTGTCTGAAATAAGAGTGTGCTTTAAAAAAAGCCTCCCCAGAGAGCGTTTTAGTATTATTGAGCATTTAGTAAGAAAAACATTCAAAAATAACCCACATCCGTGGAACTGTGGACTCGGCAAGTCTGTCACTAAATTCCAAAGCAGAAACAGGCTAAATCCATTAGACGATGCATTGCTTAATCTTGCCTTCTTAATCAACTTCAGCATTGAAAAATGCAGACATGATTATGAATTGCTGCTGATAGTTGAGTGTTCACAGCAGAGAGTTTGTTCTTAACTGTTTTTCTACTGCCAAGTAGCGCTCAACTGCAGCACTTTAAATTATGTGCTCCATGATGAAATTGGATGTATTGCTTTTTAGGTTTTCATCCAGCTAAGATCATGTTTGGGGAGAAGCCAATTCTAGATGCAGTTTTCTGCCTATGAGTTGGAAAATCCGAGTTAACTAAAGTTCAGGAAGTTTAGAAAGACTGATTACAGAGACTAGCCTTGCCTGTTCGGTGGCTCAGGGCATCCACAGGACACCCTAACCTCAGCTGGGTAAGGTCGGCAGGCCGCGTGATCGCTCGGCGTGATTGTCTGCTCCCATCAGTGGGGCGTCATTTTGTTTCTCACAGAAGATCCTTAATAAATACAGGTTAATGCACTTTTGTCTTCTTCAGATATTCTATGTTTTAGTTCCAGAGATCCTTATTTAATGAAGATGGTTCTAAACAGCACTTTGATTTTTCAAGACAAAAATTCCTTTCAAATTTTTATCTCTTGCTTCATTGTGGAAACAAGTCCAGGAGGCGCGCCAGGCTTCTGGACTACAGTTATTCTACAGGAAAACCGAAGAGCGGAGCATCTAATACCTTCACAGTGGTCACACAGCTCACTCGGTCGACACTGGGAGGGCAATCCAGACTTGCTGACTCCCAGACATGCACCCTCCCTGACCTGTGGTGCAGGCTGCCTTGCATGCAGTGTCTGCACAACTTGAAACTCCAATTTCAAAATGGAAAGAAACTAAGTAAAACACAGTATCTCCAAGCCTAGAAGCAGTGATGAAAAAAAATCTCAAATATAAATCCTAAATCAAAAAAGCAAAGAAACTAACTTCAAAAATTAAGAATTATAGATAGTGAGGGAACGTTTCCTCTGTAGACGCCTATGACCAAGATGGATGGGTGGAAGTAGAGAAAATGAATCTGCCAACACTTTCTTTTGTTAATACAATTCTGTTCACTGGTTATCTAGTCTGGGGCTGGCAAATTTTTTTCTGTAAAGATATAAGTATTTTAATCCCAGCACTTTGAGAGGCTGAGGCGGGCGGATCATCTGAGGTCAGGAGTTTGAGACCAGCCTGGTCAACATGGTGAAACCCCGTCTCTATGAAAAATACAAAAATTAGCTGGGTGTGGAGGAGG
>NW_012114655.1:2992776-2995085 GCF_000951035.1 Colobus angolensis palliatus | reverse complement strand
AAAAAAAAAAGGAAATTCAGTCTCAATCAGCAAAGATCAAAGATTCGAAAGCAACCTTCCAAGTGTCTGGTTTCAGCCATGCTTCCAGATTTGTTATTCTTACATCTAACTGCTTGTTTTATAATGAGCAACCAAATTACCTCATGGATTTCCATAAATGTGTATGATTAATTTTCTTATGATATAATAAAGGTCTGAGTTTGTTTACTGTGGACTTCTAGGTTTGCACAGTTTTCCTATAATTAAAATAAAGAGAACTGATGACCCCTAAAGAATCAAACTTGGGCTGGAGTAGAACCTTTTGTTTTTATTATTTCATAATTTTATTTTCCTCTACAGTTCAGCTATGTGTCAGATTATGTACTTGACATAATATATTTCTATATTCCTTCAATCTTACATAAAAACAGTTTAAATATCTCTTGCCAGAAAATGATAATCCAAAATCAAGAATAACCTGGAAAGTAAGAATTTAACATTCGTAAACAGCTATCTTATGTTGATTTAATCAGCTAAATGCAGTTATTAAGGACTCACATACACAAAAAGAAGAGCTGCAAAGCATGAAACAAGGTTCTCAGCATTTTAGATTGCAGCTGGTATCAACTCCCACTGTTTCTACGAGAAATTAAACTTATCAACAAAAATATAAACTTGCTTCCACTTATTAATCCATATTTGAAAAGTCTCTATTCCTTCAATTTATAAATCTAATAAATTGACTTCCCATTGATATCAAATATTGCTTTGGAATCTTTTCCAAGGAATATATGTCTTTTAACAAAAACAGTCTATGTGAAGCATTATAATATCACTAAATCAGGTATTTTATCTCCAACACATAACAGACTCAGACATAGAAACACCCTAAGTCAGAGCACTGATCTTTATGGAAACCTTTCAAAAATACAGAGAGAAATGTATTTCTCATAATGTGTTAGCTTTAACAAAATTTATGGTAAACCTTGTAATTTGATCTTTCTTATAACTTTCAGAATTTTTTAAGGATTTGAAATATAAAAATATATTTTCAGAAGGTTCATTTGTAAAATAATTTGAGGAGGGAATCCTGAAGTATGTGTCATCCACCTCAAGTAGCTAATTTCCAGCCATGTGTCTATATTTCCTGTAGGTAAAACCCCATTACTTTGTTGTGTTAACTGATTTCTTCCTATATGAACTTTTCTCCTTTCAAGGATCTTTTCCTACCAATGACGACTGCAGAACAACATGACATGCACGCCCAACTTTGATCATGCGGATCCACACTGAGATGGAGCCATTTAGAGGGATGAGGTATGGGAGCGGCACAGGCTCCCGGGTCAGGCGCCCTGAGTTCTAAGGGTTCACTGCAGTCCCTTCCTACTTATGTCAACTTCGGCAAGTACAATGTTTTGCGCTTTAGTTTGTTTTTTTGTAAAATAAAGATCAAAATACCTATCTGGAAGAATTAGAATTGCAGTCTCTAAAAGAGCAATTGGTTTTTTTTTGAGACAGTCTTGCTGTGTTGCCCAGGCTGGAGTGCAGTGGAGCGATCTTGGCTCACTGCAAGCTCCACCTCCTGGGTTCATGCCATTCTCCTGCCTCAGCCTCCCAAGTAGCTGGGACTACAGGTGCCGCCACCACGCCTGGCTCATTTCTTTGTATTTTTAGTAGAGATGGGGTTTCACCACGTTAGCCAGGATGGTCTCGATCTCCTGACCTCGTGATCTGCCCATCTCGGCCTCCCAAAGTGCTGGGATTACAGGTGTGAGCCACCACGCCCAGCAAGCAGTTGGTATTTCCTCACCAATGCCCTGACTCCACCACTTCCTTCCTGTACTTCCTTAATTTCTCTGTGTTTAGTTTCCTCATCTGTAAAATAAGAATGATAACCACATCTATCTTTCATTGAGAGAGAGGATTAATGAGAGATGCAGGCAAAGTGTTCCTAGCAGTACTTGGCGGATGGTAAGGACTCAATACATATCAAATATTTTTGTTATGAATATTATTTTTAAAGTATTCTTAATGGTGGCCAAGAGATAACTCTATATTAGGCTTATATACTAGCAGGAAAGAGACAAAAAAAAATGACTGTGCTACTTACTGTATGACTTGTGCTGTCACAGAGAAGAGCACGGGAAGATGGAAGAAAACGGCCTGGGTAGAATTGCTGATCTGGGACACAGGAAGATGGCCGAATAGGAACAGCTGCAGTCTCCAACTCCCAGCGCAAAGGACACAGAAGACCGGTGATTTCTGCATTTTGAACTGAGGTACTGGGGTCATCTCACTTGTGAGTGCCGGACAATCGGTGCGGGTCAGCT
>NW_012114655.1:2924971-2992365 GCF_000951035.1 Colobus angolensis palliatus | reverse complement strand
AGAATTGCTGATCTGGAAGAAACCCTCCTGAACTGAAGCCCAGGATGAGCGGGAGCCTGTTAAGCACAGGTGGAGGCCGTGAGGGTGTGTCACAGGAACAGACAGAACATATCAAACTGTCCACGGAGCATGACACGACACAGGAACTGAAAGGCATTTGGTATACTTTGGCCGTGTCCCCACCCAGATCTAATCTTGAATTGTAGCTCCCACAATTCTCACGTGTTGTGGCAGGGACTGGTGGGAGGTAATTGAATCATGGGGGTGGATTTTTCCCATGCTATTCTCATGATAGTGACTAAGTCTCATGAGATCTGATGGTTTATTAAGGGGAGTTTCCCTGCCCACCTTCTCTTCTCTTGTCTGCTGCCATGTAAGACATGCCTTTCACTTTCCACCAAGATTGTGAGGTCTCCCCAGTCACGTGGAACTCTGAGTCCAGTAAACCTCTTTTTTTTGTAAAGTGCCCAGTCTCAGGTATGTCTTTATCAGCAGTGTAAGAACAAACTGATACAGCATTCATTCAGTGAATTTGAAATGTGATGTACAAGGGTTCAGGGTGATGAAAAACGAAACTGGAAGGGTTGGTAGAGGCAGGCTCACAGAGGCCCTGCAAACCTTGTTAAAAAGTTTGATATGTATCCTGAAAGCCGTGGAGAGCTAGCAAAGAGATTTAAGCAGGAAACTTGATGCATGTCCTTTGAGAAGCATCATTCTGGGTGCATGTGAAATACTGCATTGGAAGGGTAAGCCTGGAGTTCGGGTGCATAGATGGGAGGCAGAGACGTGTCCCCCTGTAGCCAGGTAACCAGGCATGGGGAAGAGCAGGTGGATTTGTGAAATATGGAGTCGGTGACTCCACAGGATAGCTACATTTGTTACTGATTGGAAATATTCATTTATCCAACCCACTAAATTAGACTGTACTAAAAATGGCCCAGTCGGTGAGGCATGATCTATTAAAGTGTTATGTTACTGATAACAGTAAAGAAGCACAACACTTTACTTAATGCACAGAGAGCCCTGCGAACGACGCAGGTTCCAGTCAGCAATATTTTTGCTGAGATTCGTCTTCACCAAGATACTCCTTGGGACCCCAGCAAGGACCTAGGGAGACGCCTGGCATTCAGACCCTAAGAGGAAGGGAGACCCAGGGCTGGGGACTCTACTAAGTAAAGGAGGCCGAGGAGGCCCTGAGGCTTATGATGTCTGAGGGAGTGGGGCATGAAAGAGGGATAGGAAAGAGAGAAGACCTCGGGCTGCTGAATGGAGCCAGGAGGCCGTGTATAGAACACCCTTGACATAAGTGACTCCATCTTAAGAAAAGACTCCATCTTACATTTCAAAAGGTGTCAAGCCAAAAGGGTCCAAATGTTCACCTAATCAATAGAGACAACACCCAACCAGATAAGGGCATAACCCTTCACTATTAGTCCTTATCAGAGCAGTCAAAGACTATCAAAAGAGCTGGACTTCACTAGCTAGACACAGCTGTCTCAACAGACACCTTCTTGCTGTCACTTGTGATCACTCTCCTTTAACTGGTTCATTAATCCTTTTTCCTGCACCCTTTTCTCTTGATGTTATTTCAAATTATGTTGATGAAAAGCTGTACTGGAGCTCACATTAACTAGCTGTACAACGTATTTCAACAGGTAAATTTGGATTTAAATGAGGCTCATCAATGATTAGCCATCTGATGACTGCCACGCATGGTCTGTAACACTGTCGTTTGGTGTGCCGTGAGATAACTCTCCATGGGTTTCTGCACACCTTACAGACAGAATCACTGACTGCTTTTTTATTCTGAGGTACTTTTCCCAGAATGTTTCTCTAGTGAACAGCCTCTGAAGATTGAGATCGTGTTTTCCTGGAGCAATGGTCAGTCATGACTACAGCCTGGGGCCTAAGGTCAAAGTCCCCTGCTGGAATGCAACCAGTGTGTGTGCTGGTGTCACAGGGTCCTCTTCGTGTCACCCTAGAAGAAGTGGAACTCAAGGAACCAGTACAACAAAAGCTGGTTCTCTGGGTATTGCCGTTTTTGTGAGTAATGAAGTCTTAGTCTCAGACCAGGCAGCCTAGTGTCTTTCACCAGCATCCACGAACCTGTGACCTCACAAATAGGGTAAAATCTCAGACTTTTCACAGTTCTCAGCAGATACTATGCTCCTCATTTAGGCAGCCGCATATGGTCAGAGAATTTATTGCCCACAAAATTACTGCCTTTCTTGGCAAAACGGTCTGCCTTTTTGAATTCAGTGATAAAAATTATGCAACCCTCGGCTGGGCACAGTGGCTCACTCCTGTAATCCCAGCTCTTTGGGAGGCCAAGGCAGGTGGATCACAAGGTCAGGAGACCAAGACCATTCTGGCTAACACGGTGAAACTTTGTCACTACTAAAAACACAAAAAAAATTAGCGGGGCATGGTGGCAGGCGCCTGTAGTCCCAGCTACTCGGGAGGCTGAGGCAGGAGAATGGCGTGAACCCGGGAGGTGGAGCTTGCAGTGAGCCGAGATCGCGCCACTGCACTCCAGCCTGGGCGACAGAGCAAGACTCCGTCCGTCTCAGAAACAAAAAACAAACAAACAAAAAAGAAAATTATGAAACCTTCATGATTTTTTTTTTCTGTTTGCCTTCGTTATAGAAAGCTCAACAGTAAATTAATGTTCAATTGAAATAACAATGTAAGCATAAGTATAATTATCTTTCACTAGTTGCATACCATCTTCATGCTAATATAGCTATTTTCTTCTGGTAAACTGATAAGCAAGGGCAATAAAAGCCCATTTTCTTCTTCTTCTCTCTCTCTCTTTTTTTTTGGGGGGGGAGAGTCTCACTCTGTCCCCCAGGCTGGAGTGCAGTGGTGCAATCTTGGCTCATTGCAACCTCTACGTCTTCAAGCAATTCTCGTGCCTCAGCCTACTAAGTAGCTGGAATTACAGACATGCACCACCACATCCAGCTAATTTTTGTATTTTTAGTAGAGACAGGGTTTCACCATGTTGGCCAGGCTGATCTCGAACTCCTGACCTCAGGTGATCCGCTCACCTCAGCCTCCCAAAGTGCTGGGATTACAGGCATGAACCACTATGCCTGGCCAAAGTCCATTTTCTTCTGGTAAGTACCAAATGAATGACTAGTCCAGAATGTGGCCAACCTGGACTACTACAGTATCTAACTGCTGTTTAGTCATTTCAGCTGGGCACGGTGGCTCATGCCTATAATCCCAGCACTTTGGGAGGCTGAGGTGGGTGGATTACTTGAGGTCAGGAGTTCGAGACCAGCCTGGCCAACATAGCAAAGCCCCATCTCCACTAAAAATACCAAAAAATTAGCTGGGTGTGGTGGCGGGTGCCTGTAATCCCAGCTATTCAGGAAGCTGAGGCAGGAGAATCCCTTGAACCCGGGAGGCAGAGGTTGCAGTGAACTGAGATCATGCCACTGCACTCCAGCTTGGGCAACAGAGTAAAACTCTGTCTCAGAAAATAACAGTAAAAAAATAGATTTTTCTATTGAAACATCATAAGCTCTCTCCCTTGAGAACAGGAACCCCGAGGGCTGCCAGAGTGTTCAGTGAATCCATGACGCAGGGTCCAGGGAGAGCCCACGTGATGGCCGGTCACTGGTGGCTCTCTAAAACTCTCCTGGGGTGGAAGGTTACGGATGGCTCTCAGACAGGGTGGGGGGGTCTGTGACTTCTTCCCTTAGTGAAAGGGCTGGGTTCTTGGTGAGGTACCAGACACAGATCCTGATGCAGGAATAATGAGAGTGGAGGCTCTGGGAGAGGAGAGCATTTAAACACGGACTCCAGCAACAGCCACAGACATGGGCAAATGCTCCAGTGGCATCCTCACTGGGCTCCCTAGAAGTAGTGCCTGGGCAGGGTTTCAAGTGTGTCTGAGTTTTGAAGGGAGTCCTGTTTGGGGAACATCCCATGGCGGGTGAGGGAAGCAGGATAGGGAAAAGGGGAAAGGGCTATTGGCTGGGCGCGGTGGCTCACGCCTGTGATCCCAGCACTTTGGGAGGCTGAGGCATGTGGATCACCTGAGGTTAGGAGTTCAAGACCAGCCTGGCCAACATGGTGAAGCCCCATCTTTACTAAAAATACAAACATTAGCTGGGCGTGATGGTGGGCGCATGTAATCCCAGCTACTCGAGAAGCTGAGGCAGGAGAATCGCTTGAACCTAGAAGGCGGAGGTTGCAGTGAGCTGAGATCGTGCTATTGCACTCCAGCCTGGGCGACAGAGTAAGAGTCAGTCTCAAAAAAAAAAAAAAAATGTGTTCTTCGGCCTGATTTTTGGTTCCTTGGTGGTGGGAGGGAAGAGGGAAGGTGGTATTACCTGCAGTGAGGCAGGTGTGCTAACTTTAGGGGAGATTGGTGCATGCAGGACACATAACCCCCTTTCCCGAGCAATGTGACCCCAATGACTGAGGGACGGTTCTCCAAAGAATCACAGTAGTAAGCTGTTCGGAGCCAGCACTCACGGCAGGTGTGGGGTGAGTAAAGGAGCCGGGAGGGTACCAACAGCCCCCACCGCTGCAGTGCTAACAGGGTGAAGGTGTCAGCCTGCAGGGACTGGCAGGGAACAGACTCGCACAGAGCATGCGGTGCTGCACCACAGTGCTGCCATGGCAGCTTTCCCAGCTGGAGACAGTGGCAGCTCATTACTGAGCTTGAGGTTGACAGTTTGTGAACTCTCCTAAGGACTAAAGTCAATTAGCACTTTCTCTTTAATGCTTTTTACAACTCTGGAATTCTAACTGAATGGCATTGTGCATTTCCCTTCAAAAGGAACAGAAGTCACTGGTCTCTACAAACCAGGAGAACTTGCAGCCAGATCGTCTCATCAGGCACGGCAATGCCATTCACCACTGAATAGGGAAGGTTGAAAGGTGCCCACCAACTTTCTCCTACTGATGGAAAATACGGATTAAGAAATGAAATTACCTGGTTATGAATTCAATACAAATGGAACACATCTGGCGAAGTTTCTTGACCACCTGGTTTTTATCTTTGAAATTTTGTCCATAATATAACCACCACCATGTCTCCGGAAAGGTCATTTCTTCTTAGTCACAAAGTTGTTTTCTTAGTAAATTCTCAAGTGAAGTTTGGTCCTCAATTTATACACACCAAGACCTCTGGGAGTCTAAGAGAAGTAACATTTTGCATGTCACAGGTCAAAATTCCATGTGAAGAGGAGTTGAGATTAAGCCCAAACCATACAAGCAAAAACTTGCTGCTTTATATCCTGACATCCTTAGACAAGGGACTCTCAAATGAGTCCCATGGGACTGAGTTTCCTATGAGAAGTCACCATTCCCAGTGCACTCCAAGAAGTCCCTAATAATGGAATTTGCTACTAATAAGTTTATATTAATTGCCCACTTGACATTTTATAGTAAAATAAAGAGCATAGCATAATAGAGTAGATAGGCCAGCAACATCCCCAACCCACCTGGATACTTCAATATTAGACCCAAATAAGGTCCGGTATGCAACTGATCATGTCCACAATCCAGGCGTACCCCTGAGTGGTAACGGTGACATGTCACTGGGCCTAAAGGGCAGTGACGGAGATCCCAGATGCTCTGGAAATAAAAGATAGTTTTATGTGATTCTGAAATGTTTGAGTCTCACATTGGAAGTTTATGTAATGCCTGCCATGCCTTTTTGGGTCTACCTGTTCTCTCCTTGACTGTGTATCTCTCTGTCCGCCCAGCAGAAGAGGAGGTAAATCATTGGGCAAGTCAAGTTGAACACCTACGTCCTCTACAATAAAAGACAAAATGTGTCCTTGAGGGGCCTATTGAAGGAATCAAATATTTTGTAAAAAGAAAATAATAGTCCTTCTTTCTTACACTAGTCCTTACTTTATTTTCTACAAAGAGGCAATCATTAATTATAGAGTCACAAAATCTAAATGGTAGGTGGTGATGGTGCCCTGAAGGAAAATGTGAGGCACTGTAATTACACTTAACAAGGGCATCAAATGCCATCATGGAGGAGCACAGGGGAGCTTCCCTAAGGAATGAACCCCAACCCCCAAACCTGGAAGGTGAATGGAAGTTACTGACACGCAGGGGCCTGTGGAGTTCCGCAAAGGCCCTGGAGCCAGTTGAGAAAGTGGAAGCCACTTCGCAGGTGGGAAGACGGCGGGTGAGAAGGGCCGCGCTGAGACAGGAAATGGGGCAGTCACATCAGTCCGTGCAGGATTTCATCCTCAACAGTGGAAAGAACACGGAGAATTGTAAGCAAGAGGAACACATCGTCGCATCCGCATCCACACAGTGGCCCTTTGGAGCCTGGAAGGGTGAGGGAAAGAACCAGCACAGAAACTGCCTAGGGAGTGATTCGGGAACACAGAAATGATTGGAGTTGGTCTAAGGTGGTGGCAATGAAGATGAAACTTTCAAAAAGCAGGGAGACCCAAGAGCTGTGCCGAACTGGAGAGACCCTCTGCGAGAGAATCGAGGCTTCCTTATCCGTGTAGACACTTCCACTGTAGGCGCAGTGACTCCGTAAAGCACTTGTTATTTACATGTCTGTCTCTCACGCTTAGACTACAGCTACTGGAGTGTAAGACTCCAGCTGGACTCCAGCTCCAGGCAGGAGTCTTGTCCTTGAAGTCTGTATCCTCTGTCGTTTGCACAGCGTGTGGAACGAGGGGAGACTGGTGAAACCAGGTGAAGACAAGTGAAGGAAGACCTGCTTCACCAGAAGTGCAACACGCAAAGCATCGACACGTCAGCGACAGTCGGGCAAAGCTAAGAGTAAAGCCGGCAGAGGTAAGAGTAAAGCCGGCAGGTGGAGAAGGAGTCCAAATAGAAGAAAGCTTTGAAACTGGGAAGCAAAAGTCAAGCTACATTTTTTTCTTAATAATGTTGTTATGTGGTACTGTGCTTGGTACCCCAAATTAATCTAATCATTCCCAGGAATGCTCCCTTTCAGTGAATGTTATCTCAGAGCCACCTGCTCCAGCCGTACCTCCAGCACTGGGGATTACAGTTCAGCATGAGATTTGGGTGGGGACAAATATCCAAACTATATCAGACGGGGTGTGCTACCTTGGGAAAGCTACCATCCAGATTTCTTAGCTTTTCTTTATGCCCAGGAAAATCAAACTGGCAGACTCTAGTGAGAAGGACGTGTATAACTGGCTGCATCAGGCACAGTGGTACGTGTTCTAATTCTTGGCCCTTGAGCAGAACTTTCAGAAAGAGTCGTCATGCCCTCTATGAATGACAAAATAAAAAGCTCTCAAGATGAGATCCCTTCCTTCCTCTCTCTGGCATGCTGGACTCCTTGGGCAATATCTGTGCCCATAATTCTCTCTGCATACTTTAGCCAGTGTGCAGACTCCTCACCTGCATAGTAACTCCCAGCTCATTCCCTCTCTCTTCGTGGCCCCGTGACCTCCTGCGGTTAAGCAGCCCACAGACCCATGGACCGCAGAGTGCAGGCATTGTCAGCTCCACTTGACTGCCAATGCCTTCCAGGAACCAAGCCCAGGTCAAGCTTCCCTGGCGTACAGCCCACATCTCTGCAGCAGTAGAGAGGCGTGGGCTTTCCTCTCCTGGAACTGGGGACAAGTCTCTTCTTGAAGCATCTTGTAGGCAGAACTCCATTAATTGTACAAAGACAGGGGAGGGAGAGTGCTCTGTATTAGGCCATTCTTGCACTGCTGGAAAGAAACACCTGAGACTGGGTAATTTATAAAGAAAAGAGGTTGAGTTGCCTCATGGTTCTGCAGATTTGACAGGAAGCATGGTGTTGGCATCTGCCTGGCTTCTAGGGGGGCCTCAGGAAGCTTGCAATCATGGCAGAAGATGAAGCAGGAGCAGGCGTGTTACATGATGAAAGCAGAAGCAAGTGAGAGAGTGGGAGGGAGGCCCCGCACACTTTTAAATGACCAGATCTGGTGAGAAGGCACTCACTGTCGCAAAGACAGCACCGAGCCATGAGGGATCCGCCCCATGAGCCAAACACCTGCCACGAAGCCCTGCCTCCAGCACTGGGGATTACAGTTCAGCATGAGATTTGGGTGGGGACAAATATCCAAACTATATCAGATGGGGTGTGCTATCTTGGGAAAGCTACCATGCAGATTTCTTAGCTTTTCTTTATGCCCAGGAAAATCAAACTGGCAGACTCCAGTGAGAGAGACGTGTGTAATTGGCTGCATCGGGCACTTTCTTTATTCATGTGCTGTTTTGGGGGAGGTCAGCTATAAAGAAGAAACACGGAACTTAATGAGAATAAAGGCTTCCTATGGTTGTCACAGCAACGTTTCAGCTGCCCCGGGACTCTATCCACGAGCACCCATTATTTAGCTCCCAATATGGCATTTGACTTTGTTTCTGAGATATTTCACTTAGATAATGCCCTCCAGTTCCAACCTTGTGGCTGCAAAAGATATGATTTCATTTTTTTTTTTTTAGCTGAATAGTATTCCATGGTGTATGTATACCACATTTTCTTATCCAGTCATCCATTGGTGGATACTTTGATTCCGTATCTTTGCCACTCTGAATAGTGCTGCGACAACAATAAACATACAAGTCCGGGTACCTTTCTGACATACCGACTTCTTTTCCCCTGGGTAGTGCATGCACCCGCTGTTGGGGGACCTTTGTGCAAGACTGCTCAGTCCAGCTCTGCCTAGCTTTGCCCTCCACCTCCAAGACACAGTATGGGATCCAGGCTCCTGGGGGTCCCATGTCCCACAGCTTTTATACATTTCTCTTCTATTTAAAATGTAGAGTGTACAAAACATGCCTGTACAAGAGAATATTCACAAATGTATAAATAAATATGTAAATTCACAAAATGCTTAGAAATATATCAATACTGTTTTCTTCATTTAAAAATACATCTAGATCATTGATTTAGATTGCAAGGCTCCACCTTAAGGGAGGCAGCTCGTCCATGTCAGACAGCTCCTCTTGTCCTGTCCAGCTGGATTTTGCTCACCTCTCCTTGACACCAGACCTCTGGCATGTCCATATCCTGACTGCAGCCATACTAGCAGTGGAACTAGGGGACAAAACCAATGTTTACTTAAGTGCATTGTGAAAGTCCGGAGGAAGGTTTCTCTTTTCTGGCTGAAGTCTCACACAGGAATAAAAGTGACAGAAAACTCTACCCTTTCCTGCACGTGGCCAGCCCCTGTGGACCCTGGTGACAGGCACTCTGCTCACCTTCTGCCTGGAAGTTTTGCCAAGCCCATGATGATTTTATGAAATGCTCTCTTTGATTTGGCTCCTGGCAGTTTGCAGTTTGAAGTCGTACCTTGTCCTGGATGGAAACCATGTAAAACTATCACATTCTATATTGTTCCCATCCTAGACTATGAACTCACTGGGCTTCATCCAACCCAAACCTCAGCACTGATTTCCTCAATATTTGGCCCACATTTATAAACCTCAAAGAACCTCCCAGCAAACTTGGCTTGAATCTAAAGTCTCTTTACCCGCATTTACACAGGCCTGCTTTCAAACTAGTAAGCCCGCAATAGACTGCCCTAAAACTCCATAGCTTCCTTCCAGCCATGTTATATATAACTTCAGTATAATTTGTTTAAAAAAAGCACAAGAAAGATTATTTGGAGATTCAAATTGAGTACCTTTAATAGAACTGTAATGATTCTGGCAATCATTTTCGAAGCTGCAATAACTAATCATCATAGATCTAACTATATATCCTGGCAGACACATGGAGAATATTAACAGAAATCTTCCCACAAGGCTGCTTTTAGAGCTTAGCACTGCAATTTGCTGAACATTCTCCATCACTTTCTACAGAAAAACCCATGGTTCCTTTTTAAATAAATACTCTAATGCTTTCTACATATTGCATTTGTAAAAAAATACATACACGTGTGCAACATCATAAACGGGAGCAATATTTGTATGCAACAATGTGTGACATGATTTGCATCCTGACATTGCAGAGTTAACACTGCCTGTGAAAAACGGTGACTCTCCAATGAATGCTTATATTGTATGTACAGTAGAAATATGCCATGTGTATTACACCCTATAAATGTAATACAGGAAATTAACATAAAGGCATTTGCAAAGTAAAAGTTTATATATCTTTATCTCTCAGACGGTCACAAGACTTGCCTCCATCCCCCAGACGCCAGGCAGAGCTGCCTCATAAACGCATGTGTAGACTCTTCATCAGTACTGGGAGGGTGGGAGCCGTATACACCCCAAACATGTGCAGAGAAAAAGGCTCCATTTGGTTTCCTTTCCTAATATTTATTATAGCACCTGGTGCCCATAAGCAGGAGATGCTGGTGGTCAGACCTCTGGCCAGATTCAGAGACTGGGCCACAGGAAAGCATGTGTTGCCACCACTCCCTCCGTGCCAAGCCTAATAGAAGAAAGTGAGAGCAGATCCACGGGGCTTCTTGTGCTTGTACAGCTTCCTGTGACACATTCGTAACTAACCCTTGCAGTCGCGTTTAGTCTGCAGTTTAGATATACACGGACGGGATAAACAGAAAGGAGCGATGTGGTGGTGGTTTTATGTATCGGTGCCCACCAGGACACAAGGCCAAAGAAGGTGGGACTTAAACCACATCCATGAAAAATAAGGGTAAGGCAAAATAATATACGTATATTACAGGCTAAAAGCAAACACCTCTCTAAAATGAGGTTTAAAACACGGAGTGAGAGCGGGTGCATGTCTTAAAATACCCAGGTTATTTATATAAATGCCATATTTTTCACTGCAAGTTGCACAGTCTTCCATCTCACTTTCTGATATAGACCTTAGACATAGACATCTGTCTGTTCCTCCGTGTGAAGTTCTCATGAGACCTTTCACCTTATCAAGGCCTTTGTCTGTTTTGAACCTGGTGTTCTTATTCACAAATCAGACATCAAATTGAAATGCTTACTCCTAAATGTAAGGAGACATCATTGAGGGATTTCATCTACTGGAAGATGAATTGGCATGTCTCATGGTTGATTTAGGGCCCACCTCACCATCTTCATTTATTTAACAACTGTAGTTGCTCATCAACTCCAAGACATTACCGATGGCTGGGTGCACACTGATTTTATGTATGTCTAAGAGAAGAGATGCTACCAGTTACGACAGTAAGAGCCATCAATTGAAAGATGCACTGATTTCAGGGCATTAAATGTGAAATTGCACACAACTTGGAATTGATGAAATAGTGTGGTCACTGTGTGCCTGCTAGGCACCAAATATTTTCCTTTTTTTTTTTCCTTTATTCATGGAATTTACTGCCCAATCAGGTGGGGCAAACTATGCCTGGAAGGCCTTCCATCATCCCACAGGACTGGCTGCAAGGAAGGCAGACTCTCTGGGGTGTTTCATTTCAGAACAGCAGGTTAGTCCCATCCATGCACTAGGTTTAAATATGAGAGAGCAAGTAAACTAAAAAAAAATAGGGCCGGGTGCGGTGGCTCACGCCTGTAAATCCAGCACTTAGGGAGGCCGAGGCGGGTAGATCACCTGAGGTTGGGAGTTAGAGACCAGCCTGGCCAACAAGGCAAAACCCCACCTCTACTAAAAATAGAAAAAAATTAGTTGGGCATGGTGGTGTGCACCTGTGATCCCTGCTACTAGGAAGGCTGAGGCAGTAGAACTGCTTGAACCCAGGAGGTGGAGGTTGCAGTGAGCCGAGATCGCACCACTGCACTCCAGCTTGGGTGACAGAGCGAGATTCCATCTCAAAAATAAATAAATAAATAAATAAAAAGAAAAATACAGGATAGTACAAATCTTCAAAATGGCAAGCACAATGCTGGACATCTTATAGAATCTAATTGCAATGAATTCCCATTGATTCCTGTATTTGTTTGCAAACACGTTCCTGTATTTCTTGTGAATCAATAACAACAAACTCATCCATTTCTAGAAAAATAAATATATTCTGTTTCATAGAAGGCTGTACGCTGTGGACGGAAAAGACACGGTGCGTACTGAGCAGAGTCCAGACGGGGTCACACACTTTGAAGATTTTGAAACTGGATAGTAAATCACCCGCCTTCCTCACAGACAGGCCTAACCCATCTTGTTTTATAGATACTGCCTGGAGGAAAGTTTTGTTTCGACTGGATTTGGTTATCCTTTTTACCCTGAAACCCACATCTTAAAGCAGTTAGAATAGCTGTTTAAAATAGAACAAAATCTGGCTGGAGACTAAGCGGTGGGTGCACACACCCTGGAGCGGGTGCCTGGGTACACTCACGCCTCCAACCCCGAGTCCCCGAAGGCTCCACATGGCACCATTTACTTTAGTCCCTGTTATGGCTGCTTAGTCTTCGAAACCCAAACTATTGTCAAGCCATCCAATGGAAAAGAATCAATTTCTTTATTCCACTTCTCTCTGTCAGAAATACTTTTCTCATACACACAGATTTTAGCTTGATTTAATTCTTTGAAATTAATTTTCTTCATTAAGACTTTATAAATGCCTTCAAGCTAAAAATGTCTCCTTAAAAAGATGTAACGGATTGCTGCCATGCCCCACCTTTACGAAAATAACTCCTTTGGAAAGGTTGTTTGCAGTATTATGAGTAGTAAAGTGATTTATAAAGTTAATATATAATGTAAACTCGAGATGTCATGTCAACCTTCCTACTGCAATCAAGGTATTGGTCGGAATAGCTCCTTTTTAGTTGAATCCTAAGAATTCTAAGCTATATTTTTTTATTTAGATTATTTTATTAACTTTTAAAAAACATATTCAATGATACTGACATTGCAAAGTTAGAAGCTTACTGGATCTGTTTTTTCATAAAAGTAGTTCGTCTGGTATTCAGCCCCAGCGCTGATATCCTTACTTCTCAAGATCAAGACTGGCTACCTTATTTTAGTCTTTTTCTTTCTCTTTACAATATATATGACTAATAGTAAGTCTTACATTTTTATTATGCTTTGCAGTTCCCAAGACATTTTCTCGTACATTATCATATTTGAAATTCCCAAAAATCTTTGCTAAGTAACTCACCAAAGACTTTTATTTTATATTTATCCTTAGGTAAGGGAAGGTAATATAGGTTTATTAGTTGCCATTCCAGTTTATCTTCAATTTTAACACGAAAAAACAGAGACTTAAATTTTATATATCCATATACACATCATATAAACATTATGGTCATGGCACATTATAACATAAAGTCCCTTGTCCTCCAACTATGTAAATGACTAGAATTAATTAAATTCCTTTCAGGTGTCTAAAAAGCAAAATATCAAAATATAAAGTGATACTCAGAGTTTGAGTGTGGTAGCATGAAGTTGAAATTTACGTCTTCTTGATTAGAAACTACTTAATCATCAAGAGATCAAAACACAGAAATGCAGATTCCATTTCCAACAAAACTCACAGGCACCTGGAATCTCAAACCACAACCTGGAGACAGGACTTTCCAGTGGGGCCAGGTGGAGGAGGTGCCCATGCGGAGGATGTGGATCTCAGAAAGAGCTGGGCTTCAGAGCAGGGCCCTCAGGATGCTGGCAAAAATATTAAACCATTTATAGACTTTTCCATAAGAACTACCACCTACAAAATCCTAAAGGAAAGGAAGTTCGATTTAATAAAATAATAAGAAATGATAAAATAAAAATGACCACAGACATAATTGAAATAAATAATTAAAATAAGCACAAGAAATGATTTTCCTTTATTCTTTGTAAATAAATTTAAAACTTAAATGAAATTTATACATTTCCTTAATATTTATATGTTAAGGAAATGTAACATACCAAAATGAACTCTAATGAATGCAATTAGACCATTTACAAATATATGAAGTTTTTCTTTTTCATAAAGCATAGCCAGGCCAATGGCTTTCACAGGAGATTTCTACATCCTTGTAAAGATCAGATAACTATGATGCTATTACAGAGCATAGAAAAGAAAAACAACTTTCCAATTATTTTGATGAAGTAGCATAAGAGTGAGCCTAAAACCTGTGGTCAAAGACCACACACACTAAATTTCTCACTATGCAGAAATTCTAAATCAGATATTAACAAACAGAAACAAGCAGCACATTAAAAATTGACATCCTATGACCAAGACGAGTTAATTTCAGGAATGACATGATCCTTCAATATCAGAAAGCATATTAATATAATTAACCATTTTAACAGACCTAAGGTGAAAAAACACAGGATAATTCATAGGTTCAGTAAACATTTTAGTATAATTGAATTTAACTACTTCTAATAGAAATAGGAGGAATTTTTTTTAATGTGCTAAAATAATCAGTCTTACCCCAAATACTGACTTCATGCTTAGTGAGGGGAAAAAATTCTATGGAATTTATTAATACCATGACAATACTTCAACACCATAATCTTATTATTCTGGAGGTCCTTACTGATACAATTAAGTGACATAAAGACAGTGTTGTTATAATAATTAGAAAGGATATGGCAAATTATCACATTTGCATTTTAAAAGTTGTGTACTTGGAAAATCCAATGATAAAATATTTATTACAATGATACAATAATGCAGTAAGATACACAGGTATAAAGTTAATACATAGAAAACAATAGCCTTCATGTATACCAACAGGGTGGATAGCAAACATAGTAGGAATAACCATCCCATTTATGACATTAACAGTTAAAATATTAAGAAATAAACTGAACAAAAATGTCAATATTTGCATAAGGATGAGAGTTAAATGTTTCTGAGGGAAACAAAGGAAAACTTGAAAAAATGGAAATGCATGAAATGTGCATTTCATAATTCATTCAACCACACATTAGGTTTGTTATTGCAGCAAAACCTAACCTCTCCTGACTAATATATTACCAGACGGTCTTAATTAATGCAGTGTTTTGTTTCGTTTTGTTTGTTTCTTGAGACAGAGTCTCATTCTGTCTCCCAGGCTGGAGTGCAGTGGTATGAGATGGGCTCACCTGAAACCTCACCTCCAGGGTTCAAGCAATTTTCCTGCCTCAGCCTCCTGAGTAGCTGGGATTATAGATGCATGCCACCACACCTGGCTAATGCTTTGTGTTTTTAGTAGAAACTGAGTTTCACCATGTTGGCCAGGCTGGTCTCAAACTCCTGACCTCAAGTGATCCTCCTGCCTTGGCCTCCCAAAGTGCTGGGATTACAGGCATGAACCACCATGCCTGGCCTAATGTAGTTTTGTATTACATTCCAATACCTGGTAGAGCAAGTCCATTCATTTGTCCTTTTTTTCTGGAAATTTTGGCTGGTTTTACTGAACTTGGGTATTTTTCACATTGAAGTTCAGAACTTGTCCACTTTCCCCCAACATGAACTTCCCTTGTTGAAAAAACAAACCCAGTTTCTCCCACTATACTCTCACAGCTGGCTCCTGACACCAGATAGGTGGGGATTTCTTCCCAGCAGCAAGCAAGCAAGCAATTCTACAGCAGATAGTAGCTAGATGTTCTCCAATTAAACCCAATTCTGACACTAGCTACCTGGGGATAGCATCAGATCCCACACATGGAGGGCTCAGTCCCCAAAACTGTCCCCCTTGACACTTTCAATGCCAGTTGAAGGAGGCCACAGGTTGTTTTACCTGCGCTTCTGGCCAAATAGCTTTCACCATGACTTCCCTGGATTTGACTAATTTGCTAGAGTGGCTCACAGAACTCAGGGAAACACTAAAGTTTACTGCTTTATTGAAAGGATATCACAAAGGATATAAACAAGGAGATGCATAAGGCAAGGTATGAGGGAAGGGCATAGAGCTGCCATTGCCGCCCCAGCACACCACCCTCCAGGAGCCTGTACATGTTTGGCTATCTGGAAGCTCTCAGAACCCAGTCCTTTTGTTTTTTATGGAAACTTCATTACATAGGCATAATTCATGAAATCACTGGCCATTGGTCATCATCTTAACCTTCAGCAATTCTTCTCTCCCCAGAGGTTGGTGTGAGGTTGGAAGTCCCAACCCTTTAATCATGCCTTGGTCTTTCTGGAGACCACTCCCATCCTGAAGCTACCTAGGAGCTACCAGCAGTTAACTCATTAGCATACTAAATTAGCATAGAGATTCTAAGGATTTTAAGAGTTGTATGCTAGGGAATGTGGTCAAAGACCAAACATATATTTTATAATATCCCACATTATACAACTGGTGCTTTTATGGCCATAGCATTAAATTTATTTACGTAGAAAAAATGACATCTGTGTTATATTGAGTTTTCTTTATCACAAAGGAATGAATTTTCAGTTGAATTTCTATAACTCAGAAGTCTTACCTGGTACTAAGCTTTCTACTGATTAACCAAAGAAGCAGTAGAAATGCATGACACAGTGATGTCTAGGAAGTCCCCATCCCACCCCACACAATGGAATGAATTTTGAATTTGAAGTGAATAGCTCTCTGTGTGCAGCATAAATCAGTCACTTAATTTTAATGTCTCTCAAGGACATTAATGCTTCAGAAAGTCATTAATTGTGGGTTTTTAAAACAAAAGATCATGTATATCCTGCTAAAAGGATGTTTTAGATAAGCATTCATTACAAGAGATTTCTTGGAACACCCTCATTTATCCTGAAGTCATCAAATTCTATTAATATGTTCCCAGGGGGATCTAGTTGAAGTCAAAACTAGGAGATAGGAACAGAGTTGCAAATCTACTATTAATTACTAATTACTATTTGTAATTACTATTTACTTCACAGAATCCAAAACTTCAAAATTTTCTCTATTTTGAGAATACTGGGTGCTGACTTGCTCATTATTTCAATGAGAAAATAGCACAATCAGAAGTAAAGTTTCTTGTCTTCCCACCGTCAAGTCTACTAAACTTCCTGAAATTCTACTTTCATTTCTTATAATGTCCTTATCTGGTATTGGTATGAGATTATACTTATAAAATAAAATTGAAAACTCAAAATAAATTTGGAAGAATTCCCTCAATGTCTAGTCTCTGAGAAAGTTTTTATAAGATTGGAATTATCTCTTCCTTGAAAATTTTTGGAATTTACCCTAAAAGTTGGCTGGGATGTTGCTTTCTTATGATAAGGTCTTAAATTGCTGATCCAAATGCTTTAGTGGTTATAGGACTACTTAATATTTGTTTCTTCTTGAGGGATTTTTGATAAAATATCTTTCTAAGTGTGGAAAAAAAGAGGAAAATAAACTTCTCATCTGAGTAATGCACACCCCTTTAAATTATCAGGCCCAGAAGGCACTGGAATGAGACAGCAGACCTGTCACTCCCCCTTGAGTTAAATAATTAGCTCTTGAAGCAACTGGCTAGGTGGACTCTAGATTCACTAGCACCCAGAAGTCATGCGCTGAGCACCATAACTCACACCCTGAAGCTCGACAACCACTAATCACTGTTATCTCTGCAAACCAATGAGAATTCCTGAAGACAATTTTGTATCAGCTCACTCCTTGTTCCCTTTTGTGTAACAAAGGCTGACAGAGCATTCCCTGTGGCAACTTGGAAGTGTCTTGGGCAGCTGTCCTCACTTAGGCTCACGAGAACTCTTGATATTTTCCTCAGTCTCTCCCTTTTAGGTTGACATAAGAATTCACTCATTTTATCAAAGGCTTCAAGTTTATTGGTATACATTTGTTAACTGAATTTATTTCTTATTTTTTAGTCTCTCAGGTATCTCTGGTTATGTCTCATTTTCATACCTAGTGTTTATTCATGCCTTCTCTCTTCCTCTCTCTTTTTTTCTATACCAGTCTAGCTGGAGCTATGTCTCTTGTATTAGTCTTCAAATACCCAACTTTTGTTTTTATTCTTATTTTTCCCTCTCTTTGGTTGCTTTTTCTCTTTTCTGATTTGTGTTTTTTCATTTCTTCTTATATCTTTGGATGTATTTATTTCTTTTTTTAACCTGTGAAGTTGAATGCTCATAAAAGAATAACAATATGCTGATTAATTTTAAAAAATTATTAATAGTTGCTTTGTTTGCAATCTGTATACCTAGAGCAAATCTATTCAGCACAGTCACTACCATGATTTAGTAGTTACCCAAAATTCTCAGTTGTTTAGATTATAATTTTTAAAAAAATGACATAGAATTCCAGAACCCTCTAAATTTATTATGCCAAGGAAGAAGCGAAGCCCTGGAAACTGAGTCACACAGCATGTTGGCAATTTCTGCTTCTTACAGATTAACACTCCTCCTCATTGGTCTTGTTCCATAAATAATGAGGAGAGACCAGACCTCCTTTCCTTCTGATCACTGGCCTTTGTTATAGATTAACTCCTTCATTTATTGTTCTGTACCTAATTAAGGCCAGATGGCCCAAAGACCCTGTGACTAGTATATCTTCAGGATAGGGTGTTAAATATACCTTTCCCAAAAGAAAAAGTTCGCCTCAACAAATCAGATTATTGTAACTATGCCTTAAACTTTCTGCAGAAAGATGCTGAAATTCTATTAAGCTTCCCTGAACTTTTCCTACATAAAGGAACCCGAACTTTTACACTTCCAAACACTGCCTTTCATTCTTTGGAATCTGCTTCCTGGGCAGTCTCCTCAAACTTTGCACTTGAATAAGCTAGCTTTAAACTAGATTCTGACCCTTTTGATTATTTTAGATTGACATTTTGGTAACTCAGATGGGACCTAAAGTGAGCAGCCAGTGATCCCTGCCATTTTTCCAACAATCCAGGCCTTGATACCATCAAAACAACTTTTGCTCACCCAACCTTGCTGGAGCTGGCAGGGATCTATGGTGAGGCTCCTCTCCTTAATTTTGGTTGAGATTCAGACTTTGTTCAAGTGAACCAATTCTATACTTGATGGAGCTGGAATTGAAGTTCTGCTTTAAAAGATACGAGTTTTGCCAGGCGTGGTGGCTCATGCCTGTAATCCCAGCACTTTGGGAGGCAGATCACAAAGTCAGGAGTTCGAGACCAGCCTGGCTCACATAGTGAAACCCTGTCTCTACCAAAAATACAAAAATTAGCTGGGCGTGGTGGTGGGCACCTGTAATCCCAGTTACTCGGGAGGCTGAGGCAGGAGAATCGCTTGAACCCAGGAGGCGGAGGTTGCAGTGAGCCGAGATGGCGCCATCGCACTGCACTCCAGCCTGGGTGAGAAAGCAAGACACCATCTCAACAACAACAAAAACAACAACAAAAGATATGAGTTTCACTTCTGTTCTCTAGAGATTCTCATGTCTACAAATGTGTGAATTTTCACTTTTATTTGAGATGAATGGTTGTTTGTGGAACTTAACTACTTGTTATAATTTGTCCAGCCTTTTCTCTTGTTCCAACTTTGGTCAGGGAAGGAAACAGTCTCTCTTTCTGAACGTCTGAACTCTGAGGCTTGGTTAATTTGGTATATCTAAAGTCCCTTTTTTGGTGACTAATCCCAGTGAAAAGCTTTCCATAAGGACAAAGATAAATACTGAAGATAAAAGACACTGTTCTTTCCAACCAAAGACACCTTAGGCGACTAGTGTCTTGCAAGAGTGTTTGAGCTCTTTGCTCATCATGTACAATGGCCCCAGAGGGAATCCCCAAATAAGAACATACAAGGACTCTTAACCCAGTGGGCACACATGAAGGGCTGATCTTTAATTGCCTTAAATACTTGTGATTCCTGAGTTTCTCTGAGACACATAAGAGAGAAGTGGCTTGTGGGTGACATACCAAGGAGTAAAACTCATTAAGTAATATACCAACTCCAAAGCATCTTTACCGTTCAGTCTTCATTGACTTTAAAAGATAGCTCAAATTATGAACAATTGGTCACCCAAAACTGAGTCTTTGTCCTTAAGGAGAGATCTACATTTAGAAATTCTAGCTGGATTCCTGTGTAATACTGTGGCACCACCTCTTATTAATGGCTAGAAAAATAGTTTTATTTCACATGTGAAGACTCCATACTACAATGGC
The DNA here is from genome assembly GCF_000951035.1 of Colobus angolensis palliatus. Classification (NCBI taxonomy): domain Eukaryota; kingdom Metazoa; phylum Chordata; class Mammalia; order Primates; family Cercopithecidae; genus Colobus; species Colobus angolensis. The sequence continues at coordinate 2,972,498 of NW_012114655.1, read as the reverse complement.
CAAAATGGAGTATCTTTGAAGTACCTAATTTATTTGTGTGCACAATTAGACAAATCCAAATCTAAAATTAAACAAAATACCTGAGAGAATTACTTCCGATGATACTGAGAAGCATCCAAAAGAGGCTCTGAAGAAATTGTTTCTCTCTAGGAAGAAAACAGAAAGCTCTCTAAGGCCACTTACGAATTAAGGAAAACTGCTGAAGCTTATTCTCTTCCTTCAGCTTCCCCATGTCTTTAAACCCCCTTGTGTAAACTACCTTACCCAGACTTGCCTTCTTTTCCCCCTCCTTCCCTTCTTCCGACTCCCGCTGTTTTAAGTCCATTTCATGAGAGCCAGTATCTGGTAGTGAATAACCTGTTTTAGTTTGTCAAGCATGGTCAAAAGTAGAACTTAAAGGCATAATTTTAAAATTTCCTCATTCCCCACCATGACCCTATCGGATTTTCCGGGGAATTTGAACAAAATATTCAAGCTATGACCCTGATTTTTCTAATTTGTATCAACTGGTTTACCTATTTGTGTCAAAAAGTAAAGCTAAAAATTAGATAACTAAGACAAATTGGAGAAACCCTTTGAAGGACTTCCATACATTTTCAGAAGATTGCAGACATACCCAAGAGGTTGCAAACACTTTGCTCCAAACTATCCATTTAGCTTTCCGAAGCGTGGTTAGCCAGAATAAAATAAACAGTATCAACAAAGTTGATATATTTTGCAGGATTTGAAAACATCTTCAAATAATATTCAGGATTATCTAAAGAGAGGTATGCTAATCATCCAAGTGATACATACCTCAATTTTTAATGTTTTAAATGAGTTAGATGAAGAATTGGCAATAATAGTGAAAAGACAATGCCCTAATTGGGCTACTTTTCAGACTTCTTCTTTGGTTAATCTGGCTGATCACTTATCTTGTACCTTAACTAAAGAAGAGAGACAGAGAGAAGCAAAACAAAAGAATACAACTAATAAGACTATGAATTTGCAATTGAAACAACCATCCACCCAGTTTGGACCTCCAAAATACTCCAGTAAACTTCAGAATGGACCTCACCCTCTGCTGTGCATTTATTGCAAGAAACTTCATCACTTTAAGAAAAATTGCCAGAAACTAAAACAGAGGTTAAAAAAATGGGCAAAAGAAGAGAAGAAAGAATAGGGATGCTCCAAGGAACTTAAAGTCACCTTTTTTCCCCTCCTTACTAATACTCTGGGAGAAATAGAAATTATTGTAAATAGAACAAATACAAGTGCTTGTTGAATCTGGAGCTACATTAGCTACAATAAACCCCACCTTACCACAAGGCATCCTTCTGCAGAGCAGGCAAACAATTCAAATCAGCATGTAAATCTCAGCCTGTAGCTTTTCAGCCTAGTTCTTTACAAGATACCCATGTTTTCTCTTATTTCCCTCAGCTTCCATCCATTAGATAGAAAGAGATTTATTCTTTTCCCAAAAGGGGGAAATATGCTAAGAATTAGAAGACAAAATTGAATTATTAGACAAAATAAATTTTTCAGAATCTGATCCTCTTAATTCAAAAATTGCAATTTATATTGCCATAGAGGACATGGAATTACTGAGTGAAGAATTACAGAAACTACTAAAAACAGAACCTGATCAATTGTGGCCAAAGTCTTCCACTGATATTGGAAAAACTATCTAACTTACCTCAATCAAAATTCAAATAGACTCATTAAAACCTCTTCCAAGCCTTAAACAAGACTCTAAAACCAGAAGCTTTAGAAGGAATAAGACCTATAATTAGAATGGAATTTTTATAGACTAAGTCTATAGTTCTAGACCATGTAAAAAGAGATCTCACTATTCCCTGTACAAGCCCATGTAATACTGCAATCCATCCCACAAGAAAACCAAATGATAGAGACTAGATGTTTGTAGTGGATCTGAGAGAAATTAACAACATGGACATTTCTCACCATCTAGTAGTGCCAAACCTCCACAAAACCTCCATATAATTTTGATTACCATCCTTACCAAAGGTAAGTTTTTTACTATAATAGGCCTATGTAGTGCATTCTTTAGTATTTATGTGGATAAAGACATTCAATTTATCTTCACCTTCACTTAGGAAGACAGACCATACGTATGGACAGTCATGCCTCAGGGATACACTGGGAGCTCAACTTACTTTACACAAATATTAAAAGCAGATCTCTCAGATATTGACTATATTAAGAAATATATTTTAATGCAATATGTAGATAATTTGCTTGTCTGTTCAGAGGGTAGGCAAGCCTCCAAAGAAGATGGCGTTAACTTATTACTACAATTAGCCTTAAAGAAACACAAGGTCTCAAAGAAACAATTCACTTTTGTCAAAAACAAGTAAGATTTTTGAGTAATCTAACATCAAAGGAAAGTATTTTTATCCACCTGGATAGGATAAAAGAAATATTGGCCTTCCTTACTCCCAAAAGGAGAACCAACTCAGAGGATTTGGGGGACTGGCAGGATACTGTTGAAATTGGATTCCAAACTTCTTTTTTAACTCAGACTGTCTATACTTTTATAACACAAGACAATCCAGGACCCTCGGAAGGGACTGAGGAAAATCAGTCAATATTGGAAGAAATTTAAAAAGAACTTTCTAGATGCTCCATCTTTGGGATATCCAAATTATAATATTCCATTTTCATTGTCTGTTCATGAAAATCAAGGAAATGCCTTAAACATTCTGAAACAAGAACATGGAGACCAAAACAGGCCTGTAGGATACTAGTCAGCAACTAGACCTTGCAGCTATAGGATTGCCACCTTGCATGACAGCAGTAACTGCCACTGCTCTGTTAGTGAGAGCAATGGAAGGAAGAGTGATGAATCGCCCCTCACGGTTTTCACGCCAAATTCTGTGCAAGTATTTCTAAATTCATAGCACATTCAACATTATTCTGTCAGCAGATTAGCTTCTTATGAAGTTCCTTTTCTTTCTGTAGCTCATATTACAATATCTAGGTGCAAAAGTCTAAACCCACTGCTCTTCTGTCTCTGCCTTCAGATGAGCTACCACACAATTGCATAATCGCAGCTGACCAGGTTCTCTCTCCTAGAACAGACCTACAAGAAACTTGCTTCACTAATGCAGCTGTTGTTTAGTTTACAGATGGCTCTTACTTAAAAGATGAATCTGGTACTTATTTTTCAGGTTATGCTATATTATCTTTAACTAAATAAAGTGCTTACCTTCCAGAAGCTACCTCAGCTTAACAAGCAAAACTGATAACATTAATCAGAGCCTACCAGCTGGCAACTGCAAATATTCATATAGACAGCAGATAATGATTTCAAAGGAGCTCATGATTTTGGAATGCTATGGAAACAAAGAGGTTTTTTTACTTCTTGTGATCAGTCCATAAAAAATGAACACCTTATTTCACCATCACTAGAAGCCATATTATTACCAGAATCACTGGCCATTATTAAAATTCCAAGTCATTCCAAATCAGATACTGCAGAAAGTGAAAGAAACAAGCTAGCTGATAAGGTGGCAAAAAGGGCTGCTCTCAACGTATCTAAACAAGAAAAGGAATCTATATTAAGTTTCAAAGAAGCACCTGAATTTGGAATAAAATTAGCTCAATCCAGAGCTCCAAAATCCAAACAGAAAACTGGAAGACAAAAGGAGGAACATATTCGCCCAAAGATGAAATATGGTGTGGACCAAACAACTTACCTGTACTTCCTGCTGGATGACCATCATTTTTAACCTAGGTACATGATTTAACTCATTGGAGCCCTGATAAAATTGTTGCTTGAGAATTTTTTTTTCTCCAACTATAGTTCATAAGGTATACAATTGCTGCCATATCTGCCCAAAATATAATCCAGGAAAACCTTTACATGGCTCCTAAGGACATTTTGCTTTACCTGATGGCATTTTGAAACATGGCAGTTATATATATATATTCTAAAACTTTTTAATTTTTCCCAACAGGTTTTTGGGGAACAGGTGGTGTTTGTTGCATGAATAAGTTCTTTAGCGCTGATTTCTGAGATTTTGGTGCATTCATCACCCAAGCAGTGTACATTGTACCCAATATGTAGTCTTTTACCCCTAACCACTCCCACCCTTTCCCTGAAGTCCCCAAAGTCCAATGTACCATTCTTATGGATGGCAGTTAGATTTTATTCAGCTGCCTTCATCACAAGGATACAAGTATGCTCCAGTCATTATTTCCATGTTTTCTCTTTGGCTAAAAGCATTTTCATGCTGAAGAGTGACTGCTTTAGCAGTAAGTAAAATTCTTTTACAAAAGATTATTCTGACTCGGCATGTTCCAGAGGAACTCCACAATAATGAAAGTACTCATTTTACTGGATAGAAAATTCAATCAGTATGTAAAATTTGGCCCATCCTCCAATGCTGTCATTGTGCATATTATCTCCAATCACTTGGATTGGAGATGCATATAAATGGAATAATTAAGAATCAGTTGGCAAAAATAACAAAAGTTTTTAGATGCCATCATTGAAGACTCTTCCATTGACTGTGCTTAACCCTAGGTTACCCCTTTTAGGAAACCTCAGTTTTCCTCATTTGAAATAATAACTGGCAGAGCTATGAATCTCTCCCCAGGAAACTAAAACTCCTTAACTGTAAGTGGAGACATATTCCTTTATTTTTCTAATCATATGAAACAATTAACTAAAAATTATAATCTAGTGAAAGTTTCTTATTTATTTTGATTTTTGCAGGTACATAGTAGGTGTCTATATTTATGGGGTACATGAGACACCTAAATGCAGGCATATAATTGTAATAATCACATCATGGAAAATGGAGTGTCCACCCCCTCAAGCATTTATCTTTGTGTTATAATCCAATTATACTTTTTTAGTTACTTTAAAATGTGCAATTAAATGATGATTAGCTACAGTCTTATTTTGTACCCATTACTATCCCCAGTTGGGAAACTATCCCCAATTCCCACCCACCCACTAGCCCCAATACCCTTTCCAGCTTCTAGTAACCATGCTTCTACTCTCTATCTCCATGGGTTCAATTGTTTTGATTTTTAGCTCCCACAAATAAAGGACAATATGTGAAGTTTGTCTTTCTATGCTTAATTTATTTCACTTCACATAATGGCCTTCAGTTCTATCCATGTTGTTGCAAATGACAAGATCTTATTCCCTTTTATGGCTGCATAGTATTCCTGTATATATACTACATTTTCTTTATCCAATAGTCTGTTGAAGGATACTTAAATTGCTTCCAAATCTCAACTACTGTGAACAGTGGTACAATAAACATGGCAGTGTAGATAACTCTGATATGCTGATTTCCTTTCTTTGGGGTATATACCCAGCAGCGGGACTGCTGGACTTTATGGTAGCTCTATGTTTAGATTTTTGAGAAACCTCCAAACTGTTCATGATACTGGTTGTACTAATTTGCATTCCCACCAACAGTGTCTGAGGGTTCCCTTTTCTCCATATTCTCACCAGCATTTGTGACTGCTTCTCTTTTGGATAACTGGCACTTTAACTGGGAGAAGATGGTATCTCATTGTAGCTTTGATTTGCGTATCTCTGGTGATCAGTGATGTCGAGCACCTTTTCATATGCCTGTTTGCCATTTGTATATCTTCTTTTAAGAAATGTCTATTCAAATATTTTGACCATTTTTAATCAGATTAGACGTTTTCCTGTAGAGTTGTTTGAGCTCCTTACATATTCTGGTTAGTAACCCACTGTTAGACGGATAGTTTGCACATATTTTCTCCCATCCTGTGGGTGGTCCTTTCGCTTTGTTGGTTGTTTCCTCTGCTGTGTAGAAGCTTTTTAACTTGACATGATTCCATTTGTCCATTTTTGCTTTGGTTGCCAGTGCTTGTGGGGTATTACTCAAGAAATTTTTGCCCAGACCAATGACCTGGAGAGCTTCCCTAAGGTTTTATTATAGTGGTTTCATAGTTTGAGGCCTTAGCTTTAAGTCTTTAAATGATTTTTATTTGCTTTTTTTATATGGCAAGCCATAGGGGTTGCCAGGTCCATAATCTCCACTTGTCCTCCATTTACTGCAAGTTGGAGGTAATTGAATCATGAGGGCGATTTCCCCCACGCTGTTCTCATCATAGCAAGTAAGTTCTCACCATATGTGACGGTTTTATAAGGGGCTCTTCCCCCTTCCCTCGCCACTCTCTCTTGCATGCTGCCATGTAAGAAGTGCCTCTTCTGCTTCCACCATGATTGTACGTTTCCTGAGGCCTCCCAAGCCCTGCAGAACGGTGAGTCAACTAAACCTCTTTTCTTTATAAATTACCCAGTTATGGGTATGTCTTTATAGCAGTATGAAAATGGACTAATACAGGGGACAAGTTTCATTCTCTTTCATTCTTCATTCATTCATCCATTCTTGCATATGGATATCCAGTTTTCTCAGCACCATTTATTGAAGAGACTGTCTTTCCCCCATGTATGTTCTAGGAACCTTTGTCAAAAATGGGTTCACTGTAGATTTACGGATTTGCTTCTGTGTTCTCTATTCTGTTTCATTGGTCTATGTGTCTGTTTTTATGTCAATACCACGCTGTTTTGGTTACTATTGCTCTGTGGTATAACTGGAAGTCAGGTAAAGTGATTCCTCCTGTTTTGCTCAGGATACCTTTGGCTGTTTGTGGTCTTCAGTGGTTCCATATAAATTTTAGGATTGTTTTTTCTATTTCTGTGAAGAACGTCATTCCAGGATCCTGATGACTCTCTAGTGGAACACACACTTCATCCTTTTACGTAAGAAAGTCTGTGTTCTCCATTTTAGAATGCAGCCACCCCACATTCACATGGGAGATTCTCTATCACCACCATTCCCTGTGGTCAGCCAACCCCCTCCCACCCCCAGCTCAGAACACAAAATGTGTAAACAATGGTTTCCAGGTTGTCGTTTTTATTAACAAAGGTATGGGTCTTGCTGGAAGAGAGCTAGTGGTGTGACTACACTTGTGAACTTTAGAAATAATGACATTTTCGAAGTTGAAATAAAACCTTCTGAAAATAAGATTTTTTTTCAAAGTTGGCTCTATCCACTTTCAATAAACAGAAAGTAACAAAAACTCTGAATATGAACAAAGAGCTGAAGAGGTGAAACTTTCTAACAGTGCCAAATGGAGCCAAAATCACTTTGTCAATGAGGTAAGAAACCAGCAGGCGTTGTTTTCTGAGCACTGGTCACCACCGTAGTTGTGACCCTGCTGATCAGAGTGGGATGTGGTTGAAACAGACTGCAGTAGAGAAGCCAGCCAAAACCAGCGGATAGCTACAAAAATGACTTCTAGTTGCCCTCACTGCTCATTAGCAGAAAGGTACTCCCACTGACACCATGACAATTTACAAATGACATGGCAACGGACCGTGGCAATGGCCCAGAAGTTACTTATATGGTTCTGAAAACTCCCTGCCCCTTTTCCAGATAGTTCTAAATAACCTGCCTCTTGATTGGCATATAGTTAAAATCGGGTATAAATACAGCTAGCCCACAGCCAATACGTTGCTCTTCTGGGCACACTGCCTACGGGATACATGGCTCTGCAAGGAGCAGTACCTGTGCTTCTGCTGTACGCTGCCACTTCAATAAACAAGTTGCTATCTAACACCACCAGCTTGTCCTTGAATTTTTTCCTGGGCAAAGCCAAGAACCTTCCCCAGCTAAGCCCTAATTTGAGGGCTTGCCTGCCCTGCATCATCAACATAAAAAAGAGAGATAAATTTCTAAGTAAAAAGGTTTTATGTGAGAATAATACACAAAAAGTAGGATTGCAATTCAGGACCTAGAGACTAACCAGAGTGGCCTCTGGAACAAAGGAAAAGGCGAGAGTTGATTGGGGAAAGAGGAGATGATGCCAGTTGTTTTGAAAGAAAGCTTACTGGTGCTGTCAGCATCCTGCGAGAGCTGGTGATTCTGACGGGCCAGCATCAGGAATTGCAAGGTGGGACTTCTAATTTGGGGGTTTTAGTGAGGCCCTTGTAGTTCCGGACTGAGCTGGTGAGACAGTTTTGAAACAGGCAACTATTTTGTATTGTGCTGCTAGCTGTCCTTGTCTGACTCATGTAGTAAGCTATGATCTGGAAAAAGATTGTGATAGTTCCTGTTATCAGACAAATCTTGGGTGATTTACCAGCTCTGTTTGCCAGGGTGTGACATAAGAGACACTATTCCTAATTGTTCTTGAAATGCATTCTCATTGTGTCTCTCACAATGCCAGAGTAATGGCCATTTTGCTTCATAGAAATTAGTAGGCAAAAGAAAGAATTGAGGCAGGCAAACTCCAGAATTGCATCTCAGCCTGGGAGGGTTCTTGGCTTCACTCAGAATTCAACAGCGAGCTAGCCATGAAGCAAAGCAAGTTCATTAGAGCAACAGTGTCCAACAAAATGGCCACTCCACAGACAGAGCAGAGCTATCCCATGCGTAGAGCATCCTGGACCAGCAGCAGCCAGGGTAGCAGTCTAGAGTAACAGTCCCCAAAGATTGCTGGCTAGCTATATTCATACCCAATCTCAATTATATAATAATTAAAAGGCAAATTATTAGGAATTTTCTAGAAAAGTGGCAGAGGAGTTTCCAGAACTAACTTCCAGGTCATTGCCATGGCATTTGTAAACTGTCACGGCGCTTGTGGGAGTGCCGTTTTGCTAATGAGCAGTGAGGACAACCAGAAGTCACTTCTGTTGCTCTCTGCTGGTTTCCGCCAGTTTCTCTGCTACGTCCTGTTTACATCAGCAAGGTTGTGATCAGAAAACAAGTCCTGCTGGTCTCCTACCTCAAAACTATTTCTTTGGCTAGTGTTTTGCTGTGATGAAGTTTTTCTGAACTTATTTTGACCCAGTAACTTTTTCAGCTGGCTGACCTTTCTGTGGTTTCTGGACACCTAATGGAGATGCATAGTAACAAAGGCATGAAACCCTGAGCAGGTACACAAGAAGGGCTTTTCAGGAGAGTTCCACTGTGTTGACGTGTTTTTATTTTCTTCTCAGGTATTGCTATAATCACCTGACAAAGCCCAAAGAGAAGCTGGAATGAACAGTTCCACTAAGTGATCTGAGAAGTCTGTCAGTCCCATTGCAAGGCAGGCCAGATATACAAAAAAATTCTGCATGATCTGTTCTTCCTCACGGTTTGGGACCTGATAGTGTTACCTGCCAGGCGTAGCTCCGTTCTGCCCATGCGCCGCAAATCAATCACTGTAACACTAGGTTTGTAAAAGGGAAAGAATTTATTCCCAAGGACACTAAGTGTGGAGGTGGGAGAATAGTTTTCAAGTCCACTTCCCTGAAGATAAGGCTCAGGGATATTTATGGGTTGGGGACACCGGGTGAGGAAAGGTGATTGGCAGTCGGGAAAAATGAAGTCACAGGTTCATTCTGCACAGGGTTCATAGTATTTCATAGGACATATGTATAGAAAACGGCAGCACTAGCATGATATAAGGGTCGAACTTTGGGCCTTCTGAAGTGAAAAGGCCACCTCTCAGGCACTTGCACAGGCTCAGTTGAAGGGTCAGTGGTCTCAACCAGCGTGAACTGAACAGGAGCGGGCCCAGGTTTATGAAATCAACGGAAGCAACCATTACCACGTTGACTTATTAATGTTATGTATAGTCAGTGATGGTTAAGTTTCAGCGTTCAGTGTCAAGGTCTTTGGCTTCATGGAAAAAATGAATAAACAAAAACAACAACAACAAAAAAGCAAGCCATCAAAAGCAAACAGGGCAGCATACCTGACGAAATTAACCCCTTAGTTTCAATAGTACTAGCTGCAAATGGGCTCCTGGAGTTAAGGCATGATATGTATATTAGCATATCAGCAATATAGTTGTCACAGTAATGGCCATAGCTTGAAAGCAAAGGTAGCTCTTTTAGAGACTGGAGCACAAGACACCGTAGTTGGAAAGGCAGAGGGCAGGGGGTGGATGGCAGGGTAGGGGCTGGCAGAACATGGCCAGCAGAGGTCAGCACTGAGACCACAGTCCTTAGGGTCAAGTGAGGTGCTAGGTAAAGTTTTTCATGCAATCATCAGAAACAAGGCTTAACAAAGTTACTATCCTTCAGAGTGGTAATATGCTAATTTAAATTGATCCTACATTATAAATAGATTGCATTTTTAAAAAATTTTTTATTTCTTTCCTTATAAAATGAAAAACATGGGTTGTAAATAGTTTACATAAAGACATAAGTATTGTAACAAAATTTAAAATTCACTTGCTGAAGAAATTACAGAAGAGGAGTAAAGATAACACCAAATCCATCCCTTGAGGTCTCTTATGTTGGTGAGTATGCCAGAAAAAAAAATTGTTCTAAGTATTTTGGCTACAGATTCAAAGAGGACAAAAACAGTCAATCATCAGTAAATATTTCTCACAATGTAACTTTGTTAGCTACAGAAGGACAGTGGCTCCAGTTTAATGTGAAGCCACAGGTGTTAGCTGATTGGAGGGCGAGGCAGGACTAAGGTCTTCCTGTGACGCCGAGCGGTCTGAAGAGGGCACGCACCTCATCCCCTCTCTCCACAGATGGGGACCAGGGGCTACTTATGAACAGAGCCACAACCGCTCTCTGAACAATTTAGGTTCACTGTGACAAGGTGCTGAAGGGGTCATCTAGTCCCTAAAGTTCTGGCTAATAAAGCAGTGCTTTGAAGGTGGTTACAGCAATTCAGCCCTTTATGTAAATGAGGTCTTATATGAATGCCTAGTATCTACCAAATCAATGACGGGCAGGCCCATCGAGGCAGGGGTGGGTGCCCACAGCCGTGGTCTCCCATCTCTCACAGAGAGTATTCTGGGAGCGTTCAAGGCAGCTTGACAGCAGGTCCTAAGTCAGTCACCCTACAGTCAGATTACCAACAAGTTCCAGAAAGCTGTTCCTTTTGAGGTTAACAAAAACAACTGGAAATTTGTAAAATCAAGAATAATCAAATGCCCACCTTATAACTAAAAATAAATTGATAAAGCTCTCATAGAATATTTAATACTAAGCAATAAAACTTCCTGGTGCACTCACCAAGTAAAATGATTGTAAAGTATATTTCTGGGCAACTGAGTGACTTAAAATGCCACATAAGTTTGTTATCTTGAAGACAGTAAAACGGTGATGGAGGTCTAACAAAAATAATGCTATCACCTGACTCTGAAAGTTACTGGCTTGAACCCACATCTCTTCATCTTTATTTATAAGAGTACATTATTGTCGTTGTCCTCTGTGAATGACAGTGTCATCCAAAGAACTTTGTTTTTCTACTATTTTATTTTTGAAATGTTAAAGGTTTAAAAGCTTATATGTTTGTAGAAAGCAAATTTAAAAATTAAAGAATATTTTAGAGCACATTCCTATTTGACCGTAGGGGAAGCAGTTTTCTTATCCTGCAAGAGATAACTAAACTTGACCTGCAAGTGACATAAAGGACAGATTTTAAGTAAGGGTCAGAAACAAGGGAGTTTAAATTGAGCTTCTGCAGTGAATTCTACTATAGGTACCTGTCCAGGGGTACAAATACCTGAGGTAAAATTAATAAAGATCCTATTTATCAACTTTAATATATAACTTCACAACATTAAAAGGGAGTAGCCATGTTCACATCCCAGAAGTTCCTGATCGACCTGAGAAAAACATTTTTTAATTTAACTAAGAAAGAAGTCAGCGTCATTTGAACAGAAATGACTTATATAATATAACCTCAAAGGAATAAGGAGATGATCTTTTTGAAAATAGGGTAAGCTATGTATCGTATCCACCAGGTATAATCATACCTACATAATCATAAAATTAGAAATATAAGCAGAAGTGGGCAAGAACAAAAGCTACTTTTCTAATTTTGCCTTAAACTGTTTCACAGGCAGGAAATCTTCCCTAGCTTTTTTAAAAACCATGTCGTATAAGAAGACTGTTCATAAAGTAGCTTGAAGAAATGTGAATGACTAAGATTATCTAATTTCTGGGAAGATGCTGGGATCCTGGGATAAACCTAAGACATATTATTGCTCCATCAGGTGAGATGGGGGAGTGCACAGAAGTGTGGGCCGACAGGTGCAGGAAGCCGAGGCTGGGAATCAAGACCAGCATCTCCGGTTTGCAGCCATCTGCCCTCACCTCCGCTGACTTTCCCATCTGTCTTTGGACTGCGGTCCCAGCTCGATAACAAGCTGCAGTGCATTTCCTCTGTTTTGCATGTGATCCTTTGGGGCTGGGCCTGGGAGGCAGCAGCATCTGGATCATGGCTCATGACCACCATGACTACTTCTCGGGGCAATTAACAAGAGAACGTCCTGAGCTGAGAGAGAAAGAAGGGCTTGAGTACAGGTGGAGACTGAGTAAGCCGACCACGGAAGAGGAGAGGGCTGGGAGGCTTGAGGGAGATATTTACAAGCCTGAGAAGCAGCAAACACAAGCACCATGACAGAGAGGCAGCACCTGCAACTCTTCAGGACAAAATGCATCTGGAAGAGAGAAGACGATTTTTTTAACAAACATAATTTGAACTTCAGGGAAATATGAAAGTATTTCTACAGTAAGTATAAAATAAAAACAGAAGGCATGAAAGTATATTTCTAAACAATTTTAAATAAGTACAGGTACGAAGATCTGGCTAATTATTATGGTATTTAATCAAGAACAACCCACAGCATGTTGTATTTCCCCTTCACCCTTGTATAAAGAACAACCGCCTCTAATATTTATCCCTGGTTTTAAATCTTCCTTTTTTATATATTTACTTCTTTTTATTTTTTTAGAGACAGGGTCTGGCTCTGTGGCTCAAGCTGGAGTACAGCAGGGCCATCATAGCTCATTGTAGCCTTGAACTCCTGGGCTCAAGTGATCCTCCCGCCTTGGCCTCCCAAAGTGCTGGAATTACAGGCTTGAGTCACTGTGCCTTAAAAAAAAACCTTTGAACAAGTTTGGTTCTGCAGAGGAAGGAAACCAACCATCGAGGAAGCTATTAGTCAAGAAAAAGAGGCATAGCAGAGACTGTACTGGCTTCAGATCTGTGCTGAGGGGACAGCACCTCTGACCTGCCGTGAAACGACGGCAATTGGTGCTCATGTGAGCCCTGTGCCTACGCCCCTGCCAGCCCCGGGAAGAGCTTCCTGTGGCACCTTCACCTCATCTATCGCCAACCTTGGAGTCTGCTGTTCTTCATGGGGACACGCCCTTCAAGGAAAAGATCATTCATGGCTGCTGAAGAAACTCCGCAATTACCCATTCTAAACATCTTGTCCTCACTAAACAAATGTACAGATTTTAAAAATCGGCCGGGTGCTGGGGCTCACGTCTGTAATCCCAGCACGTCGGGAGGCTGAGGCAGGTGGATTACCTGACGTCAGGAGTTCAAGACCAGCCTGGCCAATGTGGTGAAACCCCATCTCTACTAAAAATTTGAAAAAAGCCAGGTGTGGTGGCACACACCTGTCATCCCAGCTACTCGGGAGGCTAAGGCAGGAGAATTGCCTGAGCCTGGGAGGCAGAGGTTGCAGTGAGTCAAGTTCGAGTTCATGCTACTGCACTCCAACCTGGCCGACAGAGCAAGACTGTGTCTCAAAAAGAAAAGAAAAGAAAAAAAATCAAGAGGCATTCGAATGATTTGAATGTAACACAGAACATGCAAGAAAAAGACCTCCATAAACAAAGGAAACATTAGGTTCTAGAGAAATACTCAGAGATGGAGAAGGGAAAGAAGAGAACTTCTGAAAAATACAAATTAATGTTGTCAGAGAGATTTAAGCCCTTAATCTATTTATGCTGTTTTAAAAGAACAGCCAGCTATGAAATTAAAGAAAACAGAGTTTTGTAAATTAAAAACTGATATACACATACAAAGAGACAGAGGGAGAGAGAGAAATGGAAGGAAATAAGTCAATATGAAAACTGATTAATTCAGTATTATACGGCTAAAGTTCTAATTATTCACTGGGAAATACACTTGGAGAAATCTCCCATAACATACCATAAAGGAAAAAAAAACAACAGCAATAGATTAAGTGAAAGAAAAATTTGAAAGCAAAGAGGATGATTATAGGAAGTCTAATGTTCATCTAATAGAACTTTTAGAAAGAATTGAAGCAAAAAGATGAATTTTTAAGAAAAGGAGAAAGATAATTCCCTGAAATGAAGATTTTAATCTCCAATTTTATAAGGTCGTCTGAATGTTAAAAAGGAAAATTTGAGAAGAGAAGGATACAAAATTTTTGAATTTTAACAAGATAAAATGCTTAAAACTCCCACAAGGAAAGAAAAACCGGTATCAGACTTTTATCTACATCACAGGGTTCTAGATCTAAGGCAAAATGATCACTCATGTATTACAGTCAACAAATATTTACGGACACGCAAAGACTCAGAAAGTTTAGCCTTTAAAAGAACAGCCTGCTATGAAATAAAGACAAAAAGTCAGAGTTTTATGAATTAAAAACTGACACACATGCACACACACACACATGCACACACACACACACGCACACACACACGCACACACACATGCGCACACACACACATGCACACACACATGCGCACACACACACATGCACACACACATGCGCACACACACACACATGCACACACACACATCCACACACACACATGCACACACACACATGCACGCACACACACACACATGCACACACACACGCACACACACACACGCACACACACACACATGCACACACACACATGCACACACACACACACACATGCACACACACAGATAAATACTCTTTCTGAAAACAAAATTACTAAATGATAAATTCAAATAGAACAGTCAGGTAAATGAATCAATTTAAAAAGCCATGGGCTACATGAAGAACAAATTAGCCAGAACACAGATTTTATTTTTACCATGAAAAATGTGACTGGGTTATATTTATTAACCAAATAAGATAAAATCAAATTCATATAATAAAATAATTTTGTGTTGCTTGATAAAAATATACTTAAATAAAAATTAATATAAAAGTTGAAAATGAAAGCATGGACAAATATATACCAGGTAGACGATTTAAAATAAAAACAATTAAGTGATGATTAAACAAAGAATCCTATTGCTTGCTTAGCATTATTTATATAATGTGTGAAATAATTCGTTTTTAAATGTGTTTGTGTATGTGTAACAATTGGACACAAATAGCCAAGATATATTTTACAAAGAAATAGAATTAAGGGAATGCTAGATATTAAATCTCAGTCTCTTGTGTAGTCGTACTATCCATGGTTGAAAGTAGAATAGTGAAGTCTTTATTACTGGTAAATTGTCTATTGCTGTCTTCAATTCTGTCAGTTTTGCTTCATCTATGTTGAAGTTCTGTTGTTATATACACATATAATTATATTTGTTATACCTTCTTGGTGAATTTACCCTTTTGTCATTGTAAAACGTCCTTTGTCTCCAGGAACAACATGTGTCTATTTTGTCTAATATTAATATAGTCACTCCAGCTCTGTTGGTTATCCATCTCTTTCCATCATATTCACTTCAACCAATTTGTATCTTTGAATTAAAAGTGTGTTTCTTGTATACATATTGTCGGATAGCTATAGCATATATTTATACAATGTTTTTTTTCATTCACTCTTCCAATCTCTGACTTTTAATTGGAGAATTTAATCTATTTCTATTTAATATAAATAAGATAGGATTTACATCTGCCATTTTGTTATTTGTTTCTTACGTGACTTACGTCTTTTTTATTCTTCCTTTTTTTCCATTACTGTCTTGTGTTAAATAGATATCTTCCAGTACCACTTCCATTTTCCAGTTATTTCTTTTACTATATGTTTTTGAGCATTTTATCATTATTATTATTGGGGTTACCATTAGCATTTTAACTTACAACAATCTAGTTTGGATTACTACCAACTACTTCAATAGTATTTTTTAAAATTTTGTTTCTGTATAGCTTTGTTCCCCTACCCCTTAGGGCTGTTATGGTCACAATATACATCTTCATATATTTTGAGGCTTCAATACATTGTGTGTACTTGGATGTACAATTATTGTATTAGGCCGTGGTCTTTTAAATCAAATAGGATATTTAAAGAGGAGCTACAAACAAAACCAAATTTCTACTTTCTTCTATATTTATATCTATCCAGATCTAAACCATCTTAGATCATCCAGTCACCAGTCAACCCTCCAGCTGAGTGAGTTTAATCAAGATCAGCCTTGCCCTATCCCAACCAGAAGAACCACGCTGCTGACCCCAGGCTCATGACAATCATAAATGCTTACTGCTTTGCTCCACTAAGCTTTGAAGTGGTTTTCTCTACAGCATTTTCGTGGAAGTAGATAAAAAGTGATTTAGTAAATTTTTCTGTTTGATTTGTGATGTGGCCTTTTTCATTCTGCTTCTTCACATGCTACATTCTGTATCACCTCCATTGTTCCTTCCATCTATCCAGTCTTTTTTTTTTTGCCAACACCACCCTTTTGGATTTTTCACTTTTCTGTATATTCTAATATTTCATTTGCCAAGAAACGGGTATTAAATTCCTCTGCCACTTTCTTAGCATAGAGGATACTATATGTTTTTTCTTATTGGTTCTATTGATGTAATGTTATATATTCATGATTTAATAAATTAAACTGTTCATGAATTCATGCAAATAGGTTTCTCTCAGGAATTCATGAGAAAGTGTCTGAGACAGGTCTCAATCAATTTAGAAGTCTATTTTGCCAAGGTTAAGGATGTGACCAGGAGACAGGTCTGTGGGTTTCTTGAAAGCTGCTTTTGAGGGCTTCAATATTTAAAGGGGAAAAGTGGACTGGAGGGGAAGGAAGGAGAGTATGGTTACATTATGGAATCCACATGTTGCAAGATAAAGGAGCATGTAAGGGAATGGTCAATTTTGTATTTGTCTGCAGCTCAGTAAATCCACACTTTTTGTAAGATAAGGTGGAGATAGAGTAGCTACCTGTGGAAATATTTAACCTTTTACCTGTACCTCTCTGCTTAGGAACAAAAGGAAAGCCAGCTTCATTGTAGGTCTCAGTTTTCAGCCTGATTTTTAATTTTGGTAGAGTGAATTGGGGTCCCAAGTTTTATTTTCCTTTCACGTTTAGAATTCAGTCTTCTAGAATGTTACCCACTATTTTTACATCTGCACTTACATGTGAATTTGGTTTTTAGTTTTGTGTGTTCTCATTATCACAGTTTATGTGAGAATTTTGAAAGCGTAGGAAAATGAATTGGGTTTCCTTAATTGTCTATGCTTTGGGGCATACTTTACATATCAGAAGCATTATCTGTTCCTTGAAGATTTCAAGTAACTGACTAGGAAAACCATCTTCGTATCTAACTCATTGAGCCCCTTAGCAATGAACATGTTTAATGATCAGATGTAAGAGGAATACAATACCAATTGTGTAGTCATTCTGCCAAAAATGCATAACTGAAATCTAATCGTGATGACATAGAATACAAACAAATTGAGGGACAGTATGCAAAATAAACAGTTGAAATATACTTTTCAAAAATACTTACATCACGAAAGGCAGAAAGAATTAAAAAACTTTTCTAAATTCAAGGACACTAAAGCGACATGAATACTAAGGGCAATGTATGATCCTCAGTTGGATCCTGGATTAGAAAAAATGGCTATAACAGATATTATTGAACAATTGGCAAATTTTTAATTTAACCGTAGGTTAAATAATAGTATTATAGCTGTGTAACTTACCTGATTTTGGTAATTATGCTGTGGTTATGTAAAAGAATGCCCTTGTTCTTAGGTAATGTTCTCTGAAGTATTGAGGGTTAAGGAGAAAAATGGTCATAAGGAACAACTCTTTTTTACTTTTAGATAATCAAATTAATGGCACTGTAATTATACCAACTCAACTGGAATTGACACAAATATTTTTCCAGACACAATAGAAACTCGCTAAATCTAAGTGTTTATTATGAATTTTTAAAATCTCATTTATAAAGCCTTAGATTATTTCATACATCATTTATATAATTATTTATAATCTCTGTATTTTCATGCTAGAATTTTGATAGGGCTGTAATAAGGAGTAAATAATACAATTGGATTCTGCATATCTCTCATAGTTTTGGCCAACACAGATATTAAAATCATGCTAATGACTTAGTTACATTATGTCATGTATGTGGGCCCTTTTTCTTAGAAGGAAGTCTAAATAAACTCAGAATGTGTGCATCTGAAACCTACAATGATCTGGAATATAAATAGCTGTACCCTTCACTGTTTACTGGCCAACTGTTTACACAGCTCATGAGAAAACACATGTATATGCCCACTCAAATGTTTCTTAATCCGAGCAAATTGTCAGAAATAACCTGGAAGCATTTCTCCTGAAGACAAAGTCTGAGGGTGGTGACCCATAGTGCGAGAAGACACTGATCTCCTGTCTTCCAAGTGCAAGATTCTGGGCTAATGAGACAGCTCAGGGTGAGTTTTGGTGCCCAGGCAGCAGGCTGAGATGAGGCCTCACTCTTCTGTAGAATTCATTTATTTACGTGCATCTTGTTATGTTTACAGATGGGCAGCATATTAAAAAAACACCATAAGTAAGCCTAAAGGCACTTAAGAAGAGTACTAATTAGTTGAATAATAGAACGGAGTTAATTTTAGAATGTAAGTAGAGAAATTCAAGTTAATAAAGAAATGTCTAGGTATTAAAAATTGTTTTCACTGGGCGTGGTGGCTCATGCCAGTAATCCCAGCATTTTGGGAGGCCGAGGCGGGCAGATCGCCTGAGGTCAGGAGTTCTAGACCAGCCTGGCCAACATGGTGAAACCCCATCTCTACTAAAAATACAAAATCAGTTTTTAAAATCTCAGGGTAATCAAGAAGGCCAGAAGAGTCCGTGGGATTACACTTTTCTGAAAACCAAGGATGCGAGCAATAAAACAGTGGAAAGATCCAGGCCAGATGCCACAGGGATGGGGAGAAATTCTACCCAGGGATGGGTACAGAAACACGTCTACCCATGCCTAATAATTTTTTCACTTTATTTGTTTCACTCCTAGCACTTTGGTCTGCCTGATGCTTTCTAACAACTAACACAGATCCTCAGTCACCATTCCCAGTCCGTTTTTCCCCTGTCCACCCTCTTTTCACCCGCAGAAGAACCTCTCCCCTCCATCCCCCAGTATTCTCCTCCATCCCGTTCACCCTTTGAAATGAGCCGATAAACTAATCATAGTGGCATCATGGCTGTTGGGGCTAGGTGCAATAGCTTGCTGGGGTATTGTGTTTTAACAGAGAACAAGAAGCCTTCTGATGAGAGAACACATCCCCAACTGTGGCGTTTCCAATACGATCCCGCAGGAAGACGATATGTTTTTCCAGAACAGCGAGCATCCTGATGGCTTCGTCTGCCTGGTGAGCTGCTGCTCTGCCTTCATCTCAAGTTGGCCCTGCCTGTGTCCCTCAAGTGTCATTGCCTGCAGTCAATCTCCCTCCTAAAATAAAACCCAGAACTAGCTATGTCTTTGTCCTTTTCTGACATCTGAAGACTGGCACAATCTGAAAGAAATCTATGCCCTGTCGCCTCAAACACTGTCTAAAAGCAAATATCTAAAAATATCTAAAAGCAAATTCCTGAGTCCCTAGAAATCTACCATGGCAACACACACACACACACACACACACACACGTACATATATATATATTTAATAATTGTAGGACCAAAATAAAAAATCTAAGACATTTTTCCTTGGTGGTACCCATTGGGTTAGTCAAATTTCATCTAAAATAAGTCATCTTGACTCCCAGGCAGTCACCAGGAAGAAATAAGTCCAGTAGTGATTCAGAATCAGAGAATAAACACAAACATGTGCCTTTGGCACACAGAGAAAGCCTGGGGACAGGATGTGGTTGCAAAAGGAATATTTCCCCTTTAAGCCACTGGTTTCATGGGACTTTTGGTAAGAAAAGATTGAGAGGTCATTTTCCTCTGAGGGCTTACAGGAAATAATTTATGAACCTAAATAGCTACCAATGTTACCGAAAGTTGGGGGGTGCTTAGGTTTGTTAGTTGTGATTAGTGTAATGAGAACAGACTTTATAGACAGTTCACAATATTAGAAAGTAAGTTAAATAAATTAAATGTCCTACTAACACTGTATTTCAGTGGAATGTTTCCTTGTCATTACCATAACAAATCATAATGCAAAAAGTTATTCCTAGCGGATTCTTTCTAGGTTGCAGACCAAAAAAGGTGGCAGCGGGGTGGAGCTTATAGAACAAAAATTAACTTAGGAAATAAATACCTAAGTTTAAAGTTGGAGCATTTGGTTACATAGGGGTGCAATTTACCAAAATCTAAAGTAGGGAAGACGGGCAAGAACAGGTTAGGGAGCAGGATGGTGAGGATTAAGGCAGATTCTGCTTTGGACATGTTCTGTTTGAACTACCTATAGAAAATTCAAAAAGAGAGGTCAGTACACAGTTGGGTATACAAATTTAGAACTCTGTAGAAGTGTAGGCAAGTGACATAAATGTAGGAGTCATCCGTACATAAATAATATTAAAACTAAAAGGACAAAAATGGAGACAGAGAGCCTGGCCAAGACCTGGGGTTCATTGCGGTGTATCTGTATTAAAGACCTGGGGTTCGTTGCGGTGTATCTGTATTAAAGACCTGGGGTTCATTGCGGTGTATCTGTATTAAAGACCTGGGGTTCATTGCGGTGTATCTGTATTAAAGACCTGGGGTTCATTGCGGTGTATCTGTATTAGTCTGTTCTCACTCTGCTAATAAAGACATACCCGAGACTGGGTCATTTATAAAGGAAAAAGATTTAATTGACTCACAGTTCCACCTGGCTGGGGAGGCCTCACCATCGTGATGGAAGGCCAGTGAGGAGCAAAGTCACCTCTTACATGCTGGTAAGGGAGAGAGAGTTTGTGGAGGGGAACTCCCCTTTATAAAACCATCGGATCTCCTGAGACTTAATCACTATCACGAGATCAGCACAGGAAAGACCCACCCCCCACGATTCAACTACCCGCCACTGGGTCCTTCCCACCACACAAGGGAATTATGGGAGGTACAATTCAAGATGAAATTTGGGTGGGGACGCAGCCAAACCATGTCAGTGTCCATGTAAACACAAGGCACAAGGAGAAGCCGCAACAAACCTTTTTTTGTTTGTTTGTTTTCAGATGGAGTCTCGCTCTGTCGCCCAGGCTGGAGGGCAGTGGCACAATCTCAGCTCACTGCAGTCTCCGCCTCCCAGGTTCAAGCGATTCTCCTGCCTCAGCCTCCCGATTAGCTGGGATTACATGATGACACACGTCATCATGCCCTGCTAATTTTTGTATTTTTAGTAGAGACGGGATTCCGTCATGTTGGCCAGGCTGGTCTCGAACTCCTGACCTCAGGTGATCTGCCCGCCTGGGCCTCCCAAACTGCTGGGATTACAGGCATGAGCCACCGCGCCTGGGCGACAAAACCTGTTTTGCCTGTTAAGGAGTTCCCAGCCATCTTCAAATCGTTAGATTCATGGATCAGTTGGCATCTCAGGAACCCTCAAAATGGATAATGGGAAAGAGTTTAGTGAAAGAGTTAGTTACCAGTATGTGATTTGGTTAAAAACAACCAAACAACCAAACAACAACAGGGCAGGGCAAAGCACCACGCTTCTGAAACAATACCAGCCGGGGCCTGACGGGGCTGCAACAGAAAGAAGTCATGATCCAGGACCCAGCCAGAACTGCAGCGGCAGGAGGGGTGTCCTGCAAAGGGTGTGCTCCTCAGGGCATGAGCACAGCCACTGCAGACCCATGGGCCTCCAGTTTCTCTGTCTTCTCAAGTGTCCTCTTCACCAAACCCAGCAGAGATCAGTGCACAAGGCATTGCCAAGATGGTCCCGGAAATCAGCCTCCCAGGGGACAAGGCCAGGGAGAATAGATGTGGATGGGGAGACAGAGAATTCCCAGCATATATTATTAATGTAAATAGTTACAAATGACCATATGTAAGTGGTTACTGTCGGAAAGTGGACGCTTGTATGCTGTTCAGTCTTTGCCGTTCAAACCGCAAACTTTTCAACTGGAGCAGAGTCATCTAGTTCAGTTTTGCCTGTAATTTATGTTTCTCTCTAAGCAGCATCTGTACCATACCTCGCTGCCCACATCCATTTCCATCCACCAGGGCAACACGGGGCCCATGCCTGTTTGTCAGAGGTTGGCTCTGTGGGGCGTCGCGTCCCGTGGGGCTCTGAACAGGGCGAGGCCCCTGAGGCTCTGACTTTTCTCTGCCCACAGCTCTGGGCTGTCCACAGGTCCTGCGCCTCGGAGCCAGGAACTGGAAACTCCCTCAGATTAACATCAAGTTCAATGCCAAATTCCTGGGAAAAAGCCCAGGAAACCATGAGTGTCTCCCAAGGTCCTGAGACTAGACAGAGTGACTCAGAGAGATCCACTGTCTTTTGCTTCCACGCCTCCACCCCCAGGGCTTTCTTAGCACCCCAGGGACTTACCTCCATTTGACCTTATCTTTCACACAGTTGTTCTGACTCTTATACTCCTCTTCGTGTTTACAGATCCCGCCACGACATGTAGTATTTATTTTTGACACAGATTGTTCTTTAACTTTAAATCTAATTTAAATTTCAGTAGCCGTGCGGTCACCGTATTGGGTAGTGAAGGCTGACGCAGTGTTACTCACTAGCTGCGACGTTCATACCTGCCCTAAGAAAATCTCATTGTTTAACGGAAAGAAGTTAACAATTAACAAGTCAATCTTGCTCAGGTACTCTGCTGAGTGCCATTGTATAGGTCTCTCATTCCAAACTCACCTCAGCTTCGTGACTAAAGAAAACCTCACTTTTTGAAGTGAGTTACTGATGAAGGTTGGATTTGAACTCAGGTATATGTTGTATCTTTTAAAGGTTTTGTTGTTCTATTTTCCCAGGGCTGCCATATGGTATAGTAGTTCAGATCAGAGCTTTGGAGACAGGTAGGTCAGTTATGCAGCTTACTTACTTGTAATCTGGGTTAGTTATCCCACCTGTCTAAAGCATCCTTTCTTCATTTGCAAAGAGGAGATAAAACATAAGTAGCTCCTTTACATATCATGTGTGTTATATAACATTCTCGGTATATTTCACGAGGTAATACTTACATGCAGAACTTGACAACAATTTAATATTATTGTTATATGTAAAAAGTCATTTCAAATCATTCTTTAATTTAATCACTAAAGGAGAATCCCAAGGGCCTCTACCCAGCCACACTTTCTTGAACTCCTTTGAGATGATGGTTAAGAAGAAAGTATAATGCTTTCTATCTCATTTCATAAAAATCTTCAACAAGGGAAAAAATAAAAGCCTCTCTTTGCTCTCAAAGTATTTTTTCAGTTGTTTAAAATGTATGGTTCAAGTTTGTCTGGTTTTGCCTGCCATAATAATCATGGGAGGGTATAAGATTTCAACAACTATCTGACATGAAGGCAAACATTTTCCTGTGTGCCAGGACCCTGGCCAATCCTGACAAGACACAGAACTTTGAGTCTCAAATTAAGAAGTCCCTGGAGCTTTAGCAGTCACCTGCAGCCACTGGGAAATGTGGTCTCAGAATCCTAGGATTGCTCTCAAGTGTTCAAGTAATGGCCCAGTGGAGCAACCATGGAAAGAGGGAGGAGAAATCTTAAAGATTAGTCTCTTCAATCCCTCCACCCTGAAACCAAGGATGCAAACACATAACATTTTAAAAAATCTTTGGCCCTGTGTTACTGTTCTGTCAAATATCAGGTATTACCAATATTTTACATTAATTCCATTATTTTCTTCCAGAAGAGTATGTCACAGCTAGCCAGACATATATCCATGATGGTATAATCTTGTTGACTCTTTTATTAAATTCTGGGGAATTGCTGACTGTTCTTCAGAAGCCAAGAATATTTCTCATGTGAGGTTTTCTAAACTCAAGCGAGATTTCCACAGTTCATGTGTCAGGTGGTTATGTGGAGGAGTGCAAGGATCAAATAGCCCACAACGCCTCAGACTGGCCCACAATATGTGTAGCTTTGATATAACTTGGGGTCAGTGGGATGTTGGCAAGGTGGCAAGGGATATTCACTGTGCCATATAGTCTAAAAAATTTCAAAAGTCAAATTTCTCTTTTGTTAGTTTCAAACTGTCTGGCTGGCTCATGCTAGTTCAATGGGCTGCAAAAGCCACAAAAATCTCAAAACTCTTGCTGATTCACAGTAAAATGATGGTCTACAGCCTTTCTAGAGATAGGGCTTAACTTTGTGGAGCATGTCTGTTATGATGGGTGATAATCTTGATCACATTTAACGTTAAAAGTCGATTGATGAGTGATGATGTAAGAAGATGCTGAGCAGGAAGGAACCCTGAGACTGGAGCTTCAGATGCTTGAGGATGAAGTGAACGGTCCTTTCATCCCTGCCCCGAGTGTCTCTGTCCCTCTCTCCACATGGAGACAGGTAACAGTAAAAGAAAAGCCCTGAGGTTTGCTGGGAGCTGGGGTCAGTTGCATCCTAGATCTACCCCTTCCTGTCACCTTCTGAACATTTTTTATTAGTGGAAACATTATTTTTCTTCAATACCATGAAGTCAGTATCTTTTTTAATATTTTATTTATTTGTGTGTGTGTGTGTGTGTGAGATGGAGTCTCACTCTGTCACCCAGGCTGGAGGGCAGCGGCACAATCTCGGCTCACTGCAACCTCTGCCTCCCAGGTTCAAGTGATTCTCCTGCCTCAGCCTCCCGAGTAGCTGGAACTACAGGTGTGTGCCATCATGCCTGGCTAATTTTTTGTACTTTTAGTAGAGATGAGTTTTCACCATGTTAGCCAGAATGGTCTCGATCTCCTGACTTCGTGATCCACCTACCTCGGCCTCCCAAAGTGCTGGGATTACAGGCATGAGCCACCCCGCCCGTCCGAAGTCAGTATCTTAATTTAAAACCAGTGTTTGTGGTTCTGATTCAACTGCTACAGTTGCTCATGTGGTTTGAGAACAAAGGAATACACGTTCTGTTGCTACGACAAGATGACTCATAATAAAGAAAGACCTGTTACTAACACAATAGTGGTCCAAGTCATGGAGAAAGTTTTGCGGATTGGAGTTAAATTTAATGCAATTTAATCTGATAATTTTTTTAAATTTACTGCTGAATATGGGTCCAGTCATTTACCAGAAAAGTCAGAAAGACAGGAATGAAAAAAACCAAAGGTATTTGGCAGGATAAATTATCAGCTGGAACACAGGCTTTTCGTAATAGATCAGAACAACTTATGAAGGGAGTATCAGTTTCTCACAGCAGTCTTTTCATAGAAAAAAAATGGTCAGGTGCTATCAAACTGTCACCAAACATGATGACTATGCCATACTGGGATGGAAGGCAAGCTTCAGAAACTACTGCCATGTTAAAAGATGAAGGTACTCCTAGTGATGGTGAAGAAGATATCATGTTGGAGACAAACAAATTAACAAAGAAATTCAGTGACATTATGATATTGCAGATGCTTTCACCATGTTTGCTAGCTGGTTTTGGAGTATTTTCAGTGGGCATTATGCTAGATATAGTACAACACTGAGAAATCTCAATGGTTTGAGACTTCAGGAGATGTGGGGATGAGGTTAACACATTTTGCATGCAGAATGGACATAGATCTTTGGGGATCAGAGCGTGGACTGTGGTAGACAGAATAGGCCATCCCCCAATGATGTCCATGCCCTAATCTCCAGAACCTATGAATACGTTACCTTGCATGGCACAGGGGCCATGTTGATGTGATTAATTTAAGGATTGGAAATAGGAACATTTTCCTGGCTTGTCTGGATGAGTCCAGTGGAATCACGAGGTCCCTTATAAGAGGGAGGCAAAAGGGTCAGAGTAAGAGAGAAGATGTGATGATGGAAGCAAAGATCAGAGAGAGAGGTTTAAGATACCACACTGCCGACTCTGAAGATGGAGGAAGGGGCCATGAGCCAAGGAATACAGGTGGCTTCTAGAAGTTGGAAAAGGCAAAGAGACAGTTTTCCCTACAGCCTCCTGAAGGAATGCAGCCCTGCTGACACCTCAGATTTAGGACTTCTGATCTCTAAAACTGCAGGATAATAAATTTGTGTTGTTTTAAGTTACTAAGTTGGTGACTTGCAAGAGCAGTAAATGGGAAATTAATACGAAGTGTTCAAAAAAGTTACAGAAGTTTTCATTTTAATTTCTGCACTTCTTGTTCTCCATGAAAACTTGGAAATGACATTGGCATCAAGATTAACCACTGCGGTAAATGTAGGGAAGATGGATTCACCCGTTGAAAAGTAGAACCTAAGAATTGGCAGTTTGGCCTTAAAGCAGATTCCGGCAACTGTAGTGGGTTTTCTTGCAGCTGTAGCAGCAGTTATTTTGGGCTGGATTCCAGAGGGAAAATAAAACTTTGATCATTCCATCATTTTGTGCTCTAACACAGAGAAAACTACCTTTCTTGTATCTCTTCTGCAGAGAATAACAAGAGTTTAGGTTATTGTTGGTTCAAAGAAGAAAGGTATGAATTCTGTTAATGTCATTACAGTCATTGCTGCTAGCTCGTTTTGGCAACCTTACAACTATATTTTTATCTTGAATAAGTCAGAGTCTAATACTCCTGTCTTGAGAGTTCTTACTACGTATTAGTTGATGCCTTTTTCTCTGCCCTAACCCCCATCTGAATTGTAATGACTGCCAAACATTCAACCACATTGGCAGTTCTCCAGTCGGTCTCAGAGCCTGCCCTAAGAGCCAGGATTGTAAGTGGCACTGGGCCTTACTCTGGAAACATTCGTATCTGACCCAACGTAATTAGGATTATTGCTATATGCTAATAATATTGGTAGTAATTGGGCGGCTGTTGAGGCTAGCAAGGTTTCTACCTAACTCAATTTGTGTAGCACCCACGATACTCGTCTGATGAACTCAAAGGTTGTTATTACCCATTTAGGACATTTTTGGCCCAGAAGTAATAGGTCTGCTGAAGTTTTATTGATTTTAGTGATTCCAGGGTATTTTATTCCCTTATACTTTCACTTGTTAAAAAAAATCCTACTTATTCAACTGTAATCTTCATAGTAATATACTTATTTGCTTCTGTGTCCAGGTATTTACCTTGTTATGAATTTCTGACAGGAGAGCCCATCACCTCTGAAAGCAACGTAAGAACCCTGATAGTTTCTTCATTCCATATCTTCTGGAATTGGTTGATCTGCCCGGGTCAGCTTTATCAGCGTTAAGTGTTCATTTTCAGTGGTTTGTTAGAGACTGAGATCAAGATGTTAGGGACTAATAAATCCTGCTAAATCTTCTCAGATGATCAAGGAGAAAAATGTACAGCTCCTTGCCAAAAATTTTAAGCCAATAATTTGTCTTTTGCCAGGAAAGATTTGGTTGGCCCAGATTAAATTAAATGACCTTCTCTTCTTTAAAGAAAGGAATTGGTGTTGAACTAGAATGAACAGTATTTGTGATGCCTTTCATAATATAAATGATAATTTGACATTGACAAGTATACAAATTTCAATCTCTGGAATTAATTAAATGGGAAAAGATACAGGATTTTGCAATGAATAATTCTGGAACCACACACATAGAAGAAATGTACTTTATCATTGTTTAACTTGTAATGTAAGGTTAGGAGAAATAGAACTCGGGTTTAACTTTCCTCATCTTACAGATGTATTGTACTTCAAAGCAAACTAGAAAAATAAGGAGGCCAAGCCAAGCTTTTTTACCTTCATGCCAACTGAGGATAAATTTAACCATTGCTTATTCACCAAAAAATAGTTAAGTTTTGCTAACCTAAAAAATGTTCTGCTGAGTAAAAGATAAACTCTGTTTCACCTGCATCTATCACTTGCCATGAAAGACTTCATGGAAAGCTGCACTTCTAATTTTTTAAAATTGATACAGGGTCTTGCTTTGTCTCCTAGGCTGGAGTACAGTGGCATGATCACGGCTCACACAGCCTCAACCTTCTGGGCTCAAACAATCCTCCTGCCTCAGCCTCCGAAAGTGCTGGGATTACAGGCATGAGCACCGTGCCTTACCAAAAGCTGCACTTCAAATATAGAATGCCCTTGAGAGATCTTTAATTACAGCAAGGGGTCATTTTTGATTATTGATTTGTAAAATTATGGTTGATTTTTTCCCCTGAAAATTTTTAAGTAGTCAAAAACAGAAGATAACCTGAGCTGTGCTCATACAGTATGGCATGAGAAGTTGTGCATATGGGCATGAATGGATGCGCGTGTGCATGTTTTTAACAGAGACAAAGAGATTAAAAATGTTGCTTTAGTTGTAAAATTAAACCTTGGATTAATGATAGCAAAGATCATAGTGCTATTGGAATAGCATCATTATGAAATTATTTCTTCACACTTCTCATTGGTACACTTTTGTCATTTGTCCAAAACTTTTGCTATTGGCCAGAATTTAATATTTGTTATCTGTGTAATCAATAGTTTCTTCTAATTAAAAAGAAACTATACCATTTAATATAACCAAGATATAAATAAGATTTATGATGAGCAAGTGATTATTTGCTTTTGAAAGAAGTCCATAAAAATCTTAGCTTACCCTTTTATAAAAGAAAAATCGGTAGATATTCTCTATTATTGTACATGCCTATGAACATCATCTATTTGCACACACTTGCTTCCAAACAGGGGTTCTATCATACACTTCTATGTTTTTCCAGTACCTTTTAAAAGAACTCTAATCTATATTTTAAATACTTGAACCAACAAATTAATTGTTTAGTAGTTAAGCATTTTATATAATGCCTAGAGTTCATTACAGTAGAACTGTTTAGGTCCATTAACCAAATAAAGGAAAGAAAAAAGTGGTGTTAACTTTTATTCTTGTGGTACAAGTTTTGTGTTAGTGTTGGCATTATCTAAATAGTAGGTTCTTTATATTGAACAAAGTATTCCTGTTAAACTCTTTAAAATAAGGAAAATATGTTTTCAAGTTTATATTTTTGCTTATTTTTAAACTTCAGGTATTCCACTCTCTGTCTTGTAATGAAGCTTCTAAGGCAGAAAACAAATTTAATACTAATTTTTTTCCTCTAGAAAGTTATAATGTTGCATAGTAAACATTCTTATAAAATAGTAATGCAGTTTAAGTTAATGAATATTTATCTTTTTGCTTAATAGATTTCTGTTTTTGAACAGCTTTGGATTTATAGTAAACTTGAGAAGAGAATTCGGAGCTCTTTTATGTCCCCTTCCCCCACACATGTGCAACCTTCCCCACTACCAGCATCCTTCACCAGCGCAATACATTGGTTACAACTGATGAACCTACACTGCCACATTGAAGTCGTCCAAAGTCTGTAGTTTATTCTAGGGTTCACTCTTGTCACTGCACGTTCTATGGATCTGGACAAATGTGTAATAACATGAATCCACTATTACAGTACCATACAGAGTAGTTTGACTGCCTGAAACATCCTCTATTCTCCATTCATTCATCCCTAACTCATGACAACCATTGTCTTTTTACTATTACCGTAGTTTTGGCTTTTCCGAAACGTCACACTATTGAAACCATACCATGTATAGCCTTTTCAGATTGGTGTCCTTCACTTAGTAATATGCATTTAAGGTTCTTTCATGTATTTCATGGTTTAATAGCTCATTTATTCTTAGCATTGAATTTTGCCTGGGTGTACGACACTTTATCCATTCACGTACTGAAGGACATCTTGATTGCTTTTACGTTTTGACAATTATGAGCAAAGCTTCCATAAATATCTGTGTATAGGTTTTAATGTAGATATGTGTTTTCAACTCATCTAGGTAAGTTTGCTGAGAATGATGGTTTCCAGCTTCATCCATGCTGCCTCATGCACATAAGCTCCGATGTGTTTGAAAGGACTTGTACACAACAAAACACATTTTTATCTTTATTGTTCAGCAGCTACTTCAGAAACCAATGACAAAAGGCCAAATACTTTAACAAAATATTATCGCTGAAAAGTATGTTAAGAGTACGTTAAATTTTTTAAGAAATTGCCAAACTATCTTCCAATGGCTGTACCATTTGCATTCCCACCAGCAATGAAAGTGAGTTCCTGTTGCTCCACATTCTCACCAGCATTTGGTGTTGTCAGTTTTTTGGATTTTGGCCATTCTGATAGGTATACAATGATACAGGTTTATTATCTCTTATCTGAAATGCTTGAGACTAAAAGTGTTTCAGATTTTGGACCCTTTTGGATCCTGGAATGTTTGCATATACATAATGAGATATTCTGGGGATGGCACTCAAGTCTAACCAAGAAATTATTTATATTCCATATACACCTTATACACATAGCCAGAGGGCAATTTTAACCAAGAAATTATTTATATTCCATATACACCTTATACACATAGCCAGAGAGAGGGCAATTTTATACAAACTTTTAAATAATTTTGCGCATGAAACAAAGTTTGCGTACACTGAACCAGCAGAAAGCGAAGGTGTCACTATCTCAGCCATCCATGTGGGCAACCTGTGGTACTATCTCAGCCATGATGTAAACAGCAGTTTATTTTTCTGTTTCTTCAGGTCATTTAGAGTGGTTATTCCATTGTTGTTTCAATTTGAAATATCCTAATAACATAGGATGTCCAATATTTTTTCATATGTTTATTAACCATTTGCATATCTTCTCTAGTCAATGTATATTCAGATCTTCTGCCCATTTTAAAATTGGGTTCTTTGGTTTCTTATTGTTGAGTATGAAGTGTTCTTTGTCTATTTTAGATAACAGTCCTTCATCAGATGTGCGTTTTGCAAATATGTTCTCCTGGTCTTTGCTGCTTCTCTCATTCCCTTATCAAAACTTTTGCAGAGCAGAAGTTTTCAATTATAATAGAGTCCAGATTGTCAATGATTTCCTTCATGCATTGTGCCTTTGATGTAGTATTTTTAAAGTCTTCATCATGCACAAAGTGATCTGGATTTTCTCCTATATTATATTCTAGTAGTTTTATAGTTTTTCATTTTACGTTTGGATCAATGGTCCATTTTGAGTTAATTTTTTGTGAAGGGTGTAAAGTCTTTGTGTGGATTCATTCTTTTTACATGTTGATGTCCAGTTGTTCCCGCACCATTTATTGAAAAGACTATCTTTTCTCTACCATATTGCCTTTGCTTCTTTGTCAAAGTTTAGTTGACTTTATTTACGTGGGTCTATTTTGGGGCTCCCCATTCTGCTCCACTGACGCATTTGTCTAATATTTTGCCAGTACCACACCATTTTGATATCTGCTGCTTTGCAGTAGGTCTTAAAGTCAAGTAATGTCAGCCTTACAACTTTGTTCTTCTCTTTCAGCATTTTGTTGGCTACTCTGAGTCTTTTGTCTCTCCTTTTGTACTTTAAATCAGTTTTAAATGTCCACAAAGTAACTTGCTGAGATTTTGCTTGAATTGCATTGATTCTATAGCTCAAGTTGGGAAGAACTGGCATTTGGATAATATTGAGTATTTCTATGCATGAATATGGAACATCTCTCCATCTATTTATTCTTTGACTTCTTTCATCAGAGTTTTGTAGTTTTCCTAATACAAATCTTACAATACTTTGTTAGATTTATACTTAAGTATTTCATTTTAAGGGTCCTAAATAAATGGTATTATGTTTTTAACTTCAAATTCCTATTGTTTATTGCTTATATGTAGAAAAATAATTGACTTATATATATATTAATCTTGTATCCTACTATCTTAATATAATGTCTTACTAATTTCAAGAATTTGTTTTGTTTTGTCAATTCTTTTGGATTATCTACACAGAAAATTATGTAATCTTCAAAGAACAGTTTTATTTTTTCCTTTCCAATCAGTATATCTTTTATTTTATTTTATTTTCTGATAACATTCGCTAAGGTTTCCAGTATGATGTTGTAAAGGACAGGGGAGAGGAGACATCTTTGCTTTGTTTCTGATCTTGGCAGGAAAACTTCTTGTTTCTTACCATAAAGTAAGTACTTAATATTAAGCACCATTAAACAGCTGTAGGCTTTTGTAACTGTTGTTTATCAACACGAGGAAGTTCCTTTCTATTCCAAGTTTGTGGAGCATTTTTATTATGAATGGGTGTTGAATTTCATCAAATGTCTTTTCTGCATCTATTAACATGATCATGTGATTAATATGCTTTAGTCTGTTGATGGCTTGTATTAATTAACTTCTGAACATTAATCTTGGGATAAACTCCACTTGGTTGCAGTCAATAGTTCTTTTTACATTTATACTTATCCAATAATAGTTCATTGTTTGATTCAATTTGCTAATAATTTGTTGAGAATTTTTGCATCTATGTTGAGAAGAGATTTTTTTCTGAAGAGTAATACTGGCATCACTGAGTTAATTAGTTAATATTCCCACTGCATCCATCTTCTAGAAGAGAATGTAGAGAATTGGTATAATTTCTTCCTTAAATATTGGTAAAATTCACCAATAAATTCATCTAGGCCTAGTGTTTTCTGTTTTGGAAAATTAACAATTATTGATTCTTTAGTAAATACAGGCCTGTTCACACTGCATATTTTTTTCTTGTGTGACTCTAACAGATTATGTCTTTCAAAAAATTGGTTAATTTCATCTAAGTTATCAAATTTGACATCAGGCATAGAGTTGTTTATAGTATTCTCTATTGCCCTTTGATGTCTACGGGATTTATAGTGTTACCCCTTGCATTTTGGGCAGTAATTTGTGTCTTTTAATCTTAGTTATCACAGGTAGACACATCAATTTTATTGATCTTCTCAAAAACTCAGCTTTTGGCTACACTGATTTTCTCTATTGACTTCCTGTTTTCAGTTTATTTGACTACTGCTCTAATTTTTATTATTTCTTTTCTTCTGCTTATTTGGGATTTAATCTGCTCTTCTTTTTCTAGTTTCCTAGAGTGGAAGCTTAAATTATTCATTTTAGACTTTTCTTCTTTTTTAATATATGCATTCAATGCTATAAATTTCCTTCTAAGCACTGATTTAGCTACATCCCACAAATTTTGGTAAGTTGTATTTTCATCTAGTTCAAAGTATTTTGTTTCTCTTGAGATTTCTTCTTTGATGCATGTGCTGTTACAAGTATGCTGTTTAATCTCCAAGTATTTGGGGATTTTCCAGATATTTTTCTGTTATTGATTTGTAGTTTAATTCCATTGTCATCTGAGACAACACATTGGATGATTTCTGTTCTTTTAAACTTGCCAAGGTGTGTTTATGTTCCAGAATGTGGTCTGCCTTGGCAAATGTCTCATGGAAGCTTGAGAAGAATGTGTATCCTCCTGTTGTTAGATCAAGCAGTCAGCACATTTCAGTGTCAACTATCTTCATTGATTCAGACAATTTATGTTTAAAGAGATGATGGATATAGTTGGATTAATGTCTACCAAGTTTATTACTATTTTCCTGTTTTAAAATTATACTTTAAGGTCTGGGATACATGTGTAGAACGTGCAAGTTTGTTACAAAGTTATGCACGTGCCATGGTGGTTTGCTGCACCCATCAACCCGTCATCTACATTAGGTATTTCTCTTAATGCTATCCCTCCCCTTGCCCCCCACCCCCGCACAGGCCCTGTGTATTCTCATTGTTCAAATCCCACTTTTGAGTAAGAACATGCTGCGTTTGGTTTCCTGTTCTTGTGTTATTTTGCTGAGAATGATGGTTTCCAGCTTCATCCATGCTGCCTCATGAACATAAGCTCCGATGTGTTTGAAAGGACTTGTATACAACAAAACACATTTTTATCTTTATTGTTCAGCAGCTACTTCAGAAACCAATCACAAAAGGCCAAATACTTTAACAAAATATGTTCTTATTCCTCTAGTCGCTTAGAAAATACGGCTTACAGGAGCTGATAGCCAGGAATTGCAGATAAAAACCAAAATATATCCACAATAGTATCACATCCTAGAGTTTGCAATATGCATTTACATCTAGTTCAAGTTCACCTTCAAATAACACTATACTGCTTCACAGGTAGTGTGAGTACCTTAAAATAACAAAATTTCCTAATTCTTTCCTCCTGCTCCTTGGCTCATTGCTGTTATTCATTTCATTTATACATCAAATATTATAATCATTGAATACATTGTTACTACTATTATTCTAACCAAACTCTTATGTTAGATCAACTAAGCATAAAAAATCAAAGTTTTTAATTTTGTCCTTACTTATTCCTTCTCCATAGCTTTTCATATGTTTATGCAGATTCAAATTTCTGACCTATATCATTTTCCTTTTTCTGAAGAACTTTTTTTTAACATTTCTTGCAAGGCAGGTCTACTAGTAATAAATTCCCCCAATTTTTGCCTTTCTGAGAAACTCTTCAGATCTCCTTCACATTTGACAGATAATTTCACAGATAACATAATTCTAGGTTGGTAGAACATTTTTCTGTCTCTACATTTTAAATATTTCATTTCACTATTTTCTTGCTTGCATGATTCTTACATTTGCTCCTGTATACATAAGTGGATTTTTTCCCATCTGGCATCTTTCAAGATTTCTTCTTTATCTCTGATTTCTGTTATTTGAAAATGATATGCCTAGGTGTCATTTTTGGGGCATTTACCCTGCTTGCATTCTATAAGCTTCCTGAATATGGCCTCAATTTGGGATTATTCTAAGTTGTTAGTGCTTCAAATACTGCTCTGTTCTTTCCTCCTTTCTTCTGGTACACCCATTACACATATGTTACACCTTTTTTAGTTGTTCCACAGCTTTTAGATATTCTGTTCCTTTATTGTTTTAACTTTTTTTCCTGTTACTTTTAGTTTTGAAAGTTTTGATTGGCACATCTAAAATATCAGAGATTCTTTCCTCAGCTGTGTATAGTCTACTAGTAAGGCCATCAAAAAGCATTTTTCATTTTCTGCTACATTTTACATTTTAAAGCATAACTTGGCAAATATCAACATAAGCACTCTTTGATTTCAGGGAAAGACACTATGAAATAGCAAAACCCAACAAAATCTCCCCCTTGGTATCCGTAACATTTAATGAACTTAGTTATATGCAGGTAAACTCTTCTAAGTCAGGTAAGAAAGCATTCCATACTAAATATCCCAGTCAAAAGAAACACAGACTTGCTTCACTAAGTGCCAGACTCAAAGTGGAGATCTGATCAATGCAGGCGGACTGTTAAAGGTGTAGCATCCCGCAAATGACACACAACCATATGTCACATAATGATGTTTTGGTCAACGACAAAACACATATAGGATGGTGGTTCCATAAGATTATAATACCACATTTAAATACTTACACTTGTGTTCTAATTGCCTGCAGTATCCAGCAGAGTAACATGCAGTGCAGGTTTGTAGCCTGCAGTAATAGGCTATCCCATGTCGCCTAAGTGTGTAGAAGGCTATATCTAGGTGTGTATAAGTGCACTCTGTGATGTTCACATGGCCATGACATCATATAACTATGCATTTTCCAGAAGGTGTCCCCATTGTGAAGCAATGCAGGGCTATATTTTGTTTCAAGCTGTATTGTAATGTACACTGCAGTCAGATTCAGTCTAAGAGAGGTGGTGCCAGGAGGTGACCTAGAGAACAGATTCCATGATGGGATTTAAAGGCAGGTCACTCACTGGCAGGCTGGCATTAAGGACACCATCTCTGGTTGGCAGAGTCTGCACAGCCTCTGGCACGCTGTAGTGGGACGATTGTTCATTTTCTCACTGGTGTTGAAATGGGATGGCATACCAGTGAAAGGGGACACACTGGCTGATGCAATGTCTTGCCTTTGAGAGGAGTGAGGGAAAGGATGAGTGCAAGGACTAGGGGATTGCACTGATGTGGGGAGTACCATTGATTCTTTGAAGAGAAATCATAATAGAGATGCAAAATCAGTAAATACTTTACAGTAACAGAGGGGCTCTTGTTAGTAAAACCCTGCAGCTGAAGGATAGAGTAAATAACTAAGCTCAGGGCTTCATCATAAAAATAGCAGAGCTTCAGAGAACATTGAATTATCAGCCTGGCAAGTCCCCTACACCAAGGTCAGAACTCCAGTAATGAATGAAAAAAACAGCGAAAGTTAGGATGGGAATATAATATGGATGCAATTCAGAATTTCAAATTCCCAGATTCTCGTGGGCCCACTGGCCCTGCAGAAGTGCCCAACTTGCCCTGGTCAGAAGATGACTGTCCCAGTAGTGTGAGGATCATGCAGATGCCTCAATTTGAGGCAGATTCCTTATGAGACATTCTTGTGTCCTCTCAGGATAAGCCCCTACCTTCTCTCTCGGCAACCAGACCATTAACAAGGATCAAATTCGAGAAGACCAACAGGGCATGTCAAGGCCTGTCAAGGAAAGAGAGGGATAAAATGCCAAAGGAGCCACATAATACAACTAACATGAACCTTCAGGATTTGGGAGAGCATCAGTAAGACTGGCTGGTGAGAGCGTTTCTGCAAGGGGAGTGGATCTTACAGGTGGGTAAGGGATGGTAATGCACAAATCTTCTGAGGGTTGCTGGACATGGTATCTGAGTTGGCATTGACAGGCAAAGACCCAAAGCACACCATGGCCCCTTTTGCAGAGTAGACACGTAGAAGGGTCACATCATAATTGGAAGTATCAGGTCCAGCTCACAGTAGGTTCACTGGGTCCACAGACACACCCACACCATTTACCCAGCCCTCAATACATCATTGTAATGGACTCATCTTGACAGGATCAAAACGTTTTGTTTCCTATTTATGGTGCTTCAGTCGGCACCACTGAGAATGTTTAAAGCATAAAGCTTTTAATGATTCCATGCTAAAAAAATAGAACTTTACTTATTTCCACATGTAATGCAGGTTGCTTACTGAAATTTTCTTGCAATTTTCATGCTACAAATGGAAGATAAATATTATATCTAAGCCACCGCTCCCTCAAAAAAGAACAAATAGTAATACGTTTTATAAGAAATCATGGCACATTGGAACACAGGAGAAATTTCTTTGGTATTGCTCCATTTAGTAGCTAGTGAATAAAATTTATTGAAGGGAGTTTTGGAACGCTTTGAAATGAATTCCACAAAATAAAAGTAGAAAAATATTTATTTTAAAAAATGACTCTGAATTGCTAAAGATTACATTTTTATCTCTTTGCAATAAATTAATCATTTGGTTCATTCAGATCCAGAAGCTAATACACAGAAGCAAAGAGGTAAATCTTAACGTACCTGTACATATTTAAAGCTTTTTGAAATATTTCAAACTGTTAAGCATATTGATATCACCAATGAAACAGGTCCTAGTTACCTGAGATTGTGTCCAACATCACAAATTGTTTAAGCCAGTTAAAATAAAAGACCTTTATGTAATAAACAAAAAACTTAAAACATTTAATTAAATTTTTGAAAATTATCTAATTGAAATATAAACATATTAATTGACCAAAACTACTTCTGTTCAATCTGAATAGACTGTATGTCAGGCACATATTATTTCAAATATTTAATTTTGCTTACATTAAATGTTTGGAAATTTGGGGAAGGTCAGGATTAAAAAATATTCTCCTAGTTACAAGACAGAAAATTGAAGCAATTTACCATTGTCTCTGAGAGGTTTTATCAGTTTGAGAAATTACTTTATTTCTAATAAACTTGTTTCTCTACTTTTAGAGGGCTGCTCCTTTTACCGTCTCAACAAAATTCCTTTTGTTTAAGAGTCATTCCATGCAAATGTATAAATTTTCCTTAGATGACCTCTAAACAACACCAAGAAAAATTTATTCATTTAATAAGTATTTAAAAATAACTCCCTAAATTAAAAAAATACCAAGTATTGAAAAATTAAAACCACCTCGTCAGCCACAATGAATCTAGAATTTTTTTTGTTCTTACAGATTTTTTCTAATGTTAATAAAGAACTTTAACTTTAAATTGTCTTTAATCTTAAGAGGACTTTCATTTTCCTTTACTAAAAGGCTGTCATTTGTATTCAGTAAAATATTGACTATTTTCCTTTTTAAGAGTTTATAATGTAAAATAAATAAAAATATAGCTGGCTATCAGGAGGGTGGGGGATTATGTAAGTTCTTTAGCTTTTTCTCTGAAACTAAACTATTGCACACAAATTTCCTTAATTTTTTTTTCTCTTCTTCTACTTCTACTTTTACTTTCAGCCAAAGGCCAGATTCATTCTCCCACCTGAAACAACTAAAAAACGGAATAAATAAATGAAAAAATTTTTTTGTATATTAGATAGAAGGCACTGAGTGATGTAAAATGAATGAGGTGAGTCCTACCCTTGCCCCAGCTGACTTCCTAGAGACAATTTCCAGGCAGCAACACCTCAAAAGGAGACCAGCAGTCTGCTGGATTTGAGGAGAAGGAGCCAAGAATATAGAGGGGCCAAGGTGGTCAGAGGTCACATGACAAAGATGGGAGAGGAGAGAGCTGCACAGAGATAGCACTCTGGGGGTCTTCAGCTGAGCACTTACCAACCATTGCATGTGTGTGAGGAAACCACTGAGAGCTGGGGAAAGCAGCACCCCAAAGAACAGAAGGAACAATTCCTGAAACTCACACAGGCCTAGGAATGGCTCATGCTCCCACCAGCCAGGGTGTAAAACTTCACAATTCATGGAGCATCAGGTAGAACAGTCAGAAGGATATTTGACTCACAAAACTTAAAAGGGAGCCTTGAAAATATCTAATTGTTTCTAAAACAAAACTCAAGGATATTTATAGAAATATAAGACTACCCAATGCCCAACAAGACGAATTTCACAATTTCTGGGATCTCAGTCAAATATTTCCAGGAATGCAAAGAAGCAGAAAATGTAATCCGTAATAAACAGAGCAATCAATTAATAGAAACAGACCAATAAATGATAGAATTAAGAGACTAGGGCATTAAAAAGTTATCATATTAGACAGGCATAGAATGGTGGTTGTGAGGGACTAGAGGGATGGGGAATGGGAGTTATTGTTTAATGGGTAGAGAGTTTCACTTTTATAAGATGAAAAGATTTATGGAGTTGGATGATGGTGATAGTTGCACAATATCATGAATGTATTTAATACCATTGAACTGTACACTTAAAAGTGGTTAAGACAGTAAATTTTATGTGACGGGTATTTCAACACAGTAAAAGTTTGGAAAAAAATTTTATATCTATATCCCATATGTTAAAGAAGGTAAAAGAAATATTAAGGATGTTAAGTAGGGACATAGAAGATATACAATATTCCTAGTTGAAATTCTGCTAAAAACACAAAGTCTGAGATGAAAAATATACTGAATGGGATAAACAGCAGAATAGATGCTGCAGAACAAAAGATTAGTAAATGCAAATACATTTAAAACAATAAATAGCAAGAAAACCTGCCAAAATGTTGAAACACAGAAAGAAAAAACACTGAAGAATAAATCTATAGAGCACCATTGAGCTATGGGATAACTTTAGATGTGCTACTATACATGTACTTTGAATCCTTGTGGAAGAGCTCACAGAAAAAAATATTTGAAAAAAATAATGGTTTAACATTTTCCAGATTGTCTCAAACCTATATGTCCACAGATATAAGAAGCTCAATGGAAACCCAAATATGAGACCTACACACGTTATAATCAAATTTCTAAAACCAATGATTAAAAAATTCAGGTTTGTTAAAATTATTTTTATATTACAACCACATTACATTAGTTTTCCTTACCTATACATTTTGTATACATGAAATAAAGTCTATAAACAACCCTTCATATTGCAAGCATTACTTTATAAATTTGAGATACAGAGAGACTACAGTATAAACATGATTTAGATTATGGTCAGTTTATCACCAATTCATTAATTTTGCCATTTTCCTGAAAAAAAAAAACCTATTATGAAAACCCTATACATTTAAAAAACTCTCTTCTTCTTTTTTTTTTTTTATTATTATTATACTTTAAGTTCTAGGGTACATGTGCATAACACGCAGGTTTGTTACATATGTATACTTGTGCCATGTTGGTGTGCTGCACCCATCAACTCGTCAGCACCCATCAATTCATCATTTACATCATGTATAACTCCCCAATGCAATCCCTCCCCCCT
Organism: Colobus angolensis palliatus; assembly: GCF_000951035.1. Classification (NCBI taxonomy): domain Eukaryota; kingdom Metazoa; phylum Chordata; class Mammalia; order Primates; family Cercopithecidae; genus Colobus; species Colobus angolensis. The sequence continues at coordinate 2,932,462 of NW_012114655.1, read as the reverse complement.
CCCCCCTCCCCATGATAGGCCCCAGTGTGTGATGTTCCCCTTCCTGAGTCCAAGTGATCCCATTGTTCAGTTCCCACCTATGAGTGAGAACATACGGTGTTTGGTTTTCTCTTCTTGTGATAGTTTGCTAAGAATGATGGTTTCCAGCCGCATCCATGTCCCTACAAAGGACGCAAACTCATCCTTTTTTATGGCTGCATAGTATTCCATGGTGTATATGTGCCACATTTTCTTAATCCAGTCTGTCACAGATGGACATTTGGGTTGATTCCAAGTCTTTGCTATTGTGAATAGTGCTGCAATAAACATACGTGTGCATGTGTCTTTGTAGTAGAATAATTTATAATCCTTTGGGTATATACCCAGCAGTGGGATGGCTGGGTCATATGGTACATCTAGTTCTAGATCCTTGAGGAATTGCCATACTGTTTTCCATAATGGTTGAACTAGTTTACAATCCCACCAACAGTGTAAAAGTGTTCCTATTTCTCCACATCCTCTCCAACACCTGTTGTTTCCTGATTTTTTAATGATGGCCATTCTAACTGGTGTGAGATGGTATGTCATTGTGGTTTTGATTTGCATTTCTCTGATGGCGAGTGATGATGAGCATTTTTTCATGTGTCTGTTGGCTGTATGAATGTCTTCTTTTGAGAAATGTCTGTTCATATCCTTTGCCCACTTTTTGATGGGGTTGTTTGTTTTTTTCTTGTATATTTGTTTGAGTTCTTTGTAGATTCTGGATATTAGCCCTTTGTCAGATGAGTAGATTGCAAAAATGTTCTCCCATTCTGTAGGTTGCCTGTTCACTCTGATGGTAGTTTCTTTTGCTGTGCAGAAGCTCTTTAGTTTAATTAGATCCCATTTGTCAATTTTGGCTTTTGCTGCCGTTGCTTTTGGTGTTTTAGACATGAAGTCCTTGCCCATGCCTATGTCCTGAATGGTACTACCTAGATTTTCTTCTAGGGTTTTTATGGTATTAGGTCTAACATTTAAGTCTCTAATCCATCTTGAATTAATCTTCATATAAGGAGTAAGGAAAGGATCCAGTTTCAGCTTTCTACTTATGGCTAGCCAATTTTCCCAGCACCATTTATTAAATAGGGAATCCTTTCCCCATTTCTTGTTTCTCTCAGGTTTGTCAAAGATCAGATGGCTGTAGATGTGTGGTATTATTTCTGAGGACTCTGTTCTGTTCCATTGGTCTATATCTCTGTTTTGGTACCAGTACCATGCTGTTTTGGTTACTGCAGACTTGTAGTATAGTTTGAAGTCAGGTAGCGTGACGCCCTTAGCACTATGTAAATCTGCATCTGAATCGCATCAATCGTTTAGTGGTGATTTTTTTGTGGGTTGGGGTTTTGGGTTTGCTTACTGGTTTTTATTTAAAGAAAAAGAAAAAAAACAGATACGTGGTTTCTTATCTAAAAAGAGTGGAGTAAAACAAAAATCAAAGGTAATTAGTGAATGTAGAGAAAAAATTCAAGTAGTAAAAAGATAAAAATTCGCAAAACAATTTACAGGAGGCCTACATAGACACTAGAGAATGATTTCATATGATACCAATTTACTCACAAGTCTGGGCAAATATTTTCAATATTATGTGGTTAAATAGAAAAAGAAACAGATACATGTAATATGAAAACCACATTAATAACAGCTATTGTTTTCATGCATCCCGTATGGCAAGTCCTTTCTGTACTTTATATTTTATCCTAATACAACCATCTCATATGTGAGTTACTAGTTATTAGTTCTATTATTACAAAAGTGAAGACCAAGATTTTGAGAAATTACCACTTACGCCAAAATGTAAAGCCATGCAGCATATGAAGCAACACCAAATATGAGGCACACAGCAGAGAAAGCCATAACCATCTTTCCAATGAGATCTAAAACTCATACAGTCTCATTCTTGAATGTCTCAAGTCCTCAGAGAGTCTCTCTGACAACCCTATATTTGTAGCTTCCTCCCCACCACCCACAGGAATTTTTTATTACTGTTCCCCATAATTTGAAATTATTTCTGTATATGTTTACTTGTTCATTATCTCAGTAGATTTAAGTTCTGTGAAGAAAGAGTTACAACGCTTTCCTCTTTATCACTCACTGCTGTATATTCAGTACAAATAACAACAACAATAACAATAACTTTATGGCATTACATTTAGGATTAAGTAAGTACTTCTGTATTTACATCATCCAGAAGGAGGATGGAGTATGGAGAAGAAGACTCCATTTGTGTCACTTTGATGAAAACAACAATAAAATAAGAAAGTCGAAATATATTTACTGTGATAAGAACAGCAAGATATTTTTAATTACAACCAATTTGAGGCTGGGCATGGGGGCTCATGCCTGTAGTCCCAGCACTTTGGGAGGCCAAGGAGGGCAGATACGAGGTCACGAGATCAAGACCATCCTGGCTAACACAGTGAAACCCTGTCTTTATAAAAAAAAAAAATACAAAAAATTAGCCAGGCATGGTGGAAGGCGCCTGTAGTCCCAGATACTCAGGAGGCTGAGGCAGGAGAATGGTGTGAACCCGGGAGGCAGAGGTTGCAGTGAGCTGAGATTGTGCCACTGAACTCCAGCCTGGGTGACAAAGTGAGACTCTGTCTCAAAAAAAAAAAAAAAAAAAAAAAAATTTGAATTATCGTTCAAGATTACTATACAGCAGGCTTTCCACTAAAAGTAGCCTACTTTAGTGGTGTCAACGAAAAGAGTCAAACTCTGTAAAATATTTTAAGAGATTTATTCTGAGCCAAATGTGAGTGACCATGGCCTATGACACAGCCCTCAGGAGGTCCCGAGAACATGTGCCCAAGGTGGTCAGGGTGCAGCTTGGTTTTATATACTTTTAGGGAGGCATAAGACATCAATCAAATCCACTTAAGAAATAGATTGGTTTGGTTTAGAAAGGCAGGAGAACTCAAAGAAGGGTCTTCCAGGCTATAGGTAAATTTAAACATTTTCTGATTAACAATTGGTTGAGTTTATTGGGGGAACCTGTCCCCCATATTTCAACATAGGTTCTTTCTCTTTTCCATAAGTGTCAGCTGGCTGAGAAATAAAGAGAGACAGTATAAAGAGAGGAATTTTACAGCTGAGCTGCCGGGGGTGATATCACATATAGGTAGGACCGTGATGCCCACCTGAGTCTCAGACCAGCAAGTTTTTATTAAGGGTCTCAAAAGGGGAAGGGGTGTAATAACAGAGAGTAGGTACAAAGATGACATGCTTCAAAGAGCAAAAAGCAGAACTAGTAATAAGGGTCTAACAAAGATCACATGCTTCTGAGGGAACAGGACAAAGGGAAAAGGCAGAACCACTGATAAGGGTCTATGTACAGCGGTGCACATATTGTCTTGATAAACATTTTAAACAATAGAAAACAGGGTTTGAGAGCAGAGAACCAGTCTGACCACAAATTTACCAGGGCAGAGTTTTTCCCCACCCTAGTAAGCCTGAGGGTTCTGCAGAAGACCAGGGCATATCTCAGTCCTTATCTCAACTGCACAAGACAGACATTCCCAGAGCGGTCATTTATAGACCTCCCCCCAGGAACACATTCCTTTCCCAGGGTATTAATATTAATTTTCCTTGCTAGGAAAAGAATTTAGCGATACTTCTCCTACTTACATGTCAATTTATAGGCTCTCTGCAAGAAGAAAAATATGGTTCTTTTTGCCCGACCTTGCAGGCAGTCAGACCTTATGGTTGTCTTCCCTTGTTCCCTAAAAATCGCTGTTATTCTGTTCTTTTTCAAGGTGCACTGATTTTATATGGTTCAAACAGACATGTTTTACAATCAATTTGTACAGTTAACATAATTATCACAGTGGTCCTGATGTGATGTACATCCTCGGCTTACAAAGATAACAGGATTAAGAGATTAAAGTAAAGACAGGCATAAGAAATTATAAAAGTATTATTTGGGAACTGATAAATGTCCATATTAAAATGAAATCTTCACAATTTATGTTCCTCTGCTGCAGCTGTAGCCGGTCCCTCCATTTGGGGTCCCTGACTTCCCACAACAGAGTTTATATGAAGGCCTGGGATCAACGGAAAGGAATGTTTAGGTTAAGATAAAGGATTGCAGAGACAAAGTTTTACTGTGCAGATGAATCTCTCAGATAGCAGACTTCAGAGACAGAGCAGGTTGTAAAATGTTTTATTAGACCTAAAAGTGTGCCTGGCTCTTTGCTGATCATCTCCTGGATCTGGAAAGAAAGGAAGGAAAACAAAGGGAAAGGGGATTCTCCACAAGATGTTGATTTTTTCCCACAAGAGACTTTGCAGGGCAATTTCAAGGTATGGCAAGGAAACATATTTTGGGGTTAAATATTTTTTCCCTTGTCTTGTAATTGACAGAGCAGGAGCATCACCATCTCAGATGAGCACCACCATTCTAAAGTTGACCTTGATCAAAAACTGCCTAAATCCAAAGGGCATCAGCCTAATGGCTAAGCTCACCATAACCATAAACCACAAACAACATCTCCAACCAGAAATATTCCAAACCCCTCCCTGACCAGAGACATGCCAGCTCCAAGATAACCAGAGATGTCAGCCACAAGCTAACCTCCCCTCTGACCAGAGACATTCCAACCCTGCCATAAACTTCTTCCCCACACAGAAACACTCCAAGCTCTCTTACCAATAAATATTCTTAGTCTGTAAGAGAGAGTGCTCCTGACTGAAATCAGCCAGAAGACCCTCTCAGGTTTATTCTCCAAAATAAACCTGTTGTTGACTGTTAAGCCAGTTTTTGTGTTTCTTTCCTCTTTAACTCTTACAGTAATGTTATGCCAGAGTCAGATTGAAAAGTAAGTCACGATAGATAGGGTCAAATAAAACCCATCTGATGAGAATTTATAGTTTGTAGGGGATGACTCTCTAGAACCCTCACTTAAGAATTTGGGCAAGATAAAAAATCAGAGCCTAGCCCTCAGTAGAAATAGCCACTTTCATAAAAGTGGCCACTTTTAATATCTGAAGCTCTGTTTTTAGTTCAAGGACATTTTATTGGTTAAGAAATGTTGCACAACAGAGATATAACTAAATACATATCCACTTCATATATTATAAAATGTCTGTGTAGTATTTTGAAAGTAATTATAATTTTTGCGCATTTAGATACTTGCAATTATCAAGCCAACAGTCTCCTCACCAGTATTTTTCTAATTTTTTCATTCAAATATTCATCAACTGGCTTGTGGTTTTATTTAATGAAGTGCAGAGCTCCATAAGTATTTATCATAAAGCACATGGTAATGCACACACCCAAAAGCAATTCAACCAATGGGAAACTCAGAATGCACTCCAGTCTCCACACCTTATGGTTCCAAAAAAATGTAAATCAGCTACAGCCATCTTGGAGGGCACTTTTAGAAAAACAATCAGAGAAGAGATTCCTTAAAGTAATGGATTTGTGAAGAAAATGAACAACAGGATAAAGCACTTTTTTTCTTTCTAATGCCCAATAAATTAGAAGTATTAACTCTTGGTGGTTTTTTTAAAAGATAAAACAAACTCAGTACATTTATTCTTCAATTCTACCGAAGTCCATTACTGCTTCATTTGCACTTTAAGTGACAGTGCTTTAACTCAAATAAATTTTATTCCTTAATAGCTAACTTAGTGTAGATAAAATAGGAAAATGGGAGAAACATGGTGATTTTTACTCCCCAGCTCTGTATTTGAATCTTTGCTGTCTTGTAAACCTGATTTTCATTTATGGGGTTTTTAAGGTGATTAATAAAATAAAAGAATGCCAGGGATATATAGAATCTTAAAAGACCCACTACAGCTGTCTGATTGCCTGGATCACTCTATGAAATATATGGCCAGTCTGCTTTCCTGTTGCTTGCCTGACCCAGTATCTCAAATCAGACTATCAGAGATGTTAACTTTTCCTTAGTGTGTGCCACCAAGATCTCTGTGTTTTAAACAACCTACGTATGGGGTTTTCCTTGCCCCCAGCAAATCACATTAACCCTCTGGCCAAGAAGCTACCACTTCTCATTGCCTACCCTCCCTGGCCTTGCCCTGGAAGCATGTGCATGAATAATGACTCTGGAGGGAGGTGAAAAATGAATGACAACAATCCCTGGCTAAAATTCCGCAAATTCCCATTATTCTTACGAAAGTTGCAGTTTTTTCTTGAGTAAACTTTCCTAATTTCTTGTATTCCTTTGTCATTTTCCAGAGTCCTGCAATGGTTGTTTTTGATAATTTTGGCCAGTTTTATCATTACTTTTTAGGGAGAAAATTTGCTAAGATATTCACTCTATCATACTGGAAGTCCTCAGTCCATCTTTATAATTTTAAGCCATTGAGATTTGGGAATTATATGTGACCTAACCTATCCTGACTCATACTGATACAGCAGGTATCTGTCTACCTATCTATATCAAAATTCTAGGAAATCCTAGAAATGAAAAACATTATAGCAAGAATTAAGAATTTCTTTGATGGGTTCATCAGTAGACTGGACACAGCAATGGAAATTATCTGAGTTTGAAAATACATCAATAGAAACTTCACAAACTAGTGTTCAAAGAGAAAAAAAGAATAAAAAGAGAAGAAGCAAAATATCCAAGAAATGTGGAACAATCACAAAAGGTGCAACATATAAAGCAGGAATACCAGAAGGAAAAAAGAAAGAAAAGAATGGAAGAAACATTGGAAGTAATTATGACAAGAACAATCAATGACAAACACCAAATCACAGCTCCAGGAAGGTCAGAGAACACCAAGAATGATAAATATCAAGAAATCTATATGTAGCCATATTTTATTAAAACTGCAAAAAAAAAAAAAAAAATCAGACAAGGAGAAAATCTTGAAATAAGCCAGAGGGGAAATATTACATCACCTATAAAGGAGAAAGGGTAAGAATCACATTGGACTTCTCTTCAAAAACCAATGAAGAAAATACATGGAGAAAAATATTGGAGTGAACTACAGTAGTTCCCCATTACCCACAGGGAAAGTGTTCCAACACCCTCAGTGGATGCCTGAAACTATGAATAGTAACAAACCTTATGTATATTATATTTTTTTCTATACTTATGATAAAGTTTTTATACCTATGATAAAATTTAATTTCTAAATTAGGCACAATACACTTGCAATAAGAGGCCAATATTAAGTGAAATAAGGGTTATTTCAACATATGCACCTTGATACCATGACAAAAAAATGCTCATCATCACTGTCCATCAGAGAAATGCAAATCAAAACCACAATGAGATACCATCTCAGACCAGTTAGAATGGTGATCATTAAAAAGGCAGGAAACTACAGGTGCTGGAGAGAATGTGGAGAAATAGGAACACTTTTACACTGTTGGTGAGACTGTAAACTAGTTCAACCACTGTGCAAGACAGTGTGGCGATTCCTCAAGGATCTAGAACTAGAAATACCATTTGACCCAGCCATCCCATTACTGGTTATATACCCAAAGGATTATAAATCATATTG
>NW_012114655.1:2847004-2924648 GCF_000951035.1 Colobus angolensis palliatus | reverse complement strand
GGCGGGAGGGATAGCATTAGGAGATATACCTAATGGAAATGACGAGTTAATGGGTGCAGCACACCAACATGGCACATGTATACACATGTAACAAACCTGCATGTTGTGCACATGTACCCTAGAACTTAAAGTATAATTAAAAAAAAAAAGAACAAATAAGCTGAAAATGAAGGAATGGGCCAGGTGAGTTGGCTCATGCTTGTAATCCCAGCACTTTGGGAGGGCCAAGGTCAGGGGATTGTTTAAGCTCAGGAGTTTGAGACCAGCCTGGGCAACAAAGAAAGACTCCCATCTCTACAAATATTTTTAAAATAAATATTTTTAAAAGGAAAGTGAAAGGATAGAGAAAAATATTCCATGTAAATTGTAAACAAAAGAGAGTAGAGATGGCTGTGCTTATTGCAGACAAAATAAACCTTAAGTCAAAAACAGTCACAAGGGACAAAGAAGGTCATTATATAATAATCAAGGGTGAATTCATCAGTAGGATATGAAAATTGTAAACATATATGCATCCAACATTAGCGCATATAAATATATGATACAAATGTTAGCATAACTGAAGGAAGAAATGACAATACAATAATAGTAGGGACTTCAATACCCAATTTTCAACAATGGATAGACCAACCAGACAGAAAATGAATAAGGAAACATTTGATTTTAACAATACGTTAAACCAAATGGATCCTAACAGATATATACAGAACATTTCATTCAACAGCAGCAGAATACAAATTCTTCTCAAGTACACATGAAACATTCTTAAGGATAGATCAAGTGTTAGATGACAAAATCAATCTTAACAAATTTAAGATGATTGAAATTATATCAGGTTTCTTTTCTGACCACAATGATCTGAAACTAGAATCAATAACAAGAGAAAAATTTAAAAATTCACAAATAGGTGGATATTAAACAACACACTCCAAAACAACCAATAAGACAAAGAAAAAAATCAAAAGGGAAATCAAAAATTATCTTGAAACAAATGAAAATGGAACAGTAGAGAAGGTTGGATAAAGATGGCAGATAGGAGGCAGGGCTAGCTTGCAGCTCATGCTCAAACAGACAGAACAGCATATGGAGACTCACATCATGAACTTTTGCTCCAAGAACTACCACAGGAACATACCAGGAAAGCTGAGAGAATCCACAGACCCTTTGAAGGAAATGGACTGTGGCTGCAGTCTCCCTGAGATGCTAAAAAACTGAGAGTCTGCTTGCTTTCTCGGTGGAGTGACTGGTGGTCTGTGGCAAGTTCTCAGCCCTGGTCATCGGCTTCCTGGAAATAGACTCAGGGCTATTGTGGGGGCATGCTGGGAGTGAGATCAGCCTTTAGGACTGTGGGCTACATGGGAGCAAGAGAAGTCTATGACCACTTCACTGGTGATCCCCATAACTCAGCAGAGGCTGCCATAATCCCCCTGGGAACATAACATAACTCCATTGACCTGGGAACTCCACCCCCATCCCCCACAGCAGCCATGGCAAGCCCTGTCCAGGGAGAGTCTGAGCTCAGAAATACCTATCACTGCCCCCACCTGGTAGTCTTTCTCTACCCGCTCTGGTTGCCTAAGACAAAGGACATAATCTCTTGGGAGCTCTATGGCCCTGCCCAGTGCCTGAGAAACCTGAATACTTAACCAGGTGCCCCTAGGGCAAGTTTGCATCCTCCCTATAGGACCACAGCTGATGCACTCTTGAAAGCACCACCTCCTGGCTGGAGGCCAACCAACACAAAACCAGCTCACTCAACAAAAATACAACCAAGGATCTTAATGGATTCCACTTCACTCCCCTGCTACCTCCACCAGAGCAGGTGCTGGTATCCACCACTGAAAGATTTGAAGATGAATCACATCACAGGAGTCTTTGCAGACACTCCCCAGTACCAGCCCAGAACCTGGTAGCTCCATTAGGTGGCTAGAACCAGAAGAACAAAAACAATCACTGCAGTTTGGCTCTCAGGAAGCCCCATGTCTAGGGTAAAAGGAAGAACACCATATCAAGGGATCACCCCATGGGACAAAAGAATTTGAACAGCAGCCTTTGAGTCCCAGATCTTCCATCTAACACAACCTACCCAAGTGAGAAGGAAACAGAAAAACAATTCTAGTAAATGACAAGACAAGATTCTTTAACACCCCCAAACGATCACACCAGCTCATCAGCAATGGATCCAAACCAGAGGAAGAAATTTCTGAATTGCCCAAAAGATCACACCAGCTCACCAGTAATGGATCCAAAAAGAGGAAGAAATCTCTGAAATGCCAGAAAAGGAATTTAAAAGGTCAATTATTAGGCTAATCAAGGAAGCACCAGAGAAAGGTGAAGTCCAACTTAAAGAAGTCATGAACACTATACAAGTTATGAAAGGAAAAATCTTCAGTGAAATAGCATAAATAAAAAACACAACTTCTGGAAATCAAGAACACACTTACAGAAACATAAATGCACTGAAAAGTCTCAGCAATAGAATCAAACAAGCAGAAGAAAGAACTGCACAGCCTGAAGACAAGGCTTTCGAATTAACCCAACCCATCAAAGACAAAAGAATTTAAAAACATGAACAAGATCTCTAAGAAGTTTGGGACTGTGTTAAATGTCCAAACCTAAGAATAATTGGTGTTCCTGAAGAAGAAGAGAAATCTAAAAGTTTGGAAAACGTATTTGAGGGAATAATTGAGGAAAATGTCCCCAGTTTTGCTAGAGATCTAGACATTCAAACATAAGAAGCTCAAAGAGCACCTGGACAATTCATCACTAAAAAATCATTACCTGAGCACATAGTCATCAGGTTATCTAAAGTCAAAACAAAGGAAAGAATCTTAAGAGCTGTGAGGCAAAAGCATCAGAAAACCTATCAGAGTAATATCAGATTTCTCAGCAGAAACCCTAGAAACTAGAAGAGATTGGGGTCATATTTTTAGCCTCCTTAAACAAAACAACTATCAGGGAAGAATTTTGTATCCAGTGAAACTAAGCTTCATAAATGAAGGAAAGACACAGTCTTTTCCAGACAAACAAATGCTGAAAACATTTCCTACTACTAAACCAGTACTACAACAACTGCTAAGAGGAGCTCTAAATCTTGAAACCAATCCTCGAAATACAACAATTTTTTAATTTTTTAAAATTATTTTAAGTATGTTTCTTAGTTTCCAAACATTCTGAGGGTAGATGTAGATTTTATTGGCTACTCATTTTATGGTTCACTTCAAATTGTATTGTGTAAGGTCAACTAATGTAATCGGTAGCTAATATCAGCTCTTTGGTTGGTACTTATTGAGTCTATTCTAGCTTGTGGCATTCTGTTCCACATGCATTTTTGTTGTTGTTATTGTCATATCGGGGTTCATTATACACTACCCCAAAATATGATACCTGGCATTTGAGAAAACAGCAGAAGCAGGAAGAGCACACTCACCTTCCCCTTCTCCTTCTCCCTGAAAACAAGTCACAAATTCCAGGACGGTCACTCTCTGACCTCTCTCACTCTTCCCCTGAAGCAGGTCATAGGACCCCGATTTGAGGTGCTCTCTCCTTACTTGGAGGAAAGGAACATTTTTATATCTGAGGACACAGGGCCACACAGAAGAATCTGCACAGACAGGCTGTGCTAAGTTTTCTTGTTTATTACATGAGATCACACCCCCTTTTTTAAATCATACTTTTTCACAAGCATCCACCTCTTCATCAAACATGAGCATAAAAGCATACGGGTTTACCTGTTTCTTTGGGTCTTCATTTTCTTGTGAAGGTTCCTATATCAAATAAAACTTTTATGAAATAAATTTTTGTGTTTATCTCTTGTTAATCTTCCTTTTATTAGAGGGGCCTCAGGCATAAACCTAGCAATCAATGAGAAAAAAATATTTTTTATCCCCTATAGTGATAAAATATATAGATATATATAATAAAATTTGCCATTTTAAGCATTTTTATGTGTACATTTCACAATTCAGTGGCATCAATGAGGTTTTATATTCTCTGTTAGTTTCAGGCTTATACACTTACCAAATCAACATTATTACATTACCTAAATCTTCTAAATTCCCATTAACTTTTTTGCTGCCTTTTCTACCCATGATTGAAAGAGGTACAAGTTCTTTCATTATAATTTTGTAATTTTTACCTAGCAGTTTTGTAGTTTTACACTATATACTTTGACCATATACCATATACTTTGACACCATGTTGTAAGATTGATAATTATTTTATCCTCCCAGCATCTTATCTATCTTTATCTTATCAATACATAAATATCCTAATTAGCCATACACATTTTCGCCTTAAAATGTATTTCATTCTATGTGATTTTATTACCAGGATCAAGCTGAGTGACCTAAGGACAAGGCATTTCGAGTAGATGGAATAGGATCAGATTTATTTTCCTTTCATTGGATGGTCATGTGAAAATAGCTATAAACCTCATGGGTGAAGAGGAAATTCAGTGGGATGAAAAACAAAGGCAAATTTGTATTTGGTTCAATTCTCTGCGGAATCGCTTTGCTTTTCCTTCTCTGTGGTCAGTCAGCTTTCCTCAGAGATCCCAGCACGCTGCTACTCTGTGTGACTGTGAGTCATCCACATAGAAGTGACCTGGGCATCTGGCACTTTAGGAGACCCGATCTCTTTTGCTTCTGTCTTTCATATCTGTGCTATTTTCAGCCTCAGCAGAGTTTTATATACAACTCGTTCTCTCAGGCATGACTCCCGCAAGCCAGCTAGTGCCTTGCTTTGCATCTTGGCCATGCAGGTTTGGAGTGGAAACTGGGCTCCTTCGGTTGGCACATCTTATTTGAAAGCAGTCGGCATTCACTGAGGTGCACCCACACAATATTCCCAGGAAGCATGGAAAGCTCTGCTACTTGTATTTATTTTGGTTGAATTACAACAAAAACAACCTTGGATATTGAGTAACTGGGCCTTGATGGTGATAGCAATGAGAATGAATGCAAATCACTGTGAAATACCTTACACCCACATCTTGATGGCCACTTTTAAAGAACAAATTAAAAAGCTGAACTCATACCAACATTGCCCCAATCCTTATCTGTCAAGAATCTTTTCACCATCTCACATATGCAAGAAAAAAACCAGCTGTTTATTTCAGTCAAATAAAATGTTAGATGCTATTCTCCGTTTCAGCCTCCACCCCTTTGCCCAACAAAAAGATGCCCAGGGTTTCTCTAGGGCAGTTCACAATGGCTTCTGCTTCCTTTGCCCGCCTCATTCCTATTCTCTCCTTCAAGGACGTTTCAGTAAATCACATTTTGAAGAGGTTGCTTGTGCTTCTGAAAGCTGTCCAGTTCCATAAAATATACCCTCTTTATGTCACAGATCATGGCCACCGTGTGGCTTGTTTAGATCTAATGAGATGAATATCGAGTTCTGCCCCTCCATCTGTTTCCTGCATCAACCTTAAATAATAAGATTCAGAAAATATAATCAAATGTGGAATTTATTGGAATACAAAGCTTAAGGACAGCCTCCTGGGAAGCACAGACTCCAAAGAATAGAACTCAGTGTTCCAAAGTTTGGAGTCGTTTATACAGACAAGAGCTAGGGAAGTTAAACAGAATTTCAACATCTTTCTAAACAAGGCTGAGTGCCTGGTTACAACGATCTGATTGGTTGAGGTGGTCTTTTTCTTTGGGGAAAGGTATATTGAATGTTCCACACTGAAGATGTAACAGTCATGGATCTTGTGTGCCATCTGGTCTGAGTTAGGTACAGGACAACAGAAGAAGCAGTTAATCTATAACAAAGGTCAGCTGGCCGTGGTGGCTCACACATGTAATCCCAGCACTTTGGGAGGCTGAGGCAGGCAGATCACCTGAGGTCAGGAGTTCAAGACCAGCTTGGCCAACATAGCAAAACCCCGCATCACCTTTTAATTTTATTCATTTTCACAGTTGGATGTTCTTTCTTTTATAAGAGATTTCCCCATGAATGTGGCTTCTGATTTCCCACACTACTCTACATTCCCTCAGATTCATGTCACAAACTGATCAATCTTCCTGCTCAAGTTAATAGATTTTGGGTGAGGAGGGACATTGTTTTGCATCACTTGATTCTTCGTTTTCGTTGTGGTAAAATATACATGACGTAAAACTTACCATCTTGACCATTACTGCGTATTGTAGGAGACTAGAATACGGCACCCCCAAACATGCCTCTTTGGCATGAGGACTATTGTGAGCCAATTATTGTGAGAAACTGCAGGTATAGAAGAAACTCAGAAAAGAGAGTAAAAGTTACCCTTTTGTTAGGTAAGTTTACATTTACTAAAGGGATCTCCTATTGTAGGAGTGTCTCTCTCTGTGCCAGGAAGGCAGGAATGACTCTCAAGTGCAAGAGACTCATCAACGGAGAAAGCAAGGACTGAAATCTACAGAACAAGCCTTGCCCTTGTTTACCTCACCTTTCCCAATCACCTCCCCATAACGGGGATTCCTCACATGCTTCTTTCTTGTTCCTAGCTGAAGATGACATTTAAGCCTGAATTTTAAGTCACTCGGTGGCTTACTCATTCCCCAGGTCTTCCCCACCTATTCATGAAGTACACACGTTCATAAACTTCTGTTTGTTTTTCCCTTGTTAATCAGTGTTTTGTCAGAGAGGCCCTAGTTGAGAACCTAAAAGAGTGGAAGGAAACATTTTTCCCCCCTACAGTGTACAGTTCAGTGGTATTAAATACATTTACATTGTTACGCAACCATCACCACCATCCATCTCCAGAACTACTCAGTTTGCAAAACTGAAACCTGTGCCCATTAAACACTAACTCCCCACTCAGCCCTCTCCGTAGCCTCTTGGCAACTACCATTCTACTCTCTGTCTTTATGAGTTTACCTACTCCAGGTAAGTGCCTCATATGAGTGGATTCATATAGTATTTTTCTTTTTGTGACAAGGTTAATTCACTTAATCTAATAAAGGTTTTCAGGATATGCTACCCAAAATGTGGCAACTTGACATAGTGAATTTTTTAAGCAGAGGGAATTTGAGAAACAGCATGTGTGGGAAGGTCCTTCTGGCTTTCCCCTTAAGCAGGTCATAAGACTTGCAAGCAGGAGCTTCTTTCCTAGACTTGGAGGAAAGCAGGAGCCTTACCTGCTGTGTTAGTCTGTTCTCACCCTGCTACAAAGAATTACCTGAGACTGGGTAATTTATAAAGAAAATAGGTTTAATTGATTCACAGTTCCACATGGCTGGGGAGGCCTCAGGAAACTTAGAATCATGCCAGAAGGCAAAGGGGAAGCAAGCACGTCTTACCACAGCCAAGCAAAAGAGAAAGAGGGAGCGTGAAGGGTGATGGGCCACACTTTCAAACCATCAGATCTTAGGAGAACTCATTCACTATCACAAGAACAGCAAGGGAGAAATCCGCCCCCGTGATCCAACCACCTCCTACCAGAGCCCTCCCCTGACACATGGGACTTGCAATTTGATGTGAGATTCTGAGTGAGTTGTTGTTGCTGTTGTTATAAGGCTCCCCCAGCAAGAACTCAGAAGGGAAGAAGGAAAAGATATTTTATCTTCCTGCAAGGCACTCAGGGTTCTTCCATGTGGTAGCATGTTAGAACCTCCTTTAAAAGGCTGAGTAATATTCCATTGTATAGATATATCATATTTTGCTTATGCATTCATCCATTGATGGACATAGGTTATTTCTAACTTTTAGCTGTTGGATCAATTGATCCAAATATATATTATGTGTGTGTGTATATATATATATATGTATATATAAATATATAGTGATTATTTTTAGATTAAAAATACTTGTGAAATTTTTGTGAAATGTTACTTTGCAAACTATAGAGATGAACATACAGTGTCTCTTCTTCGGAGTCCTTCATACTGTGCACTATTTTAGTCAGTCCTAATGTTAAACCATCTTCAACTTCTTAGAATGATTAATAATTTTTATTTTTTAACAAAATATTTCTGAAAAATAAGATTCTATTAAAGTTATAAATTTATAAAGTTATAAAATTCATATAAAAAAATTTACATTGTTACGCAACCATCACCACCATCCATCTCCAGAACTACTCAGTTTGCAAAACTGAAACCTGTGCCCATTAAACACTAACTCCCCACTCAGCCCTCTCTGTAGCCTCTTGGCAACTACCATTCTACTCTCTGTCTTTATGATCTAGGTAAGTGCCTAAAAATTCTTTACCTAAATTTATCAACTGTTAACCTCTTACTATATTCATTCCCTGCTGCTTAGACTTATATTTACTGAACTATTAGAGAGGCAGTTGCAGGTATCATTAACCTAATCCTGTAAATGCTTCAACATCTATGTACTAAAAACCAGATTATTCTCTTATGCAATCACAGGGGCAATTATCAAATTAGGAAATTGTTAATATTGACTCAATGCTATTGTCTAAACGACAGTCTCCATTTAAATTTTGCCATTGTCCCCACAATGTTTTTTACAGCTTTTATTCTTCTGATCCAGGATCCAACCCAAGCTGGTGCATTAAATTTAGTTGTCTTGTCCCTTTAGCCTGTTTTAATGTGGACACATTTCTCAGGATTTATTTTTCTTTCATGACAGTGAAATTTTGAGTAATACAGGTCAATAACTTAGAGATTGTCCCTCAAATCCTTTCCATTCCTAATGATTAGATTCAGCTTATGCATTTTTAGCAGGAATACAGTAGAATTGATGCCATGTCCTTTCCGCGCATCCCACATATCCAGAGACGCCGGATGTCAGTCTATCCATTCTTGGTTATGTGAACCTAGACACTAGGATGCCTCTGAGGTTAAATTAACATTTTCTTTTTTGTAATTAATAAGTAAGCTGTAGAGGTGGGCCAGTACCCAAGATTACAAAGTATCTTTTTCTTCTCTAAATTTTACCCATGAATTTTAGAATCTCTTAATGATTTTTGCCTGTATCGAACATTACTATGCTGGTAGTAACATAGTATTTCAAACTCTGTGATTTCTTTTTTATATTTATTGGTTGGCATTTTACTATAGGGAAGAGCTTTTGCCTCTTCTTAGCTCCTCCTCTTGCTTTTCTTCCTTCTTTGCCCCGTCCTTCTGTTCCGTGAACACATGAATTCCTTTTACCCCCAATGAGTTATAGTCCATTACTATCCTTATTATGTATTCTTTCATTGTGCTGCCAGATCCATTTCTTAATGTTTTATTTATTTGCCATCAATATTTATAAGTGATACTTATCTACAGTCTTTCTATTGTGTACTACCTTTATCTGGTTTTAGTAAAGCTTTTATTTAGGTGTCATAAGAGTAATTAGAAAACTCGCAAACAATCAAAATAAAAGAAAAATTCATCTGTTTCTTCTAAGTTTGGAAAAACTTTCTTACAAAAAGTTTTGAAAATGAGTAAATCTTTTGGTCTCTCTCTCAATTTCATCAGTTGTGTGGTTATACTTTCATTTTATCCTAGATTTAATCTTGTCTAGTACAGATTTATTTGAAGTATTCTTTTACAAATATTTTAATTTTCTCAGATCTGGTTCTTTTTCCCTTCTCATTTCTAATTTGGCCTTCTTAATCTCTTTTTATTTACCTCTTGATTTAGCTATCTACTGAATTTTATTAGAATTATTATTTATTTTTCATTTAAATGTATAGCCCTTAATATATGTGTCAATTCTGGTGTTTTTTTTTTTTGTTTCTGACTTACAATATGCAACTTTATTAATTTTTCCCTTCTGCTTTTCCTAGGTTTGTTTTCTACTACTTTTTTACAAGCTAAGTTTTATTTTAAATTATATTTTCCTCTGAGAAATAAGGTTTGGAAATAAGTCATGAATTTTCATTTGGAATGTTCATATTATCATTATTTTCAAAATATTCTGCAGTTTCAAACTTGGCTTCCTTTCCGGTCCTAAGGTTGTTTTTAAGCTGTTTTTATAGTTTCAAAATGAGTGAGATTTTACTATTTTGTTTTTACAGTTGGTACTTATTTATAATATTATTTCATAGCCAGAGATATGTAATTTTTACTCTTATTTTCTGTTTGTTTGTAATATAACATATTACTAGTTTTTATCAACGTTCCAATGCTTGGAAAATCCAGTGTCTGTTTGTAAGGTATACATTTCAGTGTATTTTAGATACTTGATAAACCTTATCTCACTCAAATATTCTGTAGAGGTACTTATTATATATTTGATCATGAAGGACTGAGAAAAAGGTGTGTTCAACTCTATTTGTGTTTTGTGTTGCTGTCTCTCTTTGTAATGTACAATACTCCATATCAAAATAAAAAGAACTTTTCATGGCTGAAGTTTAACTTTATATTACAACCTCAGCTTAATATTTTATTTAAGTTTGCCTGTTGGTTCTCTGTTCAGTTTTTTATTGAGTAGAACAAATTTAACAGATGAAATGAAGCAAGGCCCAGACAAAAATGTGAGTGGGCAAAGACCAGGCTGGCTCTGTCCTGCCCTCCCATCTTCTCCCACCTAGCAGGGTTCTGCCACTCAGCGTTCCCTGCACAGATGAAAAGTAGTTAGGATGGAGGTTAGGGGTTAATGGGCTGCAAGAAGTCTTATCCCCGAAGAGGTTTTGTCTAATTAAATAATTCAAACTTAAAGCTGTTGGAACTTTACATTATTCTGAGCTTTGAAAGGAACGTGGCTATGTAGCTTGAGTCATGTGCCACGCAGCTACAACTTCTGCACTTTTTTCCTGTAAATAGGAAGACAAAAAGGCACCAGAGATAAGACCTCCTCAGACCACCGCCCCTCGTCACGGAGTAATCAGTAATCTTCCTGGGGATGCAGCAATCGGTAAGCAATCAAATTACTTGCTGTAACATAGGTACTGATCTTGTATTGAAAATGTTTTAATTCTACAGTTTCTCTGTCTCTGCCTATATGACTCCCCACTTTGAAATGCTGACTCCATTCACTTGGAATTGGTGTTCCCAGTAGCCATCCTCAAGCTTTGTGCTTCAATAAACTCTATACTTAATTATATTTTCTGAATCTCATTATTTAAATTTAGTAGTTTTGTACCTACAGTAATGAATCTCAAGGAATAAATTAGTCTCTGTCTCAGTTCATTTTTTTCATTGTTGTTGTTGTTGTTGCTATAACCAAATACCTGAGACCAGGTAATTTATGAATATAAAAAAAACTTCTCTCTTATTGTTCTGGAGGCTGTGAAATCCAAGGTCAAGGGACTGCATCTAGTGAGGGCCTTCTTGCTGGTAGGGACTCTCTGCCAACTCCTGAGATAGCACAGGGCATCACATGGTGAGGGGGCTTATAAGCCAAACTGGCTTTTATAACTGACCCAGTCTCACGATAACTAACCCATTCCCTCAGTAACTCATGAATCCATGAATTCATTAATAGATTAATCCTTTCCTGAGGACAGGGCCCCCATGACCCAATGATTTCCCAGAGATTCCACTTCTTATTACTGCTGCACAGGGGACCACGTTTCCAACACATGACTTTTTAGGGAACACATTCAACCCACAGCAGTCCCTATGACAAAGTGAGAAATATCTTATGGTGCAGTATGTGCTCTCAGGCTCCTCAGATCACACTGTTCCTAATGCACATGAGCCTCCTTTGGTGCTATTCCTTGTTCCTAGTCGTTGCTACACCCATGCCCCTGTTCTTGGACGGGTCTTATCTCTTGTTTAAACTCTAAGAAAAAGTGCCTTTTCTGCACACTATTGAGAGTATCTGTAATATTTACTGTGCCTGCAATATGCTAAGCATTGCTCTATTGTCTTGATCTTTATCCTCAAGTAGTCATAGCTCATTTCTTCTAGATCGTAATGATATACCAGGTACTGATCAACCCCACAAAGTTGATATCAAGAAGCTTTCTGCTGAGGCGGGAAGATCACTTGAGGCCAGGAGTTCAAGACCAGCCTGAGCAATATAGCGAGACCCTAATTTAAACAAAACAAAACAAAAATAAGAAAAAGAAGTTTTCCAGAGATCATATAGCTATTAGCTATGAGAATTTGAGACCAGTTCTGCCTAACTTCCACACAATCTTTTTCTCAAGCTTCAGATGGCCAAGAATCACTTAGGGTGGTCATTGAGAATTCCAACACTCGATAACACCAAATTCTGATTCTCTAGGTCTGTGGTGGGGCTCAGGAATCCAAATTTTCATTATGCGCCACAGCTAAATCTGAAACAAATGGTTTATGGTCCTCACTTTGAAAAACTACACAAATTATATGGGTTAAGGCCAGGAGGCATAATGATCCCTCTGACAGCTGCTCTCACTGGCTCATTAAGAACCTTATCAGAAATGTAGATTTTGACCTCTGATACGAAAGCCTCATAAAAATACCTGCTGATTCTGTGTTCTCTAATGTCACTGGGGAAACAGGTTGGAAGAGAATACAAGTTTTGTTCTAATCATTCCAGCTGTAAGTCACGACAGTGTCTAAGAAAGTTGTTATTCAGATCGGGCACAGTGGCTTATGCTTGTAATCCCAGCACTTTGGGAGGCTGAGGTGGGCAGATCACTTGAGGTCAGGAGTTTGAGACCAGCCTGGACAACATGGTGAAACCCTGCCTCTGCTAAAAATACAAAAATTAGCTGGGCATGGTGGCATGCACCTGTAATCCCAGCTACTTGGGAGGCTGAGGCAGGAGAATCACTTAAACCCAGGAGGCAAAGGTTGCAGTGGGCCAAGATCATGCCACTGCACGCCAGCCTGGGCAACAGAGTGAGACTCTGTCTCAAACAAACAAACAAACAAAACAAACAAAAAAACAACAACAGAAAAAGAAACTTGCCATTCAATCAACACAGGGTTGTAATTTATTACTCACATTTACAAAGTTTTTAAATAATTCACATCCCCGAATCAAAATTATTCAATATAGTTTTCCCCTTTTACTTATGATGTCAAATACAGCCTAAAGTATTAGAGAAAGAAAGACAAAACACTGCAAAAAATTAAAAATATATATTCTGCCAGGACACCCTCCCTCATTCGACCATTTTCATGAGGGTATTTTTGTTGAACACAGAGAGCTCTTTATTCTATTTTAAGTTGTAACAGCAAGAATAACTTGGATGACTGTTTGACCCTTACTAGTTGGGTAACTTTATTTGATAGAAAAATAAAAGCTCTATATTTAAAAATGAGTAGCAGCAAGCAACTGGTCAGTAACACCCTTCAAAGTAAAGACCACAAAATTCAATGCAATGGTAAATCCAGGCACAGCCCATTCATCAATCTGGATATTTCAATCAATTTCCCTCAAAAGTCTCAGTCTTCATGACCACTATAGAAAACAGACCAAGGGCCCAGAGATTAGAGTGAGAAAATCTGGGAAGATGGTAACTGTCTCTTAATTGGATATTTAACTTTGAGCAAGCTGTCAAATTCTCTGAACCTCAATTTAAGGAAGCCATACCATTATCTGAAAGGATCACTGTGAAAATTAAAGTGAGACGGAATGTAAAGTTTCCCCACTCCAACCTTCCTGATCAAGTTCTTGTCTGTGATGGAGCAACAACAACAGTATGGTTAGTCCCAGGTTCTTACCATTCTTAAAACATAGCTTTGCAGTTTCACTTAGATAGAGGCACTTATTATTCTTACAACATCATTCAGCAATTCATTCTCATAGTAGATGTATTGCATATTATTAAACACGGTTTTGCCTCCTAAACTAGTTGTATATGTTTGATAGGTATCTTCAACAAAAGCAACAGACATCTGGAAATATGAGATCCATCTTCTGGTCCACAGACCCTCAAAATTTTCAGATGATGTGGTAGGAGCAGAAGGCAGGATGGAGTGTGTTAGGGGAGTGTGATGTACTCTTGGTTCATAAGTCTGTTAAAATCATAGAGAATCCAAATATATCAGTTGTATGTATTTGGCTTCCATAAGTATTTTTAAATTAGTTAGTTTTTCTAATTGACAAATTTTTAAAGGATTTCTTTGAAGAAAAGTTTTTCACTAAAAAATTTGGGAAACCACTGATGCTACATGATGTTCTCAACCAGGGGAAGAAAGGTGGAATAATTTTTCACCTCACATGGCAGAACCTGGACTTCCCAAGCTTTGACCAGTTGTCTTCAACTCCAGCATGAGGAAATCTATAACTATAAAATGCCTCTAGGATAATTCAGTAAGGGTTAAGCACCACATGTTATATAACAAAGACAGGTTTTATTTCTGTCTTCTTCATACCCTAGGAATGTAGGAATCATCAGTCAGCATTTGGAAGGACATTTTTAAAAAAACAACATAATTGGTGTTTTAAGTTGGTCCTGTGACCCAAATTATATTTATTTGGAATATTTTCTTTTTGATGTGAAACCAAGTATTTATTTTAAAAGTTAGAAAGCACTGGTTTTATAGTGATTCAGTGGACGGAGATTAAATATCCTAAACGGCACGCATATCTGGATTTTCTGAACCCTCTTGAATGAGCCTAAGGAATGCATTCCAAAAATCACAACTCTTATGTTAACTTGAAATCCTGTCTGACATGAGGGATAGCGCTGGTATTTTGTGGGAGCTTGGGGAAGGCGGTACGGTGGGAAAAGAAGCAGGAAGTTACTAACAGTCAAGCATCACTTTCTCATAAAAAACACACTGAAATAAGAGTCCAGAACTCTTACACGTTTGGATGATCAAATTTTGGTTTAAGCCATTAATCTCTGTGCGGTGGGGGAAAAAAGCAAGGTTGTGTTGTTTTAGCTGATAGTCATTATCATTTTCATCAGTCCATTGTTCTACCTCATTGCAAAGCCCCAAAATTCTGAGCAGGGAACTAAAAGTCTAGGCGTTAATCTTTCTGACCATGAAAGAATATTAATTCTTCCTATTTCAATCATCGCATTTGCTCTAACACAGCCGAAGGAGAGGGAAAAACTATTGTCTCCAACAGAAAAAGAATCTGCCTCAAAAAGAGACAGGATGGGATTAATCCATTTCTTTGGGAGGTCTCTTATCTTAAAATAATTTGAGGCAGGTTGCAAAATAAAAATGAAATATCTAGAATAGGAGGCAAGCATAATAGGAGATGCTATCAGGTGCCTGCAATAGGTCAGGGCTCTCCCGTGCCCAGAAGCCAGCCTGAAGCACATTGGGTTAGCATAATTCTATTTTTCTGACAAAAATACAATATGTGCCAATCAATACATCTGTAGAACACGTTTTTGGCTATAAGTTGGCTTAACCAGTAACACCTCACTCACTGCTGTGTATGGAAGATATGATCACTTTGGTAGCTTGGTACCTTGGAAAAAGAATGTTGATTAATGTGATGCCTGAGGCATTTAATTATAGCTTCACAAAAGATTGTTGAAACCTTTTCAAATGCGCTCTTTTTGTATCAATACTCAGTGAGAGCTGAGGACATCATGTGAGTGAGTGATAAGGCTGTGAATGTATGTCTGCCTTGAGTGCTTGCAGGAAACAGAGGGCACAGCCCAACAGAGTGGCATAGGATTTGGTGAGGGGATACTGACAAAGGTGGAGGAGGCGAGAGGGGAAAGCCTAGGGCCTGGGCAGGACCCCAGGGCTAATGACAGAGGGCAGAGGGGAGAACGAGGGCACCAGGCCTGGGAACGACAAAGGACGCTGGGCCCTAGGGCAGAGAGGAATCTGCTTCTCCTCCGTCCTCCTTCCTGCTGCCAGGGCTGCCCATGGGCCAAAGGAAAGTGAGAAATCAGGACAGCATGGATGCCCCGCGTCCAGAACGCTGCCAGGGCGCAGGAGGGTGGTGAAGGGTGGAAGGTGGGAGCGGCTCCGCCGGCCCAGGGGAGGCCTGTGCAGTCCGGGGGAACCCGCGATGGAGTTCCGCAGAGGCAGCGTCGGAGACAGACGGATCTGCATCAAAACCTGAATCTACCTTTGCCCACTCCATGGCGGAGGCGGGTCCCCTGCTTCACGGTCCCCACTGTGGTACAGCCCCACTCGGAGGGTGCTAAGAGAGAAAAGGGTTGCCGCTTCCTCCTTGCATTTATTTATTTACTTGAAACAGGGTCTCCGTCTGTGGCCGAGGCTGGAGTGCAATGGTGATCTCAGCTCTGCAGCTCCAACTCCCCGGCTCCAGCGATTCTCCCGCCTCGGCTGCAGGGACTACAGGCTCCGGCCCCTACGCCTGGCTAGATTTTTATTTTTAGTAGAGACAGTGTCTTGCTACCTTGCCCAGGCTGGTCTCAAACTCGTGGGTTCAAGAGATCCTCCCGCCTTGGCCCCCCAAAGTGCTGGGATTACAGGCATGGGCCACTGTGCCCAGCCACACACTACCATTTCCAGGTGCTCAAGCCTGCGCACAGGAAAGCATCAGATCTGAGCTGGCTTCAGGTCGCCTTCTGCTGACAAGAGTGGGAGAGGATGCGTTGGTGTGGGCGAAGATGTCCTCTGTCCAGGAAGCTGCCCCCAGGAGCCAGACAGAAGGTAAATGTGCAGCGGGAGTGCCAGGATGCGACGCCACCGGGCAGGTGCCTGGGGGAAGGGGCGCTCAGAGGAAAGGCCGCTCCTCAGGCCGTCCATTGCACCCTCGGACGCACCCGTAGGCACAGAGGCACCATCCCCAAATCCCTTTCCGCAAGGGGAAAACGGCTTTCTGTGCAAATGGCAGGAGAAGGAGAAGGCGTGTGGCTCTGCAGTCCGCCCACAAGAACTTTACCATAACGTCACACGCAAAATGGTAACTTTACTTTAGGACGGCGACAGACTGCCAGTGAGTTCTGAGGAAAATCCCCCCGAAATCATTTTATAGGTAGGCAAGTTTCGGATACATAAACCAGAAACAAGCACACAGAGGCCTCCTTGTCTCTCCAGCCCAGAATGAGCGAAACGGCCCTGCAGACTTGGGAGCTGCGCTCTGGCAGTGGCAACTTGCCCCTCTCAAGCAAGCCGTGCCCAAAATCACCAAATAACTCAGGCATATTGTAAATTGTGCATCCGGGAGAAAATTCGCTGTCGCTTGTTTCAAAGCTGCTAGTAACCCTGTGAGATCCTTCCTGGTGGAGTTAAACCCGCAGTTGGTGGGTAGAATATCCAAGCATTAGACAGGTTTGCAGGGCAGCCCCACCCCAGGCCAGTTCCAACAGTCAAGTCTCTGGGAAAAGCTCTTGAATTAAAGAAAAATATTTTCTCCTCATTCACAAAACTCTTTCAATGGACTATTTATTGACTTAGGAGCTATTTCTAGATATATCCCGTCTTCAGAGGAAATCGCAGGAAAGCACCATTTCTCCAAAACTGTGAGACTATGAGAAACAGAGGCTCCCATCTCCCGCCAGTTGGGGTGAACCCTGAGGGCGCTGCACCGGCCAGGCCATTGCGGTCTTCGATGTGCACAGTTCTAGGTGAGAACAGACACAGCAGGGCCGGGTCACAGGCTGGGGAGGGTGCTGTGGACTTGCAGAGGTCGTCACTCTAGGAATAAGTACATGAGGTAGGTCAGAGCTATTGGGAGAGATTGACTGGAAGTGTAGTGAACTCATAATCTTGTATGAATTTCACGACTGTTATTCTGAATCCATAACCAGAGGTTCCAGTCATTCAGGGAAACAAACAAAACATCCTT
The DNA here is from genome assembly GCF_000951035.1 of Colobus angolensis palliatus. Lineage (NCBI taxonomy): Eukaryota > Metazoa > Chordata > Mammalia > Primates > Cercopithecidae > Colobus > Colobus angolensis. The sequence goes on along the minus strand of NW_012114655.1, from coordinate 2,907,095 downwards.
TTAAAATATCATTGGTCCAAAGACCATTGGAATTACAATAAAAATTAAAGACAACTGTCTTTTCGCATAGTATAGCTCCTTGTGGAAAGGTGGCTATTCTTCATTAGTTTTCTAACATTTATCACCACTCGGGGCAGGCTCGTTTCTAAGCCATTAACTCATTTCTTTCATTTTGTAGAGTTAATTGAAATAAAGAAATGCTGTGGCCAGGCAATAAAAGGAAATACTTCTTATAACAAGGAAATTAAGATTTTATTTTATTGTTATTACTATCATTATGGTTAATTGCAGCTTATTAGTGACATTGCAGAGCTAATAAGAAACTTGGATACTGTCTTGAATATTTCATTCATTTTTCTTTATGAGGTAAGACATGCCAAAAGTGCACAAGTCAAAAAAGGAGGAGAGGAGGAAACACTGGTGGGAGAAGTGGGCTCTTCTTTCCTGACAACCATGGAAGAAAGCACTGGGCCGCCTATCTGCTGTTAGGTTAAAGCTGGTGAATGACAGAAGCAGCAGAATATGTCTGTTACTCTTGTCTATCAGGAATAATGATGGTCAGGGAGACCAGCAGGAGTGCTGACAGAAAGAAAGTAGCCCAGCAAAGGAGGATGCTCTGAGGCCCCAGCTGCTCTCAGTGCCCTGGCATCCTAGCTTTCCAAGACCACATCAGCTTTACCTTGAGGACTCTATGAGGACACATAAAGTGTCCTCATGGTGCCAGCCAGGACCCTGGTAAGATCCAGAAGCACAGCCCAATTTGGTGATGTGGGGAGAGCCTGAGGAAGGGATGATTTACTAAGGTACAAGGAGCCAAAGGGGATACAGCAAAGCCTGGGACTAAAAGCACGGGACATTCTCACTACCCCTAAAGAGGTCAATGAGAGGAAGTAGTTCTGGAAACAGAGAGAGAGAGGAAAAGTAACTGAAACCTGTGAACCAGAGGTAGCCAGAGCAAGATCACTGCCAGAAAGGAGCAATGAGCCAGAGGAGGGAGCTGGACAATAAAGACCTCCAGCCCCTGGCAGCCCTGGCAGCCTGGGCACAGCAGCCCATTGCAGGGTGAAGGAGCTCTGGGTAGACGTATGGAAGACATCCAACATGCCCATCCAACTGCTGTTCATTGCCGCTGGTGGCCCTGTTTACTGAATTGGGAAAATGTCAGTTAGGAGGGACTGCGGTATGGTTGTCCAACTGTAGGGACACAGAGGCCGGGGGAGTCTAGGTTACAAGCAGCTTAGTACCCAGGAGGTATGTGTATTAGTCCATTCTCACACTAAACTGGCTGGAGCTAGAGTAGCCAGGATGCAGAGTGCCTTGCCCCCAAAACCATTTTTTCCTCCAAGGCCTCTGGGCCTATGATGGGAGGGGCTGCCACAAAGATCTCTAAAATGTCTTGGAGACATCTGCTGGTTATGCAGTTCCAAAGTTGCTTCCACATTCTCAGGTATCTTTATAGTAATGCCCCACTACCTGGGTTCCAATTTTCTGTATTAGTATATTTTCACACTGCTGTGAAGAACTACCCAAGACTGGGTAATTTATTAAAGGAAAGAAGTTTAATTAACTCACAGTTCCTCATGGCTGGGGAGGCCACAGGAAACTTAGCAATCATGGTGGAAGGCTAAGGAAAAGCTAACATCTTCTTCACAAGGTGGCAGGAGAGACAAGAGTGAGGGGGGATTACCAAATACTTTTAAACCATCAGCTCTCTGGAGAACTCATTCACTATCACAAGAACAGCATGGGGGAAACGATCTCCATGATCCAATTACTTCCTAACAGGTCCTTTCCTCCACACGTGGGGATTACAATTCAAGATGAGATTTGGGTGGGGATGCACAGCCAAACCATATCAGTATGACAACACACAGTAGGTAGTTAGCCAGGTTGATCCAACTCCAGGAACACAGCCACACCATATCAGTATGACAACACACAGTAGGTAGTTAGCCAGGTTGATCCAACTCCAGGAACACAGCCACACCATATCAGTATGACAACACACAGTAGGTAGTTAGCCAGGTTGATCCAACTCCAGGAACACAGGTCCCTGAAAGCAGATCTGCAAATGGCAGTGGGGAAACAAGGCCTTCCTGGGCCAGGTGGTATTCTGACATCCAGGCAATGTCATGAGCCTTGCTGGCAGGGTCACAAGTCTCGGGATGGGCTCAGAGAGACTGCTTCTAATACTGAATGATGGGCCGAGCTGTAGGCAGATTTTCAGGGCCTCTGTGCATCGGGAGAGAGGTGAGCTTGACTCCTGCTAAGATCTGAATTCATTTTGAATGGGCTAATAGAGTTGTTTAAGATCATATTTAATTCATAATAGGAACAGATAACGAGTCTCTTCAAAAACAAGGTTTTATTTTGTTATTAAATAGAGTATTTGTTGAGTCTCCTCTGGGCTGAGTATCATCCCAGGTGAAGACATACAGTGACCAGCAAGACATCAGCATGTCTCACGGAGTTCACTTGGTAGGGGACCTAAAACCAAAAATATTTATTTTTATCCCCAACTGGAATGTTAAGTCTTTAATAAAAGAGACTCTGTATATCTTGTCCTTGTCAGGATCCCAGAACTGAGAAGTATTTGTTGACTGACTGGCTCATGACAGACATATTCAGTAAGAATTTCCCTGTTAGACAAAGATAATTACTTCTAGTGCCTACTGAAATGTATTTAATAAACATCAGACAACCAAAAACTGATGATGCATATGAAAAGGTATAATTCTGTGATAAATGAAGAGTTATGACTCTTGGCTATAGGAGGAAAATGGATTTATTTCTGCCATGGTAAATTTATTACATTTGATCAGACCAGAAAGAAAAAATAACAGAAAAAGACATTTTTATGTCTTGACCCTTCCATTTGTAGAGGAGGGAAATAAATATGGCAGCACTATTTTACCTGACTGAATATTCAAAATTCTGTGTGCACCAAGTCGCTCCTCAAAACGAGTACTTGATTGGAGGAAAACATTTCCAAGGGAATCACATTTTACAGGGTGTTTAGTCTATATCTTTGGTGCTCACATTGATTCCCATTATTTTTTTTCCAAAATCTCATTTAAAATTTAGCGCTAGCAACTGCCAGATTTCTATGGCATTCATTCTTTCAACCAGTCGTTTTAAGAACAGCCCTTAATCTTCCATCCTTGACCCTGTTGTTTCATTCATTGACAAGATTTATAACAGAATTATTGACTCCATATGACATACTGTTTTTTCTGGGAGCAGTTACATTACTTGAAAATGGGGAAGGGCTCCTGATGGTTGTTTTGAAAAATCTGCCCAGCATAACGATTGTTAACACTCTAGTCACCCAGAGCAGGAAAAGGGAAATGAGTAAAACGCTTCTCATAAAGAGCAAACTTTTGAACTTTTTGTACTTGTTTTTCTCTCAGAAATATCAGCAGATTCATCCACTTTGGTACAAAATGATTGGAAAAGCCCAATTTTTTTTAATGGAAAAACTACTTTTCAAGAACTATGATTTTGTGTGCCCCCAGGGAACTTGGAGCTGAAAGTCAAAAATGAAGGAAATTTTCAAACTCAGGGAAAACTTTGGCAGTCAGCCCTACTGAGAACGAGAACCAGTTCCTTCACAGCTCTGTATGCTAAGAAATAAAGCAGAATTCAGGGGCTGCCATGCCCACGGTTCTGAAGAGAAGCTAGAGTTTCTTCAGCTCACTATTATCCCTGGTGTGAAAGTAGAAAAGAGGTGGCATGAATTATGGAGTTGCTGGAAAAAGACAATCTGTCATGTTACCAAAGGAAAACAAAAGTCAAACCAATAATAAAACAAACAGGAGAACTAAAGTCCCGTTGAAAATTCACATCAAATGTGAGAGAATCCACCGGATTCTAGAGTTTCACTTTAGTTTATTTTGGGAGAAGGAACAATTCCATTAGTAAAATCAACTGAGTATCTCATTTTCTTTTTGTATCTTAGGAAATGTAAAAGGATGCGAATAAGAAAAAGAAGAGCATTTTATCTTTTTAACAGGATAAAACAAATACTTGGACTCATAGAAGGAGTCTCAAAAAAGAGAAAGAAAGCACTATTATTCTTGATTATAGAGAGAAAGATCTTTCCTTTAGCCACGTACACATTTCTCTCTGGGCAAATAACACACATATTTATTGTTCTGCATTGATGTTACTCTCCTCATGGAACCTTAGTGAGTCAACCAGGAAGTAGAGAAAGATGAAATAAGCAGTAATTTAATATAGACAACATGAAAAATCACCAAAAAAAGATTTAATTGCTTTTATTGCTTGTCATAGAGCCACATGGAGCTGTCAAGAGTTGAAATGTTTCTGATTAAAGTTCGGAACTTTTGAAAGTTTTCAACTGCTTTCCTGTTGGATGTCTACTACTTGCTTTTTAAAAAAATAATCTGGCTGGGCATGGTGGCTCATGCCTGTAATCCCAGCACTTTGAAACAAAACAAAACAAAGCAAAATTCTACTTCAGAAAGCAACGAAGTAATAGAAGGCATAAATAACTTCCAGCTTTAAAGAATATGTGAGGACACTACCCACAGCCTGGGGAAGGTGAAAAGGCAACGTGAAATAATTCCTGGAGCTCACACGTGGCCAGGAGTACTGTTTGCTTCCAACAGCCAGATTGGTACAGACCTCACAGTGCACAGAGTGAAAGGAGGGGGACTTAGAAGGGACTTAGAGGACTTGGCAGTGCCACCAAATTAGTCTTCCATTACACGCTATACTGCTATCGCCTAAGAAAGTTTAAGAGCAAACTGTAAAATAATCAGACTGTTCCCAAGGAATGTAACTGTGCTCCAGAAAGTAACTCATATATATTTATAAGAATAAAAATAATTCCCAGAATTGGCAACATAAAATCACAATGTTGGGCATCCAGTCAAAAATCACCAGTTCTCCAAAGCATCAGGAAATAAATGACAACCCATAATAAAGAAAATTATCAGCCAATAGAAATAGACCCAGAAATGATAACGATAACAACATTTGTAGACAAGGACATTTACAGTCACTATGCCTATCTTCTGTATGTTCAAGAAGGTGTAGGAAGGCATGAACATGTTAAGGAGAGACACAAAAGATATTTTAAAGCCCAGGTTGAACACCTACAGAAAAATACATTTGACAGGGCTATCAGCAGATTAGACATTGTATAATAAAAGAGCAATACATTAGAAAATGGAGCAATACACATGATCAGAAATAAACACAGAGGAATGAGAGAAAAAGAGACAATGTAAGAAGGAATGCTATATCCGTAACTGGAGTCCCAGACAGAGGGAGCATAAAAACACACTTGAGAAGGGGACGCCCAAGATGGCCGAACAGGAACAGCTCCAGCCTCCAGCTCCCAGCCTGAGCAACACAGAAGACAGGTGATTTTTGCATTTTCAACTGAGGTGCAGACCGACACCTCACATCTCACACGGCTGGGTACACCTCTGAGACAAAGCTTCCAGAGCAAGAATCAGACAGCAACACTGGCTGTTCAGCAATATTCTATCTTCTGCAGCTGCTGCTGCAGATACCCAGGCAAACAGGGTCTGGAGTGGACCTCAAGCAAACTCCAACAGACCTGCAGCTGAAGGTCCTGAATGTTAGAAGGAAAACTAACAAACAGAAAGGACACCCACACCAAAACCCCATCAGTATGTCACCATTGTCAAAGACCAAAGGCAGATAAAACCACAAAGATGGGGGAAAAGCAGTGCAGAAAACCTGGAAATTAAAAAAATCAGAGTGCATCTCTCCCTCCAAAGGAACGCAGCTCATCGCCAGCAACAGAACAAAGCTGGATGGAGGATGACTTTGATGAGTTGAGAGAAGAAGGCTTCAGTTGATCAAACTTCTCAGAGCTAAAAGAGGAACTACAAAACCAGCACAAAGAAACTAAAAACCTTGAAAAAAGAATGGATGAATGGATAACTAGAATAATCAATGCAGAGAAGACCATAAAAGAACTGATAGAGATGAAAACCATGAGATGAGAACTATGTGACAAATGCACAAGCTTCAGTAACCAACTCGATCAACTGGAAGAAAGAGTATCAGTGACTGAAGATTAAATGAATGAAATGAAGCAAGAAGAGAAGTGTAGAGAAAAAAAGAGTAAAAAGAAATGAAGAAAGCCTCCAAGAAATATGGAACTATGTGAAAAGACCAAATCTACATCTGATTGATGTACCTGAAAGTGACAGGGAGAATGGAACCAAGTTGGAAAATACTCTGCAGCATATTATCCAGGAGAACATCCCCAACCTAGCAAGGCAGGCCAACATTCAAATTCAGGAAATACAGAGAACGCCACAAAGATACTCCTCAAGAAGAGCAACTCCAAGACACATAATTGTCAGATTCACCAAAGTTGAAATGCAGGAAAAAATATTAAGGGAAGCCAGAGAGAAAGGTCGGGTTATTCACAAAGGGAAACCCATCAGACTAACAGCAGATCTCTCGGCAGAAACTCTACAAGTCAGAAGAGAGTCGGGGCCAACATTCAACATTCTTAAAGAAAAAAATTTTCAACCCAGAATTTCATATCCAGCCAAACTAAGTTTCATAAGTGAAGGAGAAAAAAAATCCTTTACAGACAAGCAAATGCTGAGAGATTTTGTCACCACCAGGCCTGCCCTACAAGAGCTCCTAAAGGAAGCACTAAACATGAAAAGGAAAAACTGGTACCAGCCACTGCAAAAACATGCCAAAATGTAAAGATCATCGATGCTAGGAAGAAACTGCATCAACTAACAAGCAAAATAACCAGCTAACATCATAATGACAGGGTCAAGTTCACACATAACAATATTAACCTTAAATGTAAATGGGCTAAATTCTCCAATTAAAAGACACAAACTGGTAAATTGGATAAAGAGTCAAGACCCATCAGGGTGCTGTATTCAGGAGACCCATCTCACATGCAGAGACACACATAGGCTCAAAATAAAGGGATGAAGGAAGATCTACCAAGCAAATGGAAAACAAACAAACAAAAAAGCAGGGGTTGCAATCCTGGTCTCTAATAAAACAGACTTTAAACCAACAAAGACCAAAAGAGACAAAGAAGGCCATTACATAATGGTAAAGGGATCAATTCAACAGGAAGAGCTAACTATCCTAAATATATATGCCCCCAATACAGGAGCACCCAGATTCATAAAGCAAGTCCTTAGAGACTTACAAAGAGACTTAGACTCCCATACAATAATAATAGGAGACTTTAACACCCCACTGTCAACATCAGACAGATTAACAAGACAGAAAGTTAACAAGGATATCCAGGAATTGAACTCAACTCTGCACCAAGTGGACCTAATAGACATCTACAGAACTCTCCAGCCCAAATCAACAGAACATACATTCTTCTCAGCACCACATCGCACTTATTCCAAAATTGACCACACAGTTGGAAGTAAAGCACTCCTCAGCAAATGTAAAAGAACAGAAATTATAACAAACTGTCTCTCAGACCAGTTTGTGGGGAGGGGAGGAGGGGAGGGATAGCATTAGGAGATATACCTAATGTAAATGACAAGTTAATGGGTGCAGCACACCAACATGGCACATGTATACATATGTAACAAACCTGCACGTTGTGCACGTGTACCCTAGAACTTAAAGTATAATAAAAAATAAAAAATAAAAATAAAGAAATAAATAAAAAATAAATAAAAACACACTAGAAAATATGATGGCTGAAAATTCTCCAAATTTAATGAAAATGATAAACTTCCAGAACCAAGAAGCTCAATGAGTGACAAGCAAAATAACAAGTAAGGCGTGAATAATAAGAGAAAAGAAGTGATAAATTTCATCAAAACTAAAAAAAGTTCTCTTCCAAAGACACTTTAGAAAATGAAAAGGCAAGCCACACACTGTGGGAAATATATGCTAAGTATGACCAAGTACTTGTATCTGGAATATACAAAGAATATACAAATAACTTTTTAAATGGTAAAACCCAATTAAAAATATATATTTTAGCAGCTACTTAATCCAAATGTTACATAAATATGGCACACAACACGTACAAAGATGCTCAACATCATTAGCTATCACAGATGTGCACAGCAAAACTGTAATGAAGGGAGTACTACACCAGTATTAGGAGGTGTAACATTTTTAAAGGCTGATAATGCCAAACGTTGTAAAGATAACTGGAATGGTCACACAGTGTTGATGAAAATCAAAAATGGAAGGACTGTTTTGAAAAGGTTTGACAGTTTTATAAAAATAAAACATAAACTGGCTGGGCATAGTGGCTCACCCCTGTAATCCCAGCACTTTGGGAGGCCGAGGTGGGAGGATCACTTGAGGTCAGGAGTTCAAGACCAGCCTGGCCAACGCAGTGAGACCCCCCCATCTCTACTAAAAATACAAAAATTAGCTGGGTGCGGTGGCAGGCACCTATAATCCCAAATACTCAGGAGGCTGAGGCAGGAGAATTGCTTGAACAGGGGCGGAGGTTGCAGTGAGCTGAGATAGAGCCACCGCACTGCAGCCTGGGCAACAAGAGCAACACTCTGTCTCAAATAAATAAATAAACTACCATGAGATGCAGCAATTTCACTCCTAGATACTTAAGCAAGAGGAATGTAAGCATATGCCCACATATACAATTTTACAGATATAATCATAGAAGGTTTATTTGCAACAAACAAACACTGGAAACAACCTAAATGTCTGTCAAGGGCTGACATGGGTCTACCCAAAGTGTGTATATTGAAGCTCTGGACTCCAATCCCTCAGAATGTGCCTGTTTGGAAATAGGGCCTTTAAAAGGGTGATTAGGTTAAGACGAGGCTATTAGGCTGGTTCCTCCTCCAGAAGAGGACATGTGGACATACGACCAGACGTCAGGAATGCAGACACAGAGAAAAGACCGTGCAAAGACGTCTGCAAGCCGAGGAGAGCGGCCCCAGGGGAAACCAGACCTGCCAGCACCTGCTGATCTCAGACTTCTAGCCTCTCGAACTGTGAAAAATAAACGTCTGTTTTTTAAACCACTCAGTTTGTGACATTTTGTTGGTTTTGCTAAAACACTAATACAGTGTCCGTCAACAGATGAATAGATAAGCACATTGTTGTATCCTCACACAAGGGAAAACTACACAGCCAGAAGCGCAGGTCCGGAGTCTCCTGAGGATGGGGGTGGCAGGAAAAGTTAAAATTAAATAATGGCACATTTAATGAGTATTGAATTGTATGCACCAGGAAATGTACAATCCAACCATGAATACTATATCCATCACCTCTCCTAGTATTCTCATGCCCACCTTTGTAATCCATCCCTTTTTCCTCCCACCCCCAGCCCCAGGCAACCACAGATCTGCTTTCCGACACGACAGATAAGTTTGTATTTTCTAGAATCGAGTACGTTTCTGACTCACATGTTATGCTTTATATAGATATTTTGGTCTGGCTCCTTACACTCTATGTGAGTACATGCAGATTCAAGCGTACCGAAGCATGTGTAAATTGTCACTTCTCCCTTTGGACTGTCTTTCCTATTTCATTACGTTGCTTATAGTGATCCTGAAAGATGCAATCCCCAAAGTAATCTTCCTAGAAACAGGAAAGTCTAAAAAGTAAAAAAAAAAATACATATGGGAAGAAATTTTTATTTCCCTTAAGGTATAGTTTTTCTGCCTATATCTGATATAATTTCAATTTTACGATGACTATTTTTCCCTACATTTTCTCAACTGGAGCTCCGTTGACTGACACAGCTCTACCTTGTATCAAATACCCAATCAGGAACCTGCATGGTGCCACTCAGTGGTATCCAGAGTCACCCGCACCACTTCTACTGCCCCTAACCCAGGCTCATCCCTGAAATTTCATTATTCACGTTAGTCACTCTTTGCGTCCGATAATCTAAAGACTTAAAATGCAAAGTCCTTCTTAAAAAAGGAAAAACTGGAGCAATGACGCTTTCGTTTGAATTTCAAAGCGAATTGCCTTAACAAAGAGGCCCTGAGAGCCCAAAACACAGGACTAGGCACAGAGTCACGGTGAGGCACAGAGAAAAGGTGTGATCTACAAGCCAGTGCAGTTTGCAGGAAGAGGAGGACGGGATTCCTGGGCAGCAAAGGCAGTGATCCAACGACAGTACCCCGGACAACACAAAGGCACAACAGCACCCAGACAGGACCAAAAGGAAGAATCGGCACACCTGGCCACTTGCCAGTTTGGGCTGGGAATCCTGGAGGCGCTAACGTGACCTGTTTTGATGTACTCTACATAAAATCATAGCATGTCCACAGCTTCAGTGAATTTTCAGAGCTGTAAAAAATCATTTTCAACTTCCAGATGGGACACTGGAGGCTCACAGAAGTTAAAAGAGTGTCCAACAATAGACATCTAATTACTGGCACAACCGGGACAGAGCCAGGTGACCTCTTCCAGGTCTGGGGTTCTTTACTCCTATGCCTGACTTGAAAGCATTAGAACGCCCTTAGATTAAAACCAAATTTTGTTAATCATCATCAGCCAAGGTATTACCTCATTCATAACTGCAGCCATCACAATTATTAAAGCATATAGGTTCCCTGCCAGTAATGGTGGTAATAGTCATAAGCATTCATTATATTCACCTGAAAGCTGATGAGCTAGAACTGAAAGGAAAACCATAAGCCGGTAGAAAGAATGAAGCAAGGAGGCTACACCTACTGCACAGAGTTGGCTTGAGTATTCCCACCTTCTCACAAGCGAAAACACACATGCCTGTACGTGTCTGTGCTGAACACCACACAGCCAAGGGAACTGATAACAGGTGAGAAGCGTGAAATTCAGACTGGAAAATTAACGACATTCTTTCAGATGCTTTTGCTTCTCAGAGAAATCACAAGTGCATGAACTCACTTGAGTCCCGCAAATTGCCTGTGAAGCCGGCAGCACCAGGATAATTATCCCTGTGCGGCTGATGAGGGAAGCGTGGAAAGCAGAGGCATCTTCATTCTTATGATTGACTCAGGTGTGAGCATCCCTCTCTAGAACAAAGTCATTCCTTTCTGATTGGTGACCTGTTTAATGGAACCCTGAGCCAGTGGGGCTGCAGCTCTTACCTTTGAGGTCTATTAGAGTTCTATGGAGGGAGACTTTTTAGTCCCAGGGACAGTATTGGGGTTCGGTGCTAAATATTTATCTACCAAATGGGAAAATTTAAGAAAAGCATCAATGCAGATAACGACAAAGACTCACAAATGAAGGCATGCCTGCTATTTATTTCCTATGCATTAGCGGAAACCATCAACAGAGTCAGCATACTTTCTACTGAAAGGACAACCACATTAAATGACTTCCGTGAACTACTTCGATGAGCATGAGTAATGTTTTCAGTTAACAACACAAGAATTGAGTCTTCCATTATCATGAGATTTTTTTCCTTTGACATTAGTAGAAGCATCTCCAAGTTGGAGCGAACTGGAGACTTCCGCTGGTACAATAAAATCATAAATAATTAAAATGACTTAAGCTGTCCCTTTCTTTAACATTTCCTATCCAAAAGGCCCATAAATCACTTCAATAAAAGTGCCTTGTTTTTTGTCAACCCTAGATCTGGGCTTAGGTCTATGTGCTTCTACTTCAGTTTATGCATCAGACGTAGCAAGAGATGAATTGATTACCTGTTTTACAATGTCACACATACGTGTCCACCACTTGGTACTTCTGGCAAGGGGAGGTCACAAAAAATAGATTTCACTGGAGACAACCACAATTTTCTCCTTCTTCCAGTGGTTTCACTTTCCATAATCTGACCCAGATTATTAGCCACAATTAATTAATTCTATCTAAGGAGTTCTTTTAAGAGTAGACAGCATGAGAGTGACATAGCAACTGACATAGCCTACTAAGTGCCTGGTACCAAAGATCCTTTATTAAATACTCAAATATAATCATGCATGCCTTATCATATTTTCTCCATTTTACAGACTTAATAATGGACTTGTCCATATTTATTTGGACTTGTCCATATTTATGTATTTCCATAAATAATTAGAAGAGCCTGGAGTTTCACCAAGTTCTCTCTGATTTAAAGATCTTATCAATTAAAAATAAGTCAGAGTCAGGGTGACTCTGACTCTAGCCCAATAAGTAAGAAAGGATATGAGATGTCCACTACTTCAATTATCTTCAGAGCAAGATAACAACCATTTATTAAGGCAGGAGAGAAAGCATCCTATTGTTTAACTTCTATAGGGACAGGAATTTCTTGGATTGCTTAGGTTTTCAACCTTGGACGCTTCTGTACATGTAGTGTGGATTCAGTTGTAAAATGTTGCTTTCTGTCTGAGAATGCTCTTCTGGTTCTACTGGACCCCTTCCAGACAGTACCTAGTGATAGTAATAGGGGTAAGTAGTGAGCTGAAAGAGCATGATGCAGCTAGTCCAGCCCTATCTACTGCAGCAAGACTGATTATGAAGTAACAATCACTATGAATTAAAGGCAGTATGGCATAGCAAAAACGGAATCAATTTGGCAGTCTGACATAATTGGATTCAAATTCCAGCTTCATCACTTAACAACTGATTAACCGTAAGAAAAGTTACTTAACCTCTCAGAGTACCTATTTTCTCATCTAAAAAAACAGATTTCAGTATGACAGTTCTGTATTTACTGACAGGGATTTTCAGTGAGATAATGCAAATAAAGTGTGATATATTAATGGTTATGCATAATTATTATGAATATATATTCATATACATGTATAATCCCAATTTGTCTAGAATAAGTTTGATTCTCCCCTAGGTGAGATACATGTAGGCTTACTGAGAAAATGTTTCTCAGCATATTCCTTCACACATCTTCCATTTTTGAGAGAACAGTGTGGTGTGATCTGAAGTAAATTGGGTAAATTTTGAAAACTGAATATCCCTACATTTAGAAGGACACAGATAAGAACTTGGAGCAAAACAGAGGAACACTTTTGATTCTATGATAAAATGATAGAGCAAAAAGCAACAGTTCCTTAATTTGCTTTTTTTCTCCTAACTTGGCTTCCTAGTAACATCATACATATTTTCGGTAAGTGCATAACACCCTCCTAATCTGGATGGCAAGTGCAAGAGGTAAGAGCTGAAATTTAAGAGAGACACTTTCAAAACCTTCTTGAAGTCATTTTTTTTAAGTGAATTTCTACTTGAGCAAGCTAAAGCAGAAAAATATGCATGTAGACACCACAAACTAAATCTCCTGATGTGAAGGCTATCTATTTAAAATAACTTTACATCGAAGTAATGAATTCACTCTCACAGTGGAAAGAATAGATCAAGTTTGAGAGTGAAGACAAAAATTTCCCAGGATGCACACCCCACTGAGAGAACCTGACTGTCAGATGATGGATTTTAGTAAATACCAAGAAAAAGCACTGGGAGACAAAGCAACACGGCTTCCAGACACCAACAGCACAACCATAGCCTGTAACTCCTTCTGTACTTCCTTAGAGAGCTCCATGAAACAACATATTCATCAATACAGGCATATTTACATTGCAGAAAACTCAACTTAGACTGGATTAAATAATTACATATTGGCTCATGTACCTGGAAGTCCAATTGAGGAATAAAGTACAAGTTTTCTTGACCCAGATGCTAAGTGATGCTATCTCATCACTATGTCTTTTGCAGGTTAGCAATCCTATGCTGGCTGCAGGAAGAGCTCATGCTTAGGTCGCAGGCCCGCTGGTGCACCGTTATCTTTCATGTTAATTGACACAAACCAAAAGGAAACACCCCAAAGCTAAGGATGAGCTTTCTCCTAAGTACAAGAGCTGACTAGGGAGAAACGGATACACAATGACTATCTAGGTACTATTTGAAAGACGTGGAAGAGGGATGGGCACTGAGTATATAAACATAAAGTACATGGAAGATAGTATAAGCCATAATTATCTAGGACTTCTCTCTCATTTTAATGAGAGAGAGTTTAATTCAAACTGTCCCCATTAATCAGGAAATAAACCCATGAGGAATAGAGAAAAGATCCATTTACACTGCATTGGAACAGGCAAGGATACTATTACCTTCTCTCTAAGATGTGTGGACAGAAAAGATAAATCATAGAACCCATGTCAGTTTGGCTGCATGTGAGAACAATGCAAAATACCAGGATTAAGCAACATAGACGTTCATTTTCCTTTCACATAAAATAATCCAGAAAAAATCTGGTCTGGTGACTCTCTGGTTTTAAAAAAGGAAACAAAAAATAATGAAGGGTTGCCAGTTCCTATTGTTCTGCTCTTCAGTGCCGGCTTCCATCTTCAGTAGGTTATCTCATCGTTAAAACTATCTGTCTTTCAAAAGCTCTAGCCAGTCACTACTTCTACATTTCATTTCAAACAAAGGCGAAGAGAAGCCGGAAGGGTGCTGCCTCACTCCCCCAAAGAGCCTTCCTAGAAGTCCTAAGGCAACACATGCTTGCATCTGATTGGCCAGGAATGTGCTTGCATCTGATTGTCCAGAAATGTGTCACATGAGCAGATGTAGCTGAAAGAAAACTACTGGGCTACGCAGTCTTTCAGCAACACACCTTGTCCGGGCATCCACTCTCGCACAAAGGACACAAGGAAGAATAAACACCAGAAACTACTGATTCTCTTATTCCCAGAACCTATGGAAGTGACCCAGAATAGCCAAGACAAATTGAAAAACAAGAATAAGTATGGAGGACTTATGCAATTTGTTTTAAAAAATTACAGTAAACTAATCCAAAGAGTGTAGTATTGGTACAACATACACATCAATGGAACAGGACAGAGTATCCAAAAACTGATGCAAACATACATAGTCAGTTGGCTTTTGGTAAAGATTCCAAGATTCAATGAGAAAAAAAAAACAGTCCTTTTAAAGAATGTTTGCTGTAATAATTGGATAATAGTTTGGGGGGAAAAAAATTAAGTTCAACCATTGCCTCACAATATACATAAAACATTAATACAAAAAGGTGTTATAGTTCTAAATGTATGAGTTAAACTCCCAAACTTCTAGAAGAAAACATAGAAGAAAATCAGTGTGGCATAAGGAGTTCTTGAAGAGAAGAGAAAACTCAGAAATCAGGTTAGAAAAATATGGTAGAGAGGACTAGATTGCAGCTCTGGATAGAGTAGCATGCGGAGGCTTGCATTGTGAATTTTAGCTCCACACTGACTGCAAGAACAAACTAGCAATTCTGAGAGGACCCGCAGGCCATCTGAAGGAAGCAGACTGCTCCTGCAGGACACCCCAAATACTGTGAGTGCCTCGACTGCCGAAGTGGGAAAGGGAGACCCTTCTGTCCCGAACTCGCCCCCCAGCTAGAGAAGCTGACAGTCTGTTTGCGCGAGAAGTTTCCGACTTGACCTAGAGCTGAGACAAGTTAGAGAGCCAGTGAAATACAGGGGTCGGAGAAAGCAGCAGGAAGGCCCTGGGAGCTCACTGGGTCCCCAGCAGCCCATTCCCGCCTGGCACCACAAGGATCCATTGGGAGGCTGGGCAGAAGAGCAGGGGGGAAAACCCCACAGGGAGAAGGAATTCTCTCGCTTAACTTTGTTAAGAATTTGAACCCAGCGAGAAACCTCCCAGCCAGAACTCAGGGGAGTGCAGGAATTCACAGGCAGGGGAAGAACCAAGCCCTTTTCTCTGGCAGCTGGGAGGTGGATAACTTCAGGCAAATTTTCAAGCGCTTCTCACCCTCCTCCTGGAAACAGGCTCTGGGCTGTTGTGCGGGGCGTGGTAGGAATGAGACCGGCCCTTCAGTTTGTGTGGGAGCCGGGTGAGGCCTGTGACAGCTGGCTCTTCCCCACTTCCAACCTGCATGACTCAGCAGAGGCAGCCATAATCCTCCTGGGTACACAATTCCAGTGTTGCTGGGAGTGCAACATGGTGCATTCACTTCAGAATATAATCAGAAAGAGGTAAAACTGACACTGACTGAAACCTCATACAGTAAGATTTTCTGTTGCTTTAAAACTGGCAGTTAAATCACAATATCCTGAATGGTGGAACTGCAAAATTCGATCTATAACAATTTGTCCTCAAGAGAAATAATTACTGCAAATGAAAATTCACAACAGGAGAAGTGAGTCTTTCCAATTTGATGGCAGAAAATATTCCTTAAAGGAATCAAATCTGTGTAATAGATATAAAAGTTAGTTAATTCCAATGAGAAAATTACATGGAAATATGGAAGCTATTTAACTGTGCCATATAAAACACTGACCCATAGCTTAGTTTGACATTATGGGATCTGTTTCAGAAGCCACAAGCTTGATGAACAATGTATCAATGTTGCCATAATTATAATTTTTTTAAGTTTGTATTTTAAAATCTTCCATGTCAAAATGTCGAAGGTCACAATGGCCTGACACCATGAATTTCTCGTCATTGTGTCAGTGGGCGCACCACCTGAGCCAGCCGTGGCCTTCCTTTCACAAGGAAAAGGAAGACATTAGCGTCTCCAGGTGCCCCTCTCAGTGTGACAGGAAGAATGGCAATCACTAAAGAAGACCAAAGAAAACGCATATATAACTGGATCTGAAGAACTCTTTCAAACTGCATTATCTCCTCTCACAATTTATTTTACCAAATGACGCTGCAGTGCACACTGCAGAGCCCAGCAGTGCCGGTGAACTTTCTGGTTCCTCTGTTCAATGTTACCTGTCCAGCCCCAGACCCTTGCCGGGTCTTAGTGCAGTGACACCAAGGATCATGCCTGAAATTATTCAAGAGACCAAAACCTAGAGGGAAAGGAAATTGTAGAAAGCCTGCATTATTTATAAAGTTAAACCATTTCCTGGACTGTGTCCAAAAATGGCCGTTACTGGGCAGGGAGACCTTGAGGGCTGGATAAACCCATTCGGTTCTGCCCCATGTAAATAATCTGGCAGCTCATTCTGCCTATACTGATGATAATGAATTGCAAAAATTTACAATTTTTGTACTTGCTGGAATTCATGATTCTTTAATCACTATCCTTAAAACAGATATCAAATGTTACTTGCAAAATCCCAATAAAATGTTTCTGATTGCATTGTTGCAGAAGTAGTATCAATTCTCTCATTATGTACTATTGCTCAGTAGGTAATTAGAAATGCAATGTGCTTATCTCCACCTATTTTTATTTCATCCTTGTCTCTTCTAGGTAAACTACTGGTTTGCTTACACCCTCATCTTTTCACATAACCCTGGCTGAAATAAAATGTGTACATTCAGCAGTCTCAAAGCAGGATAATTGCAGTGCTCTCTCTGTTCTTCATCAACTCTCCCTTCAAGAAACTCAGTCAACTATTTTCTTCTAGAACCCTTCCTAACCAAAACAATCAAGAAAGTGACTTTTTGTCTCTCAGTCTGAATCAACCACTCAAATGGTTCTACAAGTTGACCTCATGAGTGCAGGACTGTACCATTCACAGACACAAACTGTCTCCTTGTGGGCTGTCCTCATTGCCTGATGCCCGGCCCTGCTTTCCATCTGGCCATGATGGTCTGGATAATCCCTTCTTCCTTTTTCAGATCTCCTTTTTTGATCCTATTAGACAAATCTCCTTGCTGCTCAACTGAATCTACCCTTTGTTCTGAATGGAAAACTATTCTAAAAAACAGCAAAGAATAAGAAAAGTGATCCATCTGCAAAGGAGCAGGATAAAAGAAGTTCTGATCCTTGACAGTAGTCCCCTGTATAGGGAATTTCCAATCATTAGACCATCAATATACAACACTAAGAAACATCAGTGAGTCTTTTTGATTTCCCATTTGACAGTAGAAAGTGACTGAGTCTATAATAAATGAGTCTATAAACACTAGTTAATATCAATAATGAATGAGTAAAACGCTGGAGGGGAAAAGACTTACCCCATTTCAAAACTTGCTTAGCCAAAATGTGATCGAAGGTAATCCACCGTATTGGGTATATACACACCAGAGAGTACTGTGCAGTCATAACAAGAGAAAGAAATCATGTCCTTTGCAACAACATGAATGCAGCTGGACATGATCGTAAATGAAGTAATGCGAGAACAGCAAACCAAATACCACATCTTCTCACACACAAGTGGGAGCTCAACATTGGATACTCATGGAAATAAAGATGGCAGCAATAGACACTGGGGACTACTAGAGGAGGGAGAGGGAGAAAGGGTTGAAAAACGAACTGCTGGGTCCTACACTCAGTACCTAGGTGACAGGTTCATTCATACCCCAAACCTTAGCATCACACAATATACCCCGACGATAAACCTGTACATGTAGCCCCTGAATCTGAAATAAAAGTTGAAGGGGAAAAAAAAGAATACACTATGTTGAAATAAAAAACAAATCACAAGCTCTTAATAACTACTAGATCAAATAAGACATTTAAAACATGAAATGATGGACTAATTAGAAATTAATGACAGTAGTGTTCACAAAATGTGGCCTGCATAATATTTGATTTGGGAACAATGTTGCCTTTTTATTGTCTAATATATCATTAATTTAAAAAATATATTTGAGGAACAATGGGAGAGTCATTTTTGTATACAGGATAGAAAGTTCATATGCATTTATGAGAGCAGCTTATATAATTTAGTAAATTTTTTTGTATTTTATTAAAATTTAATAATGTAGTAAATTTTCACATCCTCTGTTTACTTTATTACCATGCTGAGAGAGCTATTTTAAAGTTTCCCAATGCTCATGTTTCTGTCAATTTCCTGTTGAAATGCTAAGATCTTTTGCTTTACATACTTTAATTCAATTTGTTTTAGCACAGAAAGTGTCATAGATGTTATATTGACAAAATGAATAATTGTTTTGTTTTTAGTTTTTATTTCACAATAAGAAATATACAAAATTATAAAAATAACACACAGATGCCTGTGTACCACCAAATCAACTTGAAAACCAAAACACTGACTGAACAGTTAGTTCATCTTTGTGATCTCTCCCTTGGGCCATCCGTCTTCATTCGTCCCAATTCAAACCTTTATACTAATTTTTAGGTTTATATTTCTCATAAATTTTTATACCCTTGCTAAAACATTCATAAATAATATAGTGTTATAAGATACTTATATAGTGGAATTTTATGCAGCAATAAAAATAAATGACCTTGAGTAAGACTTTTCAAGTGATATAAATCTAAAAACCCTACTTAGCAAAAATAAGCAAGTATAGAAGAACATATGCAATGTGAAACCATTTACATTATAATTTTTAAAAAAAGAATTGTACTTTATACCGATCAAATAATCATTATTCTCCCACTTTAATCTGTTTGCATTGAATTGTTTACCTTGTATACTGAAGTTTGGTTTAGTTTGTTTCCTCTTCATGATTTATGTGTCCACACTTATGCTTTCATTCTTTTAAAGGCAGCTTTGCTTCAGATATGTTTATTTATACAACATAAAATGTGAAAGGCTTTGTCTTTTAATATGGTAGTTATCCTGCTCTTTCATGTTTTTAAATTTTCTTGCTGTTTCTTTTGTTTTTGTTCTCTAGCCAAACAAACTACACGACCTTCATTTTTATCATAACCAGTGTTTTCATACATAATGGATAGAGAGATTGGCAAGATAGATGATTGATAGATTAATCAATTTATAGATAGATAGATACATCATATCTTGTTTTCAACAACCAGTTTCTTTCAGGCCTTTCAAAACTATACTTAATCTATACTTCTTAACCTGTGCATTTTTACATTGTCATAGTTAAGTCAAAAACAGTATATTTTTGCTTTCTTCTCTATGCAGTATATTTTAATTATATTTTTGTGTTTCTATCTACTCTTCCCTTTGTCCCCACTGCTAGACTTTATTTGTAAAATTAAAATTTTAAATATTTTATTATATTATCATCTTTAAATATACATGTTCTTTTTTGAGAAAATGTTTGACATTTGAATTCACTTTCTAAATCAGGTATATGGGTGTTTTTATTTCTTTCAATTGTTTAACTTTTCTCCCATTTGCCATACCTCTCTTGGTACTTGTCTCCCCCTTTTTGAGATTAATGTAGATCTACCTTTCAAAGAGATGGGTTACCTTCAGATAGATATCACAAGCAGGTGCATGAACCATGTGTGAGCATGTGTTTATTTTGCCTTGACACATTAAAAGGGGGTGATTATAGAGGACAAAATCAGGCCTGGTGCAGTGGCTCATACCTATAATCTCAGCACTTTGGGAGTCTGAGCACGGGGATCACTTGAGCTTACCAGTTTGACACCAGCCTGGGCGACACAGTTAGGCCCTATCTCTACAAAAATAAAATAAAATAAAATAATGAAAAACTTTAGTCAAGTATGGTGGTGCATACCTGTGATCCTAGCTACTCAGGAGGCTGAGGTGGGAGGATCATTTGAGCCTGGAAGGTCAAGGCTGCAGAGAGCCATGATCATGCCACTGCTCTGCAGCCTTGGTGACAGAGTGAGAGCCTGTCTCAAAAAAGAAAAAAGAAATTGGCCAGGTATGGCAGTGCATGCCTGCAGTCCAGCTCCTCAGAAGGCTGAGGTGGGAGAATCGCTTGAGCCCAGCAGTTCGAGGTTGCAGTGAGCTATGATCACATCGCTGCTCCCAGCCGGGGCAACAGCATGAGACCCGCCTCTAAAAATAAAAAATAAAGAGTAACAGGACAAAATTCAGAGCAGCATTTACTATTGCATCTGAGAAGTCTCAGATGAGGCTGACTTCTTTTTTCCTTTGTGAGAAGTCAATCTTTTTTTCCTCCTTCCTCTCCCCTATCTCACCCTAGATGATTATAAATGCTAGCTTTATTCTTCTACTTAGAAAATTTTGCCAGGTTATCTGTAGTCCCTTTGTCTTGGCATCATGTGATAAAATCTTTGCATCTGTATGTCCAGCTCAGACAAGTTGCTCTCTACTGCCATCTCCACCTCATCGTATCTTTAATTATTGCTTCTGTTAAATTCCCCTCATTTCTCTTCCAGTCAATTATGTCTGCGTTGGGTCTATTTCCATCTTTATATGTATACCATGTGATCTCACTGTTTGTATTTGTTTATTTATTTATTTAAACAGCGTCTTGCTCTGTCACTCAGGCTGGAGTGCAGTGGCACAATCATGGCTCACTGCAGCCTCAACCTCCTGGGCTCAAGCGATCCTCCCGCCTCAGCC
Source organism: Colobus angolensis palliatus (assembly GCF_000951035.1). Lineage (NCBI taxonomy): Eukaryota > Metazoa > Chordata > Mammalia > Primates > Cercopithecidae > Colobus > Colobus angolensis. Next base: position 2,885,988 of record NW_012114655.1, on the reverse strand, counting down.
TCCCAAGTACCTGAGACTACAGGTGTGTGCCACTGCACCTGGCCTGTTTTGATTTAAAATGTATAAAACAGAGCACATCCTTTCAATAATTAGGAGAAGTACAAGATAGAAATATAGATTTTATTACCTACAGGTTGGGGGACACATGGCGCGCCCAGAGGCTGCACACTGAGGTCAGGGAGATCAGGCAGGGAAAGAGAGTGAGGGATCCATGGGTCAGTGCCGTTATTAAGGTTCAGGACAGCGTCCAAACACATTTCTGGAGAGAAGTTTTCATTGGTAGATTCGAAAGAAACGAGCATGAGTTCCACGCTATGCTCACTGCAGCATGTCTCACAGTCCATGCAGGGTGTGGTGCTCAGCAGGGCCAGTCAAGCAGGTGGGATCTGGCTGTCCCATAGGGAGGTGGTCACCAGGAGGCAGTTGTATAAGGAGATACCTGGAGAGACCATACTGAGGAACCGGGAGGAGGTGTAGAACTAAAAACTGTGTCAAGCGTGATTGAGCCCTGCTTCTGATATGAGAAAGCTAAACATATTTAAAATGGATGTCAAAGCAATATAAAATCATAATAACTCACTATGCTCATAATTTTTCCATCTTTGATTACTTTTTCTGCATTGTGCGGAAAGTTTTTCTCAAGTTCATCCTTCACTTTTATTGATATGATCTTCTGTAGAACCAATTCTGGTTTTTACGTGAATATATATGGATTTTAATTATGAAATTTTTAGCACCCTAGAAGTTCTTCCTATCTCATTCATCTCCCTTTTCTTCCCTTTCTCTTGTTATTTATTGCAGTTGCTTGCCTCTTTATATTTTAATTTTTTTTCATAGAGGCTATATTTTCCTTTACTCTGTTTATGATTACAGAGTTTTTAAAATTTTATTCTTTTGGATTTTTTTCTAGGTTCATATGTGCCCTCTGATTCCGTTAGAGTGCTCTCTTTGCCTGGATTTAGGGTACTTTTTCAAGAGTCCATGATATTTTTTAAATCTGTTTGCTTGTCTTTAATAATGCTCAAGAGTTTGTCAATAAAGTGGATTTATGAATCTTCATTTTTTTTCTACTCTCTGCCAACTCAAGTATAATCTCCAATCATTAACTAGAGCCAGATAAGGATGAATGGAGGGCTTTGTGTATTTCCTTTGGTTTTACCCCTCAAGGATTTTGTGTTCTATCACTCTGCTATCTCAGAGCTACAATTAGGAGGAAAAGCCTTAGTACATCAGGCTGCACCTTCCAAGAACCTACTAAAGTACCATCTCTCTTAGATTGTTTTTGTCCGAAACAAAAATGTAGTGCATTAAGAATTACAGTCTTCAACATGGGCTAACACTAAGGATTTCTATCAATGACACAAGTCATGAGCACTTTAACATACTTTTCAATTAAAAATGATGGGAAGTGTGATGGAAAGGTGATTGACCTACAAAGTCAACAGTGGAAAATATTGTAGACTGGGTCATTCAACACCTGTTTCTGTTCACTTTTATTTGTTCTTGCTGTAATATCAAAATTCGGAAAGATGAAAACTACCTTTCCCAGTCTCTGTTGCAAATAGAGTTTCCTCTGAGGTCAATTTACTGTTAAGCAGATGAACCTATGCAAGAATTCTGAGGTAACAGAGAGCAGCAGAGGTGGAAGACATGAAGAGAAATGAAGTCTTCAGGTAAACATAGGGGAAAGGGTGTTAGGTAGCTCGGCATCAGTTATAGTAGAGCTTACAGTTTCCAAAACATTTTGTCTTGGGTTCTAAGCAGCACCCTTGGGGTTCTGCTAGTGCAGACTGGATATTTCTTCTGAATTTTTGGATCCTGGCTATATAACATCTCAGCTTAATTCCCTGATGCCTTCTTACTCATTTTTCTTCATATTTTGTGGATTTTAACTTGTTTGAAGGCCCTGAAATGAGTTTATCTGTGTTAGTTAGCTACCTTGTAAGGAAGTTGAACTCTCTCACTGACTGCCCATAGAGCCATCAGTGGAACGACTCCAGAAGGCACAATTCTGATCTCAGCCCATGTAAATGGCACCTCCAAAGAACTGAGATATAGTGATACTACTCTCCATCTCTACCACTCCTCATTCCACAAAAAAACATGAATAAAGCCAGATCCAAGAACACACCAGGGACCAATTACAACATGCAACCTGACAGAGAATGGTACACACTCAAAAAAAATAATTCTATTTCTAATTTAATGTATTCTGCAAAAGTTTTCCATTAAAACAATACAAAATCCTGGATATAGAGTGGATTATCATAGTGACTATTTGTTAATTCCATTGGCAGCTGCTATTTCCTTTGGATATTTTTCCCAGAGTAAATCGACACATACCAGGTACTTAGTAAGAAGCTCTTGACCTAGAAGAAATGGTGTCCTCACATTCCAATAAGCAGAAAACACTACAATCTATTTTTCACTTGTCTAGATTATCGGCACACATTTATGTTCTTATCTCCAGACTACATCAATTCTATAGCTCTCTGCCATGAAAAATTCAATAATCAGAGATGTTGATCCCACCATCCCCCTCTCACCAACAAAGGATATTTTGTTGGTCCACTGCATTGGTGACATCACAAAGACGGGACCTGATGCTAGAGTAATCATAGGTACCTTAGATGCCCTGGTAAGACATATGCATGACAAAGGATGAAGAGTGAATCCCGTAAAAATTCAGGAGGCCAATTTGTCTAGGGCATGGTCAAATATCACCTCCCTAGTTAAAGACAATTTGCTACACTGGGAACACCTACCCTTAAAAACTTACTGTGCTTAATTGGCCCATTAAATTTTAAAGAGAACACTTCCATATTTGAATGTATTGTTCTAACTCATTTATGAAGCAATCTTTTGGACTACAGGGCAAACTATCTTGCCCCTTAGCTTTTATGATTCAGTGAATTGAAAAGACCCTCAATGTGTCTATAGTTTATTGGGAGGCTGTGGCAAATTCCTGGGCAAATTCCAGTAGGAAAATCACAGAGAATGCCCCTGAGTTTTGCAACAAAGCTCTACTCTCTTCAGCAAGTAGTTTTTCTTCTAAAAACCAGCTCTTGGCTTGCTATTGGATCCTAGTTGAAACTGAACTAATCCAGGTTGCTATTAACGAAGTGGGTGTTTTCTGTTCCACCAGACTGAAGGCATCATCAGGAGTGAGCAGAAGCAGACATAACAGCAGTGGAGATACATACTTAGAGGAAGGTAGTTGTATAAAGGGAGGTATCATTTTCATGGCCTTTAGCTTGGGAACAAGTATTGCTGGCATAGCGTATGAGGTGGCGGAGACACCAGCAGAGAAAACTTAACTTTTCTGACCTGGGAAATTAGAAAACTGATTTGGGAAAACTGTTATTTAGAGTGGGAAAACTTGGAACAGAAAAATCCAAGAAGAGATTCCAAAATATGTCTACCCACATCTCTGAGTGACTTAGGAACCTGCCTTCATAGAATAAACTCAAAGCAGCTTAGCTAATGTCAAACTACCTAAACTGAGAACAGAGCCACCATCTAATAAAGTTTTCAGTTCAAGTTCAAACAAGACAATTGCCTGCTTAAATGCTTAAAACAAGCATTGGAGAAAACGTTATAATGTCCAAAATGACCAAAGTAAAAAGCACCAGGAAAAGGGAACACATTCTCAAGAGAAAAGAAAATCACCTGTGAATCACCCCAAGATGATTCAGATATTAAAACTAATAATTGAGGATTTTCAAGTGGCTGTGATAATTATCTTCAGAGGGTACAATAAATATGTTCTCAATAAGTGAAATTTTAGGAAATCTCACCTTAGAAATAGAAACAATAACAATGAGCCAAATGGAAATTCTAAAACTGAAAAAATAAATTATCTACAATAAGTTATTCTTCTTTAAAAAATCAATTCTTGGTTTGCTATTGGGTCCCAGTTAGGTCCTAGATGAATAAATGTAATAGCTGAATGGAGATGTCAGAGGAAAGAGTAAGTGAACTTGAAGACAGAGCAATGAATATGACCCAGCACCATGTGAAGAATAGTGCTACAGTTTGGATATCTGTCCCCTCGGAAACTCATGTTGAAACTTAATCTCCAATGTGGCATATCTAAAGGTGGAGTGTTTAAGAGGTGACTGTGTCATGTTAGCTCTGTCCTCATGAATGGATTAATCCACTCAGGGATTAACGAGTTATCACAGGAGTGACATTACTGGCTTCATAAGAAAAGAGAGACCTGACCAAGCTCACCCTCTCAACATGTGATGCCCTGTACCACTGTGGGACTCTACAGAGTCCTCTCCAGCAAAAAGGCCCTCACCAGTGTAGCCCCTCAACCTTGGACTTCTCAGTCTCCATACCTGAAGAAAGTAAATTCCTTTTCTTTTAAATTACACGTTTTAGGCATTCTGTTATAAGCAACAGAAAAAAGACTAAGACAAACAGAAATAAAGGCTAAAAAATGAAAAGCATGAACAGAGTACCACAGGGACTGACTTGTTAAATAATACAAAACCAAGCAACATGAATCTAATTAGAGTACCGGAAGAACAGAAAGGTAATGGGGAAAAAGTAATTCATCTCAGGAAATACTGACCGAAAATGTCCCCATCTGATGAAAGACAGAAATTTAAACACACAAGATGATCAACAAACACCAAACAGAATAAACATGAAGTCCATTGTAATCAAACATTTCAGCGTCAAAGGGATGAGCAAATCTTGAAAGTAGAAAGAGAAAAATGACACATTAAATAAAGAAAAACAATTCAGCTAATGGGGTTGTCTCATCAAAAGTCAAAGTGGCCAGAAGAGAATGAAACAACATCTTTCAAGTGGTCAAAGAAGAGGCTGAACAACTCAGAATTGTATAACTGGTGAAGCTATACTTAAAGAATTAACGCAAAGTAGAAATATTTTCAGATAAAAGATAAACTAAGGAAATCATTATAGAAGTTTCTAAAGAAAGTCTTCAGACTGAAGAAGATGATACCAGGTGGAAACTTGGATTCTCAGAAAGGAATGAAGATCACTGGAAATGATAGATGAGTCACATTCCTTTACACTTATTTGCCATTTAAAGTAGAGGTGTAGCATAAACAACTATAGCATCAAGAATATGAGTATATGTAGACATACAGTGTTGTAAGGTTTCTATATCTTACAGGAAGTGGTAAAATATTAACTTAAAATGGGCAGTAAAAGGCTAAAGTTATGTACCATAATCTCTAGGATAATCACTACAATAATGCAAAGAAACATGGCTAAAAGTCAATAGGAAAATTAGATTGAAATTATAAAAGTATTCAAATAATCCAAACAAGGGAGGGGATAAATAGAAAACCAATAATAACATGATATCTTCATATCTAATGATTAGAATAATTACATTAAAAGTTTTTAGTTTTTTGGGTTTTTTTCTATAACAGAATAATTACATTAAATGTTAATGAGCTGAATGATGCAACTAAATGAAGAAATTATTAGAATGCATTTTAACAATCAAATGATATGTTGTCCATCAAAAATGTAGATTAGGTATAAATACAGATATACTGAAAGTAAATGGATAGAAAATGATATGCCATGCAAACATAAGCATGAGAAGGCTATAGGCCTCAATTAATATAACATAAAACAAACTTACAGACAAAAAAAATTACCAGAGATAAAGATAGACAGTATGATAAAATAGTCAAATCATCAGGAAGATGTGCAAGTTATCAATTTAACAAAGCTTCAAAGTACCTGAATCAAAACTTGATCCAATTAAAGAAAAAAACAGATAATTCCACACGCCAAATTATATATTTTAACACGGGAGTCAGCCAACTTTTTTCCTAAAGGACCAGAGTAAATATTTCAGGCTTTTGACATATTCTTTTTGAGTGTGTGTGTGTGACCTTTTAAAAATGTAAAAATCATTCCTAATCTGACAGCTTGTGGGCAGCAACTTACAGATGAGTTCAACAAAAGAATCAGTGAAGACAGAGAATGTTTGAACAACGCTATCAGTAAACCACAGTAAACTGATATTTACAGAGCCACCCAGCCACCCAACAACAGAATACATATTCTTTACAAGTATGTAAGCTACATTTACTAGAATGGTCCATATGCTTGGTAATTTTTTTAAGGTCTCAAATTTAAAAGTTTCAAGTCATGTGTGTTTTCTGACCAAAATAGGATTGAATTACAAACCAACAACAAGATATATAGGAAAATCCCAAATATTTACGACTTAAACATTTTGAAACAATCAACAGGTGAAATAAGAAATCACAAAGAATATCATTCAGTGATTAAATAAAATTGTCATGAAACACAAAATATTAAAATTTTTCAAGCGTGAACAAAAGAATGCTTTGAGAGAAATTAAATGCTTATGCTAGAAAAGAAAGAATAGAGATTAAGTTTTACAGTTTTCACTGCAAGAAATCAGAAGAAAAAGTAAACCCTATGTAGGTAGAAGAAAGAAAATAAAAACCAAGGGAAATAATCAATGAAGTAGAATAGAAAAACCAAGAAAGAAAATAAATGAAACCAATATCTAGTTATTTAAAAAGATCAATAAAATTGACAAGCCCCTAATAAGATTGATCTAGGGGGAGAAAAAAAGAGAAGACACAAATTATCATGATTAGAAGCATAAAAGGAGATGTCACTATGGATCCTACAAACATTAAAAGGATAATTATTATAAATAACAACTTTAATATATTAGAAAAAATTATTAAAAGATACAAATATCCAAAATGAACATAAATTTTTGTGCTCCATTTATTAAGTTGGAAAATATATTAAAGGAATTAAATTCATAATTAAAACCCTCAGAAAGAAACCTCCAGGCCCAAATATCATCACTGGTAAATTTAATTAAACCTTTAAAGCATAAATAATACAGTTCCTAATAAACTCTTTTAGAAAATTGATGATGAGGGACATTCTAATTTATTTGACAAGGGGAGCACTAACTTGATACAAAGACATTCCAAGAAATGAAAACAAAAACCAATACCCTTCATGAACGTAAGTGTAAAAAAACCCCAAATTTTATAAGTAAAATCCAGTGATTATGTATATTAAGGATAATGTACCATAACCATGTGGTGTTTATCAAAGAAATACAAGGTTCATTTATATTTAAAAATCAGTGTAATTTAAACACATTTACAAAATAAAAGAGAAAATGCATATGATTAGTTCAATAGACTCAGTAAATTCAACACCAATTTATGTTAAGAATTCTCACTAAAATTAAAACTTTCTCAACTGAGTAAAGGACATAAAAGAAAAACCTACAGCTAGCATCACACTCAATGGTGAAAAGGCTCAACACATTGTATGTAAATTCAGAAATAAAGCAAAAATGTCTGTTCCTACAACTTCTGCTCAACATTGTACTAGAGCTCCTAGCCAGTGAAATAAGGCAAGAAAAGGAAATAAAAGGCATACAGATTATAAAGTGATAAGTAAAACTCCATTCACAAAAGACAAGATTAAATATATTGCCATTCCTAAAAGGTCTTCAAAAACTATTAGAACTAATAAGTGTATCAGGATCACAAAATACAAAATCAATGTAAAAAAATCAATTGTATTTCAATTGTAATCAATTGACTAGTAACTAAAAATTTAATAAGCTTTTTCCAATACTATGCAAAAATAAAGCAGTTAGTAATAACTTTAATAAAATATGAGCAAGAATTTTGCACTGAAAACAGAAAAATTAAAGATCTCTATCAACAGAAAGTATCATAATCATGGATTAGAAGATTTCATATTGTGAAGTCTTTGGTTCTCTCAAAATTGATCTATTGATTCAACCCAATCCCATTCAAAATCCTAGCAGACATATTTAGTAGAAATTGACTAGGTGGTTCTAAAACACATTTGGAACTACAAAGAAGAGCCAAATCAGTTTTGAAAAATAAAAATAGCTACATTATAAGATACATTATCTGATTTCAATACTTGTATAATGCTGTAGTAATCAAAATAGAAATTCAATAGGGAAGTAAATAACCCTGCACAGTAAAATGAACCCCAAACCCAAACTCTCTTACACCACACACACACACACACACACACACACACACGCACACACACACTGTGAAACTTCTAAAAGAAAATGGAGGAGAAAATCTTTGCACATTGTGGAAGGTAAAGATTTCTCAGACCATATACAAAATACAAAGCAAAGAAAAAAGTGACAGAGCAAGAATTATTTCCTAGGTCACATACTATTTCCAAAGGGATGGAAGAACCAGACTCTATGGCATGATTGAAAAAGATGTTTTCACTCATTACATATATTGAATTTTAAAATCAGCAAGGACCTGATAGGACATCTGGCTAAATTTCTTTCTTTTTTTTTTTAGATGCATGAATAAACTAACATAGAGATTTGCGAGATTACTACAGGTGATTAATGGCAAAATCACTTCTTCTTCTTTAGCCTTGATCAAGTAGCTCAGTGCATGTCACAAGGTAGTAGCTCAGTAATTGCGTATTGAACGTGGATAGATGACTTCCAGATATCTATATAGAAGTAAAAGCAAATGGACTAAAGTGTTGTTACAAAATATTATTATAGTTTACATACTATTTTAACTTTTAAAATGATGCAATTATTTTAGCTTATGTTATCAGAAGGAAACTACATCCTAAAAATGTTGTACTTCAATAGCTGACTCTATAATTATTGTGACCAAGAGACAAAAGGGCTACAGGTTTTTTTTATATAAATTCTAGCTAAAATGTTCATAGTTTCCCAAAGGATGGGAACAAAAATTCTGCTTACCTTACTGGCTTCATTGGATTTTATTCTGTCTTCTGCCGATTGAAGTCACGTGACATGCCTTGCGACTGTGACCTTTATATTGGTTCTAACCAGAAAAGGGAGAGAGAGCATCCCTCTCTCCACAATCTCCACAATCCCTACAGAGCTCCTAGTACAACTCACGGGGGCTGCCCTAGAGGAGTTAGCCCAGCCTTCAGGATTTCCTGACATGCAGAATAGTTTTTCTTTTTTGTTTTTTTCTTTTTTTGTTTTTTTGAGACAAAATTTTACTCTTGTTGCCCAGGCTGGAGTGCAATGGCGTGAGCTTAGCTCATTGCAACCTCCACCTCCTGGGTTCAAATGACTCTTCTGCCTCAGTCTCCTGAGTAGCTGAGGTTATGGGCGCCCGCCACCATATCCAGCTAATTTTTGTGTTTTTAGTGGAGACAGGGTTTCACCATGTTGGTCAGGCTGGTCTTGAACTCTTGACCTCAGGTGATCCACCTGCCTCGGCCTCCCGAAATACTGGGATTACAGGCGTGAGCCACTGCGCCCAGCCCCAGAATAGTTTTTCATGTGTTGATATTTTCTCCTACATTTTCTTTTAGAAGTTTCACTGTGTGTGTGTGTGTGTGTGTGTGTGTGTGTGTGTGTGTGTGTGTGTGTGGTGAAAGAGAGTTTGGGTTTGGAGTTCATTTTACTGTGCAAGGTTATTTACTTCCCTATTGAATTACTATTTTGATTACTACAGCATTATACAAGTATTGAAATTCAATAATGTGTCTTATAATATAGCTATTTTTACATACCCACCTCACACCCAGTTATGATTTACTAGACTGTAAACTTAGAGAAGAAACCAAAACTATAAAGAAATTTAAATGAATCTTCTTTTCTCTATCTCTACCAGACTACTTCACCCTAACCCTTTACCTTCTTTCGCCTGGGGCATTGTAATTACTGTCTCCATTACTGCTGGAATGACTTTTCTAACGTGTGGAAGATAAGGACCAATATTCTCCACATGAAATCCAAGGTTTCTTATGACCAAATGTTTGCATTTGCTTTCTCACTAGTTTCTAGATTGCATTTTGTTTCCCCAGATTCCAAGTTGTCATGCCTACATAGACACGTACGACTCTGTGCCTTTGCTTATGCTCTTCTTTCTTTGTGAATTGTCCTTCTCAGTTTTATTTGCTAAACTACTATGTATACTTTAAGACTCAGGCTAGGCATCACCTCTCCTGGCCTCCTCAGGCTGACCTCAGTGTCCCCAAATTTCTGCTTCCATTGCCCCTATATATTTGATTGTTTATCACATTTTATTTAAAAGTCTTTTTCTTTTTTTTTTTTTTTTTTTTTTGCAACGGAGTCTCACTCTGTCATCAGGCTGGAGTGCAATGGCGCAATCTCTGCTCACTGCAACCTCCATTTCCAGGGTTCAAGTGATTCTCCTGCCTCAGCCGCCCGAGTAGCTGGGACTACGCCCGCCACCACGCCCGGCTAATTTTTGTATTTTTAGTAGAGACGGGTTTTCACCATGTTGGCCAGGATGGTCTCAATCTCTTGACTTTGTGATCCACCTGCCTTGGGCTCCCAAAGTGCTGAGATTACAGGCACCAGCCACCACGGCCGGCTTAAATGTCTTTTTCATTTTGTCTCTCTCCCCCGAAGAAATTCTATGTGCTATACTCATCTATCCCTAGCGTAGGATCTCACATAGACACTAGATAAATGTTAAACTTATTAAAATCTCGCTAATTTTTAGATAAGGAGAATGGCATTTTTATGCATTGAACACCCCCAATTTCCTCTGGCAAATTAAAGATGTTACTTAGTTTGTAACAATTCAGAAAACTTTAACTCTGGTAGCTCCAGTTGCACAACTGGTTGGCACCAGGTACTTATAAAACAGAAAGCTTCAATTCATGGAAACCTACAGCCCTGCATTACAACGATCACTGGTGCTGTTAATTGTAACTCTCTGGAATAGAAACGTGACATTAGCCAATAACCATGGTCTCTTAAGATGAGCTGTCTGCTTAGTGTCAGATGGCACCCATTGTTGAAAACACTAAGTGGGCAGCTCATCAGGGTGAATGAAGTGTGGTGTTCTAGCCTTGGTGTGAGTTTCTTGGCTTCTCCAGCACTTCGTCAGGCCCTAATGTTACATTAGTGATATATTCTCTGCACAGGTTTTTGAACTTCTCAAGTAAAATGATCTAAATGTGGAAACATGCAAAGACCTGTGCTATTTATATTTTTAAAATGTACTGTGAGCCTCCAAGTTGCTTGTACATGTTTTGAGACTTACCTTATTCAGAATCTAGAAGGCCACACATGTCTGGGAGTGTTCGTGACTGAGTGAATAAAACTGTTCTAATGAATACTTTTTGAAATTCTTCTGGTTGGTACAAATAGTAAACACTGTTTGGTAGCAATCACCAAATTAAGGTGGACAAATCTATGGAGGAAAAACTGTGCGTTGTCGACACCTCTGAGCTGAGAAACATTTTCCAGTCACACGGTGCGACCCGTCCAGGAATGACTGAGCTCCAGATACAGATGATGGCTAAGACGTCTAGAATCGCCTTGACAGGGCCTGCTTAAGCCTGAGCGCTTTCCCCAGGGCTGCTGCATATTGTACTTGCACATCTGAGATTTGGCCAAAACCAGGCCTCTATCAGAACAGCGGCCAAGAACTGTTGGCTCTTCTGCTCCCTGAATACTGGTTGTCCACACATGTGGGAGATAATTCTCCTCTCTCTTTTTAGCATCCTTTCTTCTGTAATCACACTTCAAGGGCTTTACTCAAATTGAACACATGGCAAAGATGTGAATGCTTCAGATCTGAATGAATTGAAAATATAAGCAATTCTTTAACTAGATTGGGGGTAACCCCCCCAAAAGCCAAAGATGGGGGAAATGAAATAACTTAACAAGGAGACTGTAGCACACGGTTGAAACCCCTGTGTGGAGTCTGCTTTTTTAATGCCATCTTGAGCATAACTTCTCAGGTATTAACTCTGGGAAATATTTGTTTGTTCAAAGTTTCTCATCATAAACAGGAAGGCAGGGATTTGCAGCGCTTTTGTTTATACTTTATTTTCTTCATGAGTAATTAATTAAAAGCTTCAGAGATTACCAGAAAGATTTTAGAAAATGACACGAATGGTATTTGTTAGTCTTTATGCTTTAAGTTTTGATCATTTAAAGCAGAAAAATCGGGAACTGGGCGATTGGCCCAGCCATCTATAATATTCACAAGAAGTTGACGGACAAGAGAACAAGGCACATACTGTTTATTTCCTGGCAAATGTGAACAACAAGCATAGACACTGGAAAGACTTTCGATGCAGATCTCAAAAAAGGAAGGAAATCCAGAGGAGAAGATGGAGGTAGCGAAAGAGTTTAAGCATGTGCTATCCATTATTGGGCTGATCCTCAGCCAAATCCCAAACAGAGATTCAAAATTAAACTTCCAATTAATTTTGGCCGGATTTTTTTGGCCTTTTTGAGTAAAACAGTTCTCAGAGGACCCCCTTCTCTTGGTCCTTTGAGAATAAAATGACCTTTCCAACAACCAAATGGCTTTCCTCTAATCCAAACATTAGAACAATTTATAGAAAAAGGATAATGTTGAGGCTCTTATTAGACTAACATTTTCTCTACTTGTCTGGTTGCCATATAAAAGGTTCATACTCCAGAAACATCACCTCAAGCATTCTTTGCCATAAACAGAAAGCAAAGCAGAAATATTTAAAAAGAAAATTAATATAGCTCTTTCAAAGAATTAAGATGTGATCTGGTAGCAGAGTAATTTTCTAATTATCATCAGTTGTCTTTTCTGCACCATGCCCTTGACACAGTCCGTGGACTATCCCATAGAAATAACGAAAGGCTAAATTGCCAAATACTATCACACATACTGTACTTGAGTCTGATCTCTAGGCCTGAGAAGAGACATATTATTGTCAGCAATTACCCAGAGGGTAAAATAATTTCTCAGACCTTCTCCTGTTCTGTAAGACAGCCAGGCCTAAGGCTTGAATTGTGCTACCTACAGAGGGAAGCCCAAACCTCAAGGTAAGAGCTTTGCATATCCAGTTAACAAGCCCTGTAGCCAAAAGAAGGAAGAAGTTGGAGGGTACTAGTTTTCTGTGGCAGATAACAGATTACCACAAACTGAGTGGCTTAAAACAACAAAGTAATTGTCTCACATTTCTGGAGGCCAAAAGTCGAAAAGCAAGGTGTCACCAGAGCCATGGTCCCTCCTGAGATCCTAGGGGAAAACCCACCCCTTTCTTCCTCTTGTTCCTGGTGGCCACACCACTACAATCCCCGCCTCCATGGTCACATACCCTCTTCCTCTTCTGTGTATGGGGGGGTCTCCCTCTGTCCCTCTCTTATAAAGACACTTGTGATTGGATGCAGGGCCCATCTGGATAATTAAGGATAATCTTCCCATGTTAAGATCCTTAACTTGCCTGTAATCCCAGCACTTTGGGAGGCTGAGGTGGGTGGATCACGAGGTCAGGAGTTCAAGACCAGCATGGCCAAGATGGTAAAACCCCGTCCCTACTAATAATACAAAAATTAGCCAGCATGGTGGCGAGCACCTGTAATCCCAGCTATTTGGGAAGCTGAGGCAGAGAACTGCTTGAACCCAGGAAGCGGAGGTTGTAGTGAGCAGAGAAGGCACCACTGCACTCCAGCCTGGGCTACAGAGCAAGATTCCGTTTCTAAAAACAAAAACAAAAAAAGGATCTTTAACTTGAATTTTTCTCCTTATAAGGTCACATTTATAGGTTCCAAGGATTAGGACCTGTTATCTTGGGTGGCCATTATTCAGCCTACTACAGAGGGTAAGAAAGTCTCCTTTATTTAGTTCAATCTTCCCTTTTTACACCTGATGTTGTAGTCTGCTCAGGCTGCCATAAGAAAATACTATAGACTGAGTGATTATTGTCTCAGAGTTCTGGAGGCTGGGACTGAGATCATGGTACCAGCAAGGTAAGGTTCTGGAGAGGACTCTCTCCCTGGCTGGAAGACAGCCTCTTTGCTGTCTCGCTATACACATGATCTCTTCTTTGTGCACTCGCAGGGAGAGAAAGAGGGAGCTTTCTGGTGTCTCTGCTTATAAGGGTACTAATCCTATCAGGAGACCCCACCCTTGTGAACTCATCTAATCTTAATCACCTCCCAAAGTCCCCACCTTCAAACACTATTATATTAGGGGTTAGAGCTTCAATACATGGATTTGGGAGGGACACAAACATTTTCTCCGTAACACCTAGCAATGTGCTCAAACTTCATCTAAAAGTAGCTACAACCCTCAAGAAGGAAAATAATCCAGGCCTCCAGAGTCGTCCTAGAGTCTCTGGGTACCAGTTCCACCAACCACGGAGCTAGCTTAGCGAAGAGCAGCAATTCGACTCACGAAGAGCAGATGCGTTCCTCTTTCCATGGTGAAGACGGTGCTGCAGGCTTGCAGGCACTGGGGTAAGAATATAACACACATTCTACAGAGACAAGAAGCTTGTGCCACTAAGTTTTTGGCCCCCAAACCTCCCAGTGTCTCATTCTCTTTCAGCTAATGACACAACTGCAATTTTAAAAAGTATAAATATCTTTAAAGTGACCTCATTTTGTAACATTCAGGTCATAATAATTCTTGAGACCCAGAAGTTTCAAAACGTTCCTAAGACTTCCAGACCATATGTTACACATTTCTCTCTACAGTTTTATATTCTGGATATACATCTGGCCCTAATCTGAAAACATCATGTAATCATTCTTCAGAGCAATAAATTCTATGACAAACTAAAGAATGCAAAACCATAATCTAACATTAAAGCATGTCGTTTTCATTTCTAAATAGTTTAGCCACTTATCCTCAGAAATCAGTCACGCAACCACTATATCCAGCTCCATGATTTCTGAACAAAGAGATTCAGAAACACCAGTCCTTCTTATATGTTTCTATGGTTTATGAAAAGGAAATGGGAAATGTTTATATTGGGCAGCTTCTGTGAACACTAAAGAGCAACTTCATAAATAAGAGTGTCAGAGACAGACAGAGCCGGAGAGGTGAATATGCTGGAAAGGCTTGGGACGAAGCAGAAAGACGATGTCTGGAGCTGGACGGCTCTGCAGCTGAACCTTTATACTCTTTGCAGATTTGTTTTGTGCTACTCATGGAGAAATTTCCCCCAGATAAATTGCCCAGTTCTTTTTGTGATCACTGATGCCATCTTTTGTTTTTAAGAAAAATGAAAGCAATGCATAATTTAAAAATAAGTAATACCCAAGAGAGTAAAATCTCTAGTGCTCTTTGTTTTCTTTAAAATAGACCACATTTTGCATGACACAAACACACCATCAACCAACCTCTTTACTTTTATGTACAGGGGGTCTTTTCTTTGTTCCTAAATTGATTGATTGTTGCTAAAAATGACAAAGATGGAATTTGGGATGTGCTTTTCCTTTCTGTAAAGAGCATAGAAGATTAAGATGAGTGGAAAGAAAATAATTTGTAGGCCGGGCGCGGTGGCTCAAGCCTGTAATCCCAGCACTTTGGGAGGCCGAGACGGGCGGATCACGAGGTCAGGAGATCGAGACCATCCTGGCTAACACGACAAAACCCCGTCTCTACTAAAAAATACAAAAAACTAGCCAGGCGAGGTGGCGGGCGCCTGTAGTCCCAGCTACTCAGGAGGCTGAGGCAGGAGAATGGCGTAAACCCGGGAGGCGGAGCTTGCAGTGAGCTGAGATCAGGCCACTGCACTCCAGCCCGGGCGACAGAGCGAGACTCCATCTCAAAAAAAAAAAAAAAAAAAAGAAAATAATTTGTAAATCTGACATCCATAACACTGTAAATTTTAGACAAATATCTGTAATATTCAAATACATAGAAAGAAACAGTATGAGAAACCCCATGAGAACTACTGCTGGGCTTTCTGTATGTTGACCGTAAGCTTTCTTTCAAGGGCTTTGTTGGGGAGATATTCTGATGTGTCACATTTAGAAGTAAGCCTACATAGAATTAACTTGATGAGTCATTCAGGGTAGCTCCCAACTTGAGAATGGGTTACACGCCCATCACCCTTTCCAACCTGATAGTTTGCAGTTAATGTCTCTTTCCCCAGGTAACCACACATGGTGATTTAGACCACCTGGCCAGCCCATAGAAACCCATTTTACCCAAACTGCCGCTGAGATGGTCCTGACCAAGAGCCATGGCTCCGGTAGCTGTGGCTTCAGCAATGTGGGGGCAGCCAGAAAAACCCACTTGTGCTGTCCAGTGATTCATATATCAAGGATTCATGTACCAGAGGCCTGCATGTCCAAGCTGTCTCTTTGTTGACATGCATATTCTTTAGTTGCTGAAAACCCTAAAGTTTTCATAAACACCAGGTTCTCTCAGAACAACCAGAAGGGTAAAAAAAAAAAGTTGTCTCAATAAGAACTAGTATTTTTCTATTATTAGAAATTTTAAAAAAAAGAAAAATTGGTTTCAATTCATCATATTCTTAATCACATTATTTAAAAATGAAAGAGCTGTGTTCTCAAAATAATAACCATTAAATAAGTTGTCAGCCAAATTATATCTGAACAATAATTGGCCTTTCTAGACCACAATAACTCAGAGATCTGTGCATAAACAAAGCTTCCTAAAGTGACAGGAGTATTTGCTGATACCCAGCTACCCAGGATGGAAGCGTTCTAAAGGCAAATGCATGCCATGGAAATAGCTGCAAATTGGCACAGGACCTCTCTTGTCAGCTTGCCTGTGCTGTGGTTTTATGATTACTATTGCCTGTATCATCAATTTGTATTTACTATGTTCCACTCTTAAGTGAAAACACAGTTTACTGCATAAACCACAAAAGCCTCTTGTTATTCTTCTCAGTTGGGCATTAATAATGCATCCTGATGTCCTGCTCATAAATGCAAGTGCATTTACAAACTGCACATTAACCACTGAGGCCCCCCCAGAGCCCAAGGCCCTCTCATAAGCATCAGAGGGAAGAGAGAGGGAGCATCCCGCAGGCTTCAGCCCAGCGCCTGCTGCAAGGCCTACCGACGGCCCAGCCCTTCCTGGTTCCTCCATCTGCCTGTGCAGACTTCTAAAGTTTGGATCTAATCAGTTTTCCTCTCTCAAGCAAGGGATAATTATTTTAATACTTATTTTCAGAATTTGATTGATTCTATTTCAGCCATGGAAAGCCAAGGCCAAGTAAAACACCCCAGGCACATAAAACTTTTTCCTTGGAGCATCCTTTTTACTATCCTTTTCACTATTTCAAGACAATCCTAATAATTTTCCATGCCCTTTCCCCACAATAACTGATTCAAAATAATATTGTTTTGCCAGGCTCAACTTAGGTGATTTGAGGAAAAAGGAAACAGCACCCTCCAGGAGACCCACCCCTGTCACCCTGTGAGTGCAGTGGATCTGCAAGACCCAAGCTGGATGCTAAGCCACCCAGCACCTCCTGGTGGCATTCCTGCCTGTGTCCACCCTACCATGCTGTGGCCCTTGATTCATCAGTATTTTCCTTCCTTCCTTCCTCCCTCCCTCTGTCCACCCCGCTCCCACCCTCCTGTGGCCCTTTATTTACCAGTATTATCCCTCCCTCCCTCCCTTCCTTCCTTCCTTCCTTCCCTGCTCTCTCTCTCTCTCCCTCCTTCCCTCCCTCTTGTGTCCTGTTGGAATCAAGGGCTTTGCTGTCACATAGGCTTGGGTTTGAGGTCAGCTCTCTCATTTACAAGTTACATGACTAACCCCCCAACAAGTTTATCCAGACTTCCAGCAAGCTCCATCAGTGGGCCTGAAGAATTACCTCCTTTGCAAAATTTCTGTGAAAATTAAATGAAATTACATGTGTGAGAAGAGTACCTAGCACAGCCTGGCACATAAACACAATCCTTTCCTCCAGCTCCGGTCACCTTGCTCTCTTCCTGTGTCTAGTTCCCCTCTATTCAACTATGCCATCTGACTTCATCTGAGAGGTTGGATGCCAGGTCTCGTTAATATCTAACCATGCAGTCAATTCTTATAATTTTATGCTGCTTCACCGCCCATTTTTAGGCCTGCCGTAAGTTGTCTGAAATCCAGTCATACCCAGTTATTATATCTTTAGCTTCTTTAAAACTTCCCCTTCCCATGCACTGCAGCCAGCTGGTTCCTCATCTCACCAACCCCAGCATATCTCACAGCTGCTGACCACGATGAAACCTGACCAAGCCCAGAGTCAGGTAAGAAAGGTCCCCATCACGTGTGTTTTCTTTAAGCCAGCCAACCACTGCTCCCCAAGGGAAGGCCCGAGGGATAACGCCCACCAGCCTCACTAAAGGCCCAGTCCCACAGGTCCTCCCTCTCTGGGACTCCCTCCTGCTGGTTGGGCTCCCTGCTGTCTGCAGACTTCCTGGCGGCCTGGTGGGCAGCCCACTTGCCGCGGGGGTCTCCAGGTGATGACCCGCTTCTGTTTACCAGGTGCTGAGCCACCCTGCCTCCTCTGAGTCTGGCCTGACCCACACACTGGCCTAACGCTGGGAGCCCTCCAGGTCAACTAGAGGAAATTACAGCAGCAACCCTGATTCTTATGAGGATTGCTTTCTCCACATTAATCCATAATAACAATAATTATGCCAGGGAGGAGGAGCTCACTGGCAGGGTCTGGTGGGGAGGAGGAAGCGGGTCCCAGTCGGGTTCCATGGGGTCTCCCACTGCCCCTGCCGCGGGTCTCAGCACCTCCAGCAGCAGGAGGAGGCTGATGCCCAAGACTGTCAAAGCCTCCCACAATTAAATATCCTGCACTATTTTCTGGTTGCTAAAAAAAAAAAAAATACATGACTTCTTAGATTATTTTAGATATGTGTGCTAAGAATTGTGTACAAATTCAAATGTCTGTCTACTGATCCTCAACCAATAAAACCTCAATGATGATAACAATAGTAAATCACACTCCTATCCCTACTGTTCACTTCAAAGACTGTCACGCCTTCATCAATGCCCAGGCTAGATGTATTCACTTTCGCCCACCTATTCCTTTAAAAATCCAGGTGAGTAAGAAATTCATGTAGTCACCCACATTCACTCAAAAGTATTCATCAAGTAAAGTTCAAGAAATAGGCCGGGCGCGGTGGCTCAAGCCTGTAATCCCAGCACTTTGGGAGGCCGAGACGGGCGGATCACGAGGTCAGGAGATCGAGACCATCCTGGCTAACACGGTGAAACCCCGTCTCTACTAAAAAATACAAAAAATTAGCCGGGCGAGGTGGCAGTCGCCTGTAGTCCCAGCTACTTGGGAGGCTGAGGCAGGAGAATGGCGTGAACCCGGGAGGCGGAGTTTGCAGTGAGCTGAGATCTGGCCACAGCACTCCAGCCTGGGTGGCAGAGCGAGACTCCGTCTAAAAAAAAAAAAAAAAAAAAAAAAAGTTCAAGAAATAATCCAGTTAGCTGTGACTTTTCACCAAATTTCTTGGTGCTTGAATAGTTAAACTCCATACTGGCAATGGTATTAGATTTTTAGTAGAATTATCTAGATGCACTCATCATATGGAAGTGCTTTTTATGACCATTAAGTTTACATAAGCTAAATGGGATGTGCTCTTAATAGCAAAAGAAGAACCTTCTCTTTCGCTGGTCTTACTCAGCTATCAATAAGCATGTTTCCCCTACTAACTAATTTATAGAATCTTAACAATGGGGAGAAACCTGGACACCATTTATCTATGTACCAACTCAAAGCAGAAATTCACCTTACCACCCCATCCCCCAGTACACTAATTACTAATAAGGAACATGATATTTAGTTGTCTTATTTTCTTGTGTTTCTCTAAATAATAAAATGCCTAAGTGTTGAGAAGTTTAAGATGATCTCAATAAATTATGCATGGATATAAAAGTGGTAACTAAGTTTCATCATGAACAAGTTTTAGAAGGAATATTAAGTTTTAGAAGGAATATTACCTGAAAGAGTTATGTAAGAAATATTTACTTGGCTTCTATTTTAAGTAGAGTATATTTTAAGCAATGTAAGAGCAACAAAGCTAATACTACATGGTTTGTTCCTCAAGGAGTTTACAATCTAGTAGAGACTATTTACAGAAGATATTTACAAAAAAAAAAATATTGCAAGCTAAAATGTAAATGCCATCAGAAAGATAAAATATAAGTGATCTGGGTGTTCACAGCAGAGAAAATACACTTCCTACTGAAGAAATGAGTTTAAATTGTCAATAAAATTTTGAAAGTATTAGAGTTATGTTTCCTCATTAAATACTTCCCTAAACATCTGAATTGCTGGAGTCTATTAGAGACCTCATACACAGTAAGTGCAGAATAAATAAATCTTGGTTCCATGAACCAATGGGCAAAACATTAGAAATAACAGACATTATTCTAAAGGTGAATTTTTACCTGAAATACAGTATGATCCTTTATCCTGAAAAGGACAACCTCAACAACCATGGAAATGGCCACATTTTCCTATGGGGATAGATTAAAAATGATCAAGATCCTTTGGAGCTGATCCTGTAATGTTCTTACCCTTCTCAAGCACAGCTTCAATTCATATAGAAGAATCAACATCTAGAGTTCATCTCATTGGGACTTTTTAAATATTGAAAAAGAATATATAGAAAGAGTGAACGTAGATAAATCATCAAACCGGGTGAAGGAAGGTTGCTTTCGCTCTGTTAGTAGTGCTTGCTGTAACTACACAGAGAGTGGCACAGGCCGAAGACTTTCACGGCACCAGGCAGCGGTCTGTAGGTATAATGAGTGTCCCCTCTGCAGCTGCTCAGCCTCGCTCCAGATTGTCACTAAAAGTTACTTGATTTGCATAATGTCTTAGTTTGGTCCTCACAGGAGTAGACCTTGAGACAAGGATTTGAGCTCAGGCAGTTTATTGGGGAGGTGAAGGAAACATCAGGGTGGGAGCAGGGCCATGAGACAAGGGAGTGAAGACAGCCAGTGCGTGCAGGCTCATCAGACCGGTAGGCCCTGAGGCCCCAGAAGGTTCCAGGAGCCACGGCAGAGCATGTGCCCAGAGGCCTCGCCTTGCATCCAAGGGATGAAATATTGAAGGGATTTATCCTCCACCTCTCTCACTGGCTGAGAACGACTCCCATGGGATATTAATTCCCTCCCCAACACATCAAAGTAACCCCATTGCTGCTCTGTTGCTTGGGCCAACACCATGGGTTTTGGTGGCCAGAAAACAAGCCCATAGATAAAGGAATGCAGGAGCGGACAGTAAGTCAGGCCAGGGCACGGCAGCAGTAAGCAAGGAGACACGTGTGGGCACCACAACACCTGTTCCACTTTGAATGTGCGACTTGGCCATGACAAGTATTTTAAGAGCCATCATGCTTGAGGTCTGTGAGGGCGCAAAGAAGCCTTCTCCAAAGCCCCACCATGGAGCCTACTGTCTTTTGTTGCACAGCATTGGTAATAAGCTAACTGACCCACTCTGCTCTTTTCCTCCTCTTCTTATAACTCTGTAAAAATAAGAGCACACACACACCAATCTTAGAGTCAAGTCGGAAGCAATGCAGCCTCACTGGAATCATAAAAGTGAGCTCTGATGTGCCATGATTCTCCCACAGCAATTTCCCCAGACCAGCTGCAGAGAGAAAGGAAACTGGGTTCTCTGGCCACACTGCCAACAGGATGCAGGCAACCAATGACATCTTTCTTATTTGACTTCAGTAATTTAAGAAAAATTATCAAAAGTTTATGCCGACAAAGCTGAAAACATTACTGGTAGTTCTAAAATACATTAATATATCTGAAGCCTGTGAGGGCTTTCTGTTGACTATCCAGAGACTTAAAGAGGAAGCTTTCTCTCGAATAACAAGCAGCCATCGTCAGCGCCTCCCAAGAGTCCTGCCCACAGCCCGCCTTCCAAAGCATCACTTCCATGACGATGCCTCTGTCAAACTAGCAACTACCTCCCTCAAACATCAGTGAACAATGACCCTTCTAGTCACATTTTTAATAATTGTACTCTTCTGCACTCGTGCCCAAGCAATGGAATTTGACTCACTAAATCTAAAGGAGAAATCATTTCCATCTAGATTTGAGATTTCTGAAAAACATTTTCAGGGGGTTATCACTTTTTGAACTTCTGAAAGAAAACACATTCTCTACAGTCTACCCACATTTCCATCAGGACTGCCTCTGTGAGACTGTCAGTGTCTGGGGTTGGAGGGTACTGTGTGGCCAGCAGAGACACACACAGTTGGAACCTCTTGAAAATACTATAAATAGATAAAATCGGTTTCTTCTTATGTAGGTTTAGGCATACTTCCTAATGTATGTATTTCCATGGTTTCTTCCTGAGTTCATCTGCCAAATACTTACTGTCCAACCTCCTTTGAGTGCTCATCACTGAGGTAAGCGTGAGGTATGTAACAGTGAAAAAAACAGTCTCTTGCACTGCATAACTCATTGCACAAACAGTGTCAGAATTGTTGTGACAAAAACCAAATACAGAATTGAACAGAATGCTGTCATCTGCATCTGTTTGATTTTGTCACCCCATGCCCTTCAGTGCTACATAACATACTGTCTTGTGATGAAGACCAAGTCCTTTACACGGCCTGGGAACCCTAGCTGATCTGTCTTTGCTGTAGCTACTAGGAATTTTTTTCTCAAAAAGCATGATTAAGAATCAATTTTAGGGCCAGGCACAGTGGCTCATGTCTGTAATTCCAGCACTTTGAGAGGCTGAGGCAGGTTGATCACTTGAGGCCAGGAGTTCAAGGCTAGCCTCGCTAGCATGGTGGAACCCCATCTCCACTAAACATACAAAAATTAGCTGAGCATGGTGGCACACACCTGTAATCCCAGCTACTCAGGAGGCTAAGGCAGGGGAGTCACTTGAACCCAGAAGGCAGAGGTTTTGGTGAGCCAAGATGGTACCATTGTACTCCAGCCTCTGAGACAGAGCAAGACTCCATCAAAAATAAATGAATAAAATAAAATAAAATATCAATTTTAGGAAAATTTTAAGAACATATTCCACTGAAGAAGAGAGCTTTCATTCCACATTCCATAGTTCTTTTGCATACATAGCAAATAGGGTACCCTACATGGTTTTTCTAGAGAAATATGCAGAGATGTGTTTCAGATACGCAAATTAATTCCATTTAGAAACCCTAAAATAGTGGTCCTTTAGTTCTTAGAAAAGCATGGAAGTAAAACATAGACATGAATTCAACAAGAAGGAAAAACTTCCCCAAGGTTTAAATACAGCAAATGCAAATGTACATTTTGGGCTTAGGTTTGAATTTGTAAAAACTGGAAAATTCTAAAAATATTTCAGAAAAAAAGTCATATCCTCATGCCAGTTGTCCAGCATACTTGATGCCAGCTGTCGTCTGATAATCATATAGGTAGAACATATTTTAACATATATAGGTAGAGATATTATCATTTACATATTTTTTCAGTTTTGTGTGTTTCTCTAACTCATTTAGAAAGATTTTCTTTTCTCAGGTTTTCTCAGGGTAAGATAAACACTTTCATAATGAACTCCCACATGTACTGTAGCAGAACACTCTAGAAGTCTACAATTTGATCTCATAACAATGCTATTTCCTCTTATTGTACCACAGAGGATCTGAAAAAGACAATATATTTTGCAACTTAATTCAGTATCACTATGGAAAATAGCAGAGTGCAATTAGTATCAGGCCTTCCAATCTACATAATTCTAGCTTTCTATTTGCTTCTCATAATACTCAACACTTAGACATACTATACTTTGCCGGGCGCAGTGGCTCAAGCCTGTAATCCCAGCACTTTGGGAGGCCGAGACGGGCGGATCACGAGGTCAGGAGATCGAGACCATCCTGGCTAACACGGTGAAACCCCGTCTCTACTAAAAAAAAAATACAAAAAATTAGCCGGGCGAGGTGGTGGGCGCCTTTAGTCCCAGCTACTCAGGAGGCTGAGGCAGGAGAATGACTTGAACCCGGGAGGCGGAGCTTGCAGTGAGCTGAGATCCGGCCACTGCACTCCAGCCTGGGCAACAGAGGGAGACTCCGTCTCAAAAAAAAAAGAAAAAAAAAAAAAAAGACATACTATACTTTTATTTCTAATCTCTATTTGTTTGAATAACACAAAAGCTTCTTCAAATTTCAACTATTATTTATATAGAGTCCTTTGGAAGTTTTATTCTTCTTTTCAATTTAGAAGTTTACAAGAGAGGGTCTTGGGGAACCTGAAGACCGTCTTCACTTGCCTGAACAGTGGGCCACACCAGGATAGAGGATATTCCAATTCAAGCCATTTCTAGTCCATCCTTGAAAACGATTCAGTATGCATAGAATGCATAGGCTCAAAGCTAAGTCCCTTTTAGGCACTGAGATTACATATTCTACTATTTTAAGTAACATAACCATTATGCAAGCCTACAATCATTTGATCCTAGAAAAAATTATGATCACAGGCATACGTTAGAGATACTACAGTTGAGTTCCAGACCACAACAATAAAATGAATGTCAAAATAAAGCAAGTCACATAAATGTTTTGGTTTCCCAGTGCATATAAAAGTTAGGTTTGCACTATGCTGTAGTCTATTTTGTACAGTAGCATTATGTCTAAAAGTATACAGACCTTAATTTAAAAATATTTTATTGCTAAAAAATGCTAAAGATCACCTGATCTTTTAGTGAGTCCTAATCTTTTTGCTTGTGGACAGCTTTGTCTCAATGTTGATGGTCTTGACTGATCAGGGTAGTAGTTGATGACAGTCCTGCTAACTGTGGTGATTTGTTAAAATTAGACAACAATGAAGTTTGCTACATCAATTAACTCTGCCTTTCATGAAAGATTTCTCTGTGGCATGTAATGCTGCTTGATAATATTTTACCTGCAGTGGAACTTCTTTCAAAATCAGAGTCAGTCCTCTCAAACACTGGTGCTGCTTTATCAATTAGGTTATGGTAATATTCTTTTTTTTTCTTTACTTTCATTTCAAAAATGCTCACGTTCAACCTTCACCAGGAGTAGATTCCATCTCAAGAAACCACTTTCTTTGCTCATCTGTAAAAAACAGTTCCTCATCTGTTCAAGTTTGATGATGAGATTGCAGCAATTTAGTTACATCTTCAGGCTCCACTTCTGATTCCAATTCTCTTTCCATAGTCAACACATCTGCAGTTACTTCTTCCACTTGAAGTCTTGAACCCCTCAAAGTCATCCATGAGGGTTGGAATCAACTAAGTCCTGTTAATTCTGGTAATCTGACCTCCTCCTGTGAACTACGGATGTTCTTAATGGCATCTAGACTGCTGAAGGCTTTCAATTTACTTTACCCAGATCCATTAGAGGAATCACTGTCTATGGCAGCTACAGTCTTACAAAATGTATTTATGAAATAATAAGACTAGAAAGTCGAAATTACTCCTTCATCCGTGGGCTGAAGAAAGGATGCTGCATTAGTAGGCATTAAAAACATTAATCTCTATTTGTATGTCCATCAGAGTTCTTGGGTGACCAGGTGCATTGTCAATGAGCACTAATTTTTTTTTATTTTAATTTCCAGGATACATGTGCAGGACATGCAGGTTTGTTGCATAGATAAACGTGTGCCATTGTGGTTTGCTGCACCTATCAACCCATCACCTAGGTATTAAGCCCCACATGCATTAGCTATTTGTCCTGATGCTCTCCCTGTCCCCCCATCCCCCCAACAGGCCCCATGTGTGTTGCCCCCCTCCCTGTGTCCATGTGTATTCATTGTTCAGCTCCCATTTTTAAGTGAGAATATGTGGTGTTTGGTTTTCTGTTTCTGTGTTAGTTTGCTGAGAATAATGACTTCCAGTTCTATCCATGTCCCTGCAGAACACATGATCTCATTCCTTTCTATGGCTGCCTAGTATTCCACGCTGTATATTTGGCACATTTTTTTAATCCAGTCTATCACTGACGGGCATATGGGTTGATTTCACATCCTTGCTATTGTGAATAGTAATGAGGGCTAATATTTTGAAAGGAATCTTTTTTTCTGAGCAGTAGTCTCAACAATGGGCTCAAAATACTAACTATGTGTAAACAGATGTGCTATCATCCAGGCTTTGTTGTTCTATTTCTAGAGCACAGGCAGAGTAGATTTAGCATAATTCCTAAGGGCCCTAGGATGTTTAGAATAGTAAATGACCATTGGCTTCAACTTCAAAGTCACCAGATGTATTAGTCCCTAACAAGAGAGCCAGCCTGTCCTTTGAAGCTTTGAAGCCAGGCATTGACTTCTCTCTAGCTATGAAAGTCCTAGAGGTGATATTCTTCCAAGAGAAGGCTGTTTTGTCTACCTTGTTCAGTGTAGTGACCTTCATCAATGGACTTAGCTAGATCTTCTGGATAATGTGCTGCAGCTTCTCCAACAGCTGGGGACGGCTTCTTTCCTTAAGATTCATACCAATCTCTGTTAGCTTGAAATTTTTCTTCTGCAGCTTCCTCCCCTCTCTCAGCCTTCACAGAATTAAAGAGAGTTAGGGTCTTGCTCTGATATTGGGGGAACTCACCCCCAATATTTCAACATAGGTCCTTTCTATTTTCCCTAACTGTTGGCCGGTCTGAGAAATAAAGAGAAAGAGTACAAAGAGAGGAATTTTACATCTGGGCCTCTGGGGGTGACATCACTTATCAGTAGGTCCATGATATTCCCTGAGCTGCAAAACCACGAAGTTTTTATTAGGGATTTCAAAAGGGAAGGGGGTGTACAAACAGGGAATAGATCACAAAGATCACATGCTTCAAATGACAAAAAAGGAGAACAAAGTTCACATGCTTCTGAGGCCAATAAAGATCACAAGGCAAAGGGCAAAGCAAGATCACAAGGCAAGGGCAAAATTAGAATTACTGATGAGGGTCTATGTTCAGCTGTGCACGTATCGTCTTGATAAACATCTTAAACAACAGAAAACAGGGTTTGAGAGCAAAGAACTGGTGTGACCTCAAATTCACCAGGGTGGGATTTTTTCCCTATCCTAATAAGCCTGAGGGTACTGCAGGAGACCAGGGCGTGTTTCAGTCCTTATCTCAACCGCATAAGACAGATACTCCCAGAGCAGCCATTTATAGACCTCCCCCCAGGAATGTATTCCTTCCCTAGGGTATTAAGTATTAATATTCCTTGCTGTGAAAAGAATTCAACGATATCTCTCCTACTTGCACGTCCATTTATAGGCTCTCTGCAAGAAGAAAAATATGGCTCTATTCTGCCCAACCCCTCAGGAAGTCAGACCTTTGGTTGTCTTCCCTTGTTCCCTAAAATCGCTGTTATCCTGTTCATTTTCAAGGTGCACTGATTTCATATTGTTCGGATGCCCAAGTTTTACAATCAGATTTCATATTGTTCAAACATATATGTTCAACAATCTATTTGTACAATAGTGGTCCTTAGGTGATGTACATTCTCAGCTTACAAAGATAACAGGATTAAGAGACTAAAGTAAATATAGGCATAAGAAATTATAAGAGTATTATTTTGGAACTGATAATTGTCCATGAAGTCTTCACAATTTATGTTCAGAGACTGCAGTAAAGACATGCATAAGAAATTATAAAAGTATTAATTTTGGGAACTGATAAATGTCCATGAAATCTTCACAATTTATGTTCCTCTGCTGTGGCTCCAGCCAGTCCCTCTGTTTGGGGTCCCTGACTGGTTGGCTTGATCTTCTATGCAGACCACTTAAACTTTCTCCATATCAGCAATAGGCTGTTTCACTTTTTTTTTTTTTTTTAATCATTCATATGTTCACTGGAGTAGTACTTTTAATTTCTTTCAAGAAATTTTCTCTTGCATTTATAAGTTAGCTAACAGGTACAAGATACCGTGTTTCCACCCTATCTCAGCTTTTGTTTGACTTGCCCTTCTCACTAAGCTTAACCATTTCTAGCTTTTAATTGAAAGTGAGAGATGTTGTGATAATTCCTTTCACTTGAACACTTAGAGGCCATTGTAGGGCTATTAATTGGTCTAATTTCAATATTGTGTGTCTCAGGGAATAGGGAGTCCCAAACAGAGGCAGAGAGATATGAGGAACTGCTGACTAGTGAATCAGTCAGAACACACATAATATTGATAAATTAGTTTATCTGTCTCATATGGGCATGGTTCATGGAACCCCAAAACAATTACAATAGTAACATCAAAGATCACCGATCACAGATCAACATAACAGATATAGTAATAATAAAAATGTTGAAGATATTTTGAGAATTAGCAAAATGTGACACAGAGACAAAGTGAGTGCATGCTGTTGGGAAAATGGCACCAATAGATTGCTCAACATAGGGTTGTCACAAATTTCAATTCTTAAAACACCACATCTGTGAAGCACAGTAAGATAAAGCATGCCTGTATTACACTACCAGTTGAAAAGAAAATGTGGTAGCACCAATGGGAAATTATTAGCTAATAATCACAGTGTGTTAAAGAGAGGCGAGGCAAGTGAAGAATGCATCAGTTTAGGAGAAACATCATCTTTAAATCTCTCATCAATTTCCACTGGGTGTTTTCCTGAAAGCAATTGTAAATTTGAGATACATACTGATTTCAGCAGCCTTCCCAGTGGTTGTGGGCTGAACCCATTAATCAGTCAGCTAAAAGCTGACTGTAACTTTTACTTTATATTTAAAGTTGAACTTTCCAAACAGCAGTGGGTATCAGAAGCCAGGAGCCCAGAAGCTTTTCTGTGTTGGGGTTTTGCCTTCATTTTTCAATCTCCAAGTCCCCATGACTTTGGTGGGGCCACACCCACTAGGCCACCCTGCATCTGTTCCCTTCTAATCCCTTGATGTTTGCACAGAAAGTAGTCTACATTGCCGCTTCTTCAACACTCCCAGTGGTTTGCTGTATCAACACTGTATTTCTGATGCTGCATTTGGTTAACCGACCAATTTGTTCCTCCATCTTTTTATGCCATTCCCTTGAGACAAACCACACTGATAGAAGTGGTGTTTGTTCTCTCAGGTCTTTGCATGTGCATGTACATGTGCCGTATTTCTCATGAAGATACCACAAAATGTGTTTAAGCTATTAATACTCCTTTGGCAATAAAAAACCATGTTTGGATGAGAGAATTTTAAAACCTGAAGGGATCAAGAAATTATCTAACCCAAAATCAGCCTGATGAGAAAACTTAGGTCCAGAGAAGGGAAGTAACTTGTTCTGAGTCAATAAAAACTAAGAAGGCATCCTTTGACTGGCCAAAGTTGCTATCTTCATTTCCCTCTGAATTTCCTCCTGCCTCCCTTCTCCTCCTCAGTCTTCACTGCGGATTCATCTTCTCTAAGCATTAGTGCTTCCACAGTTCCATCTCCCAGACTTCTCCCATCCTGGCATGATCATCAAGCAGCCTTCTTCATGCTAATGACTTCCATTATCTCAACTACATGGATGAATCTCAAATATTCCAGTTAAAGCCTCTTTCACCTTCTCCAGACCTCTACTACCAATGACATACTGGAGGTCTCCTTCTGAGCCACCTCACTCCTCAATGTGCCCAGCGTACCCATACTAATGGGTTCCTCCTCCCATATTTCCTGCCTCAGCAAATTACCCCACTATTCTAGTCATTGTCCCAAAGCAAAAATAATTATTGAATCGCCTTCTGCACACACACACACATACACACACACGCACACATGCACCAGTCCATTAGCTACCAGTGTTCCTCCTGCATCCCTCCAGAGTCCACCTTCTCATCTCAGCTCCACTATCACTTCTTGGACTCTGGCTCTTCTCTCCTCTAACACATCTTGATAAGAGACATTCCTCTGTCTCCAGAGGGTTCCAGTTGTATGCCCCATTCCTCCTCCAGAGCCGTAACAGTCAACTGAATCTTAAGACCCAGTTAGCCCCATAGAAGAACTCATCAAAAGTAATGAAGCTGGTCTGAGAATTCTCCATAGTACCAGCTTCAGAGAACAGAAACTTCAGGAGGAGAAAATGGCCCAACGCCACCATACCATGGAGCTGAATACTCAGAGCTGTGGCTTCGGCTGATTACAGCCCTTTTCTGTGAAAGCTAATCCCCCCATTTCTCATGTTGCTTGATTGTAAATCATGATATAAGCCCATAATCCACGAGTATTTTTTTATTAACAGTATAACCGTTTAAATCTATACAAAATTCTGGAAATGTCACTGTAGTTACAGCTGTCAAGTTTTAATGTTTAGTATTTGTATTATTGTTAACTTTTTTACCTCCCATATTTAAATCGTTTTGCTGGGGCCTAATAATTCAAGTGTCTAGTTTGTTGAGTTTTGGCTAATGCACATCGTCATATAGCCCAATCACACTCCAGATACTGACCATTTCCTCCACCCAGACATGTTCCTCATTTCCTGTCACTGTCGTCCCTCCTCCCCATCTCCCTATCCCCACTGCCACTCCTGTTTTAGGTGAGCTCTGATGAACTGTTGGTCACTATAGTTTTGCCTTTTCTACAATTTTCTATCAATGGAATCATACAGTACATGCAGCTTAGTGTGACGCTTCTGGGACTTCTCCATGTTGGGTGCATCAGTAGCTCATTCGTTTTTACAGCTGAGTGTTTCTCCATGTTAAGACTATACTGTGTTTTATCTACTCATTCTCCAGTTGACAGCCATTTGGGTTGTTTCAAGTTTTGACTACAATAAATAATGCTGGTGTGAATACCTTCAAGTCTTAGTATGAATGTACTCATTCTCATGCATAAAAGCCTAGAATCGGAACTACTGAATCACAAGGTAAGTATACATTTAACTATAAAATGAACTGCAAAACTGTTTTCCAAAGTGGTGCTACCATTTTCCCACAAGCAATGTGTGAGTTATGGTTGCTTCACATTCTTTCTCACACTTGGAATTGTATGTTTTGTGTTTTATTTTTAAAGTTTTAGCTATTCTAGGGAGTACCTAGTGGTTCCAATATTCATTTTCCTGAAAACTAGTAATATTGACCAACTTCTTACATTATTGGTCATTTACATAACTTACTTTGCGAAATGTCTCTTGAAATCCTCTAATAGTTTTTAAAAGCTTGCATCTTATTTTTGAGTTGTGAGTGTGTTTTTTTAATATATGTTCTTGATAATAGTCATTCTTCAGATATGTGTTTGGTAAGTATTTACTCTGAGGGTTGCCTTTTCATTTTCTTACTTTAAAGAAAAAAATTTAAATTTCAGTAAAGTCTACTTGATCTTTTTATTTATTTTATGGTTCATTTGGCAGGAGCTGGGGGCTCAATTTAAGAAACTGTCTACTCAGGGTCATGAGAATTATCTTCTCTTTCCTTCTGAAAACTTTATAAATCTTACATGTCATCTACGATACACTTTGAGTTAAGAGTTGTGAATTATGTGAGATGTAGTCTAAGTAAGTTTTGCTTTTGTCCCCCCTTTTTTTAATCATTCACATATTCAACAGCTTTAGACCAAGTCTTTGAAAAGAATTTGCTTTCAGCATTGGAGCCTGCTTTCACCTTGGAGCCCTTGTCAAAAATCAATTGAACATATATGTGTGGGTCTATTTCCAACTCTATTTTGTTATGTTGGAACATGTTCATGTAGGCAGAAAATCCTTTAGCTGATATCACACTGTCTTGGTTGCTGTAGCTTTATAACAAGCCTTGAAATCAAAAGGTATATAATTTCCAACTTTGTTTTTCTTTTTAAAATATTTTTGACTTTTCTAGGTCCTTTGATTTCATATAAATTTTGGTGCCCCTCCCTTGATAACTGCTACAAAAACTTGCTGAATCCGGGGAAAATTACTACCTTAACTATCATGTCTTACAATATATGCAATGATATATTTCTCCATTTATTTAAGTCTTTAATTTCTCTCAAAAAGTTTTTGTAGTTTTCAATGAACAAGATGTATACTTTTCACTCATCTTTTCTTAAGTTTATTCAAAGGAATTTTATTTGTACTTTTGTAAACAGAGTTGCTTTGACAACTGAGTTGTTCCTCTTTTCAACATCCAATAGGTGTTTTCCTCACTGATATATAGAAAATCAATGGTATTTTTAACCTCAACCTTGTTTTTTGTACCTCGCTAAAGTCACTTCTTATCTTTAGCATTCTTTCTGTAGATTTCCTTGGATTTTCTGCCTGCATTAACATGTTAACTACAAAAAAAGTTAATTTTGCTCATTTCTGATCTGTATTTCCTTTGCTTTGTTTTCTGACCTTATAGAAATTCCCATACAATGTTGAAAGGGGATTCTGGCTTGTCCATAATCTCAAGAGCAATGTATTCAGTTTTTTACCCTTAAGTGTGATATTGGTTGTAGATTTTTCATATCTGTCTCTTATCAGGTTGAGGAAGTTATGTTTTATTTCTAGTTTGCTAAGAGTTTTTACTGTTTGAGTCAAATTCTACAAAATGCTTTTCTGACCCCAATTGAGAAAAATCCTATTTATTGTCCCTAATTCTGTTAGTATGAAATATTATGATTTATTTGTCAATGTGTTAATATGAAATACATTGATTTATTTGCCAGCTATTAAACAATCTTGCATTCCTGAGATGCAACCCAGTTGTTTATAACTTGTTACGTTTTGTATATTGTATCATTTTCTTTGAAAATATGCTGTTAGGGATTTTTGTGTTTATGTTCATGGGGGACATTTCTCTGTCGTTTCTATTCTCTTTTATCTCTTTGGCTTTGGTGCGAGGATAATACTGGCTTTGTAAGATGAGTTGAGAAGGGTTATTTTGCCTCACTTTTATGCAGCAGCTTTTATGGCTTTAGTGTTTTTTTTCCTCCTAAAATACTTGATAGAATTAACCAATGAAGCCAGCTGAGTCTGGACATTTCTATTTGTGAATATTTTAAATTATGAATTCAATATGTTTCATTGATATGGGACAGTTCAGTTGTCTGTTTCTTCCTAAGTTAGTTTTGGGAAGTGTGGTTTCTTTAAAAATACTACTATTTCATTTAAGTTGTCATGAGATTTTCTTATTTTTCTTTTACTATCTATAGAAACTGGAAGGATGTCCACTCTTTTACTCCTGATATTGGAATTCCCTTTGGTTTAATATGCTCTCTTTTATTTACCTTCTTAGATGGAAATTTAGATAATTATTTTATGCTTTTCTTTCTTATAGCAATAAATATTCCTTAAAGCAATATATGAACCCTCTAACACTATCTTAACTACATCTCACAACTTTTGATATGACATTTTCACAGATTTTTTTTGGTCCTAAAATTTATATGGGACAAAATTTGTATGGGACCAAAACACAGCCTGAATAGCCAAATAAATACTGAGAATAAAGAATAAAGCTGGAGGCATCACATTACCTGACCTCAAAATATAGTAGAAGGCTATAGTAACTAAAACCGCTTGGCTTTAGTATAAAAATAGACATATAGACCAATGGAACAGAGAATCCAGAAATAAATCCATGTATTTACAGCCAACTGCTTTTCAATATAGGTACCAAGAACACACATTGGGGAAAGGACACTCTCTTTAATAAATGGTGCTAGGAAAATCTGATACCCACATGCAGAAGAAAGAAGCTGAACCTCCATCTCTGACCATGTATAAAAATCAACTCAAGACGAATTAAAGACTTAAATATAAGACCTGAAACTATAAAACTACTAGGGGAAAACACTCCAATATATTGGTCTAGGCACATTTTTTACAGCTAAGATTTTAAAAGGACAGACAACAAAAACAAAAACAGGTGCTGGGCCAGATCTGGACTCCCTGGGACCACAGAGCTTCATTTGAACGAAGTAGAAACCTGTTCTAGTTAGGTCTTCTGTATGTCTTTGAGGCTGTGAGGTCGCCTGGAACAGGCTTACTTTTCTCCCGGGACTCTGAAACTCCAACATATTCCAGGATAGTGATGCTGTTGGCAGTCTGTGGTCCTAGTGCATCCCAGCGCATTTCAAAATGAGGCCCCAGTCTTTAATTCAGACTGCAAAGCTACCACCCCAAGCCAGAGCCCAGAAAGTTTTGTCTGGTTGTCACTGCAACAATCAGAGAAAGTTATGCGGTAGCCAGAGGTGAGAGTGCCGCCTTCAGTCTACCGCCCACTGACATAATTTTAGTTGAGAGTGAGCAAGATTTCTCTGGGCAGTGTTTTCAACAAGACCATGGGGAATGGGAAACCAGGGGCCTCCTATATCCTGCCTCCCAAAACTAGCTGGAGCTTAGGAAAATGTTGAAAGAAGCATTTTATAGCAAAGAAACATATACTTGGGCGATGTATAGGGTTGGGTTTGAAAATACCAGAATTACCTCTCATTGTGAACCCAGAGAAAATTGTGCCAGCTCTCTGAATTTTCATGTCCTCATGTCTGAGGTGAGTGTAGTGATGTCCACCCAAGCTTCAAGGGCCTTGGGCATAGTGCGAGCCTGGTTAATGACTTTCACTCAGTCCTGCAATGCATATATTTATCAGATGCCTTAATCTGCACAAAACACTGTTCTTTAACACAAATTAGACATAGTCTCTGTTTTCACGGAGTTTACAGAGTAGCAGAGAAGACAAAATTAAGTGAATATTAAGAATAAAATAAGAAGTGCTGTGACAGAAGAAAAATAGACAGCTCTGAGAACATGTGCCAGGAAGGCCAACTGCTCTAAGGAGCCAGGGAAGGTGCCCTAGAGATAATGCTTAAGCTGAAGCCTTCAGAAAGAAGAGGTAATTTATGGCCCAGTGAGATAAGAGACACGTGTGACATTGGGGGGAACCTTTGAATGCTTAGCAAATATTCACGTCTTACTGCGTTCTCAAGGGCTCCAGGCCCAGATTATATTTTTTAAGAGGGGAAGAAAGGGTTGATTGCAATACAAAACTAAAGCTAACCAGTCATGGGCTCCTGGGGGTTACCTCTTCTTTCTTCTAAAGCAGAGCAAAATTAAATGTCCATCAATGATAAACTAGATTAAGAAAATGTGGCACATATACACCATGGAATACTATGCAACCATAAAAAAGGATGAGTTCATGTCCTTTGTAGGGACATGGATACAGCTGGAAACCACCATTCTCAGCAAACGATCGCAAGGACAGAAAACCAAACACCGCATGTTCTCACTCATAGGTGGGAATTGGACAATGAGAACACTTGGACACAGGGTAGGAACCATCCCACACCGGGACCTGTGGCGGGGAGCGGGGAGGGATAGCATTAGGAGATACACCTAATGTAAATGATGAGTTAATGGGTGCAGCACACCAACATGGCACATGTATACATAAGTAACAAACCTGCACGTTGTGCCCCTGTACCCTAGAACTTAATAATAAATAATCTTAAAAATGTAGGGGAAAACAACCCAGCTCTTTTCAATAACAGGGAGAGGGTTAACATTTAGCTCGACAAGGATTCATTTCCTTTAGGCTTCTAAAAAGTTTGCAATTCAGGAATATTGATCTCTCTAAAGTAGAATGTTGGCCTTTAGTAAGCAATAAAAGAAAAGCATAAATAATCTCTTCCCCGCCAAAGAATTTTGTTTTATTATCTAAGCACCCCACGCCTCTGTGAAGGTTGCAGGCTGGGCCATTCATCAGTGCCTCCAGCAAGAATAGTGAAATACTTGGGGGGAAAAAAAGAAAAAACAACATGCCTTACTGATGAGGCATCAGAAATTTTTTATTTCCATTTTATGACTTCTAGTATTAATAATTCTAACTTTTCTAGACAAATAAATGTGAAACATCAGAATACAATGTCTTTAGAAATAATTGTTAATATGTTCTAGATAATTTACATATTTACTCTTACTTCTGTCACCTCCGCCCTCAAAGAGAAGCACATACATGCCTTATTTGATCATGTAGCCAGGGTCTCTTCCCTTAATCTCAATGTATTTGAGTAGCTTTCTAACGTTTCTAATCATATTCACACTAAACCTTTAACCACCCCAGTTCACATTGTTTCTACATAATCTAGTGCTTCACCAATACTGACTTCTAGAACCTTAAGGGACGATCCTGAACGATGATGAAATCATTTGAATGTTCCCGTCACAGGATACAGAAACATTTTTATAAAGAATGCCAGTTCCATTAAGGCCAGTCAATAAAATAAATAATAAACTAATGGAACATTCTCATGTAATCTCAATCACTTGCTCTGATGTCGTGTTACATGTGTATTAGTTCTCATTGCTAAGCTTGTGAAAAAACAAAATTTGAAGAGTGATTTTTTAAATGCACAAAAGAGAATATATAGACAGAAACAGATTCGTGGCTATTTCTGTTTTGCAAATACCAAAAAGTTCACAAGCCCATGTTTTAATCCCATTTTTCTCCCACACAAGAAGAACCCAGGAGTCAAGTGAGCTGAATCGGCGTCGTTCTCAGTCTAGGTTTCAAATCCATGCTCTGTGATGAATGGGCGGTTTTCAGGTTATTTACAGTGCTAAGGAAAGAAAACTGAGCAGGAAAGGAGCAGTAATTTTTCCTGGGACAAGTCCTGCCTCTAACATGCTGGGTAAACTTGCGCTGGCCACTACTATGTTTAGATCTCAGTTTTCTTCCCACTTCCTGATGACCATAGCGAATGTAACTGAATTCCCTACGTGCTGTGAACATTAGTTGGTACAAAAGTTATTGCTGCTTTTGCCATTCAAAGTAATGGCATTCAAAGTAATGGCAAAACCAGCATTTACTTTTGCACCAAAGTAATAGCTTTTCCCAGAGCACCCTGACCATGTGTTGCTAACTTTCTGCAGATAATTTTTGGTGGCACTTTCTTTTTTGTTTGTTTCGGTTTCTTTCTTTTTGTTGTTGGTTTTTGGGATTTGTTTGTTTGTTTGTTTTTTGAGACAGGATCTCACTCTGTCTCCCAGGCTGGGGTGCAGTGGCACAATCATAACTGACTGCAGCCTTGACCTCCTGAGCTCATGCGATCCTCTCACCTCAGTCTCCTAAGTAGATGGGACTACAGGCGTGTGCCACCACGCCTGATTAATTTTTTTGTTTGCTTGTTTTTTGTAGAGACAGGATCTCACTATGTTGCCCAGGCTGGTCTCAAATTCCTGAGCTCAAGCGGTCCACCTGCCTCAGCCTCCCAAAGTGTTAGGATTACAGGTATGAGCCTCTGCGCTCAGCCTATGATCACTCCTGCTGTGCAGAAAGATGACACTTGCAACTCCACAGGCAGAAGAGTATAGGAAATATAGAGACCTCCTCTTATCTGCGGTTCCATTACCTACAGTTAACAGCGGACTGAAATCCGTGTAGTCAGCACAATAACGTATTTTGAGAGAGAGAGATCATATTCACATAACTTTACAGTACATTGTTATAATTGCTCTAGTTTATTATTATTGTTAACCTCTTACTGTGACTAATTTATGAATCAAACTTCATCACAGGTATGTATGCGTAGGGAAAAACATAGTACATATGCGGTTCAGTACCAACCGCAGTTTCAGTCATCCACTGGAGGTCCTGGAACGTAGTCTCCAAGGATAAAGGAGGAACTACTGTATATCGATTCATTTGATTTCTACTCAAGTATATTGATAAAAGCTTTGGCGGCAGCAACAGTTGAAGTTATTGAATGAAATTAATATTTATAAATGTATGCCGATTTCAGTGATTATTGATCAAGAACTGAGAATATTTAAAGTGAAAATTAGAGACAAAACAAGCATGTGAAAGTCAAAATGTTGCAGATATTCTCCTCACACTATAAAATCAAATACATGACAGACAGATTAAAGCAACAAATGTAAAAAAAAGTTAGAAAACCAGAAAGAATAGAGGCAAATATATTTTTATTACATAAATAGGAAATTTTAAAGATATAAAAAATTAGCAAAGAAAAAATAAAACTTTAACTAAAGATTAAAAATTCCTGAGCCTTTAATAATAATAGTTGAACATTTAAAACAAATAATTTAAAAATGTGTAAAAGACATAACAAACGATCAATATATAAAAATATTTTATAAATCAATAAACATAACTAAAGCCTCAAAAGATATGTGGATTAAAGGGCACAGGGAAATACAAGCAAATTATAAATATTTATTTTTACCAGTTATATTTTAAAATGTAACCTGAATAACTAATTCAAAATATTAATGAAGTGCAAAGTTAGAAACAAGTGAAAATCCCTCCCATACAAGGCCTATGAGCTCCGTACTTCCTCCAATATTTTCATAGCTGAAAACCTCAACATGATCTCAAATATCTTACTAATTTACCTAAGGTTGCCTCCTTATGTGTCTTCTAAAATTTAAATAAATGTCACACCACCCATAATCCATTTTGTATGAAAGACTTTTTCAGTTACTCTTGTCCTGCCTGCACCATACAAGACTTCAGTTACATTTGCAGGACACTTCACAAGTTAGGAAGCCTTCCTCCCAACCCAGTACAACAGATACTATCACGCCAATTTTATAGGTTAAGAAATAGCTTCTCATAGGTTAATTCATTTGCTCAGTTAGTAAGACGAATTTAAGCGAAATTTATTTTGTGTAATGCTACCTCCTATCTTTGTCATAACTTGCTGTTTTTCCATGTTTCCTCTGCTCCTTGATGGTACCAGATGTTTTCTCTCCAAGTGGAATATGAGTAAAGCAAAACGGTACTTACCATCTTTAAAAATAAAATATAACAAGTACTACGATCTGAAATTCATTATAATTTGGGGAAGAAAAATCTAAAATTCTAATTGTAATCAATTTTCAGAACCTCATAGGTTGAAACACTGCCTAGTTTTGTTATTTTTCTTTTACTAATTAAAATTGCTTAATTCAATACTATGAAGAGATAACGCTTGACAAATGGGTAAATTAATTAACTCTAAAAATAAAAACCAGAAACTTTCAAATGGAAAAACACTCATTTATGACTAGGAGTAAGGTGAATAAGAGACAAACAGCTCCAAAGTAAATTCTTCCCAGAGTATTACAAAATTTATATTAGAATCAATTCGTTATTTATAATAATTAACTCTTTAAATTTAACTTTTAATTTTTAGATAATTCTAGACTTACATGTAGGTCTAAGAAATAATACAGAGAGGTCCCATGTACTCTTTATCCAGATTACCCAATGATAATTGCTTTCAAAATAATAGTGTACTGCCGCAATCATGATATAGACAATGTGCACTCAAGATACAG
The DNA here is from genome assembly GCF_000951035.1 of Colobus angolensis palliatus. NCBI lineage: Eukaryota > Metazoa > Chordata > Mammalia > Primates > Cercopithecidae > Colobus > Colobus angolensis. The sequence goes on along the minus strand of NW_012114655.1, from coordinate 2,847,085 downwards.
AACAATTTCATCACCAAAGAATCTATTTTGGGCCGGGCGCGGTGGCTCAAGCCTGTAATCCCAGCACTTTGGGAGGCCGAG